>NW_027467777.1:20719275-20857137 GCF_004210375.1 Tachypleus tridentatus
TTTAATGTTTTAGGTTCACTATAAATTACTGAATCTAGGAAGTGGTTAGAATATGTTTTACTGTTGGTCTAGTTTCTGTATTTAAGTGTTTTGGGTTCACATAGAATTACTAAAATCTAGGAAGTGGTTAGAATGTGTTTTACTGTTGGTCTAGTTTCGGTATTTAATGTTTTTGGGACACTATAAATTACTAAATCCAGTGGTTGAATGTGGTTTACTGTTTACTAGACCGGTCTAGTTTTCGGTGATTTAATGTTTTGGGTTCACTATAGAATTACTAAGAATCTAGGAAGTGGTTAGATGTTTTACTGTTGGTCTAGTTCCGGTATTTAATGTTTTAGGTTCACTATAGAATTACTGAATCTAGGAAGTGGTTAGATGTGTTTACTGTTGGTCTAGTTTCGGTATTTAATGTTTTAGGTTCACTATAGAATTACTGAATCTAGGATGTAGTTAAATGTTTATACTGCTTTTCTAGTTTCTGGCATTTAATGTTTTGTAGGTTCACTATAGAATTACTGAATCTGGGAAGTTGTTAGATGTGTTTACTGTTGGTCTAGTTTCGGTATTTAATGTTTTAGGTTCACTATAGAGAATTACTGAATCTAGGATGTGGTTAGATGTGTTTACTGTTGGTCTAGTTTCGGCAATTAAATGCTTTTAGGTTCACTAATAGAATTACTGAAACTAGGAAGTGGTTATATGTGTTTACTGTTGGTCTAGTTTCGGTATTTAATGTTTTAGGTTCACTATAGAAATACCTTCAACCCAGGAAGTGGTTAGATGTGTTTTACTGTTGGTCTAGTTTCGGTATTTAATGTTTTGTCTTCACTGCAGAATTACTAAAACTAGAAGTGGGTGAATGTGTTTTACTGTTGGTCTAGTTTCGGTATTTAATGTTTTAGGTTCACTATAGAATTACTAAATCTAGGAAGTGGTTAGATGTGTTTTACTGTTTTTCTAGTTTCGGTATTTAATGTTTTAGGTTCACTATAAATTACTGAATCTAGGAAGTGGTTAGATGTGTTTTACTGTTGGTATAGTTTCATTTAATGTTTTAGGTTCACTATAGAATTACTGAATCTAGGAAGTGGTTAGATGTAAATACTGTTGGTCTAGTTCCGGTATTTAATGTTTTAGGTTCACTATAGAATTACTAAATCTAGGAAGTGGTTAGAGTGTGTTTACTGTTGGTCTAGTTTCGGTATTTAATGTTTTAGGTTCATAGAATTACTGAATCTAGGAAAGGGTTAGATGTGTTTACTGTTGGTCTAGTTTCGGTATTTAATGTTTTAGGTTCACTATAGAATTACTAAATCTAGGAAGTGGTTAGATGTGTTTACTGTTTTCTAGTTTCGGTATTTAATGTTTTAGGTTCACTATAAGAATTACTGAATCCAGGAAGTGGTTAGATGTGTTTACTGTTGGTTCTAGTTCTGGTATTTAATGTTTTGGGTTCACTATAGAATTACTGAATCTAGGAGTGGTTAGATGTTTTTTACTGTTGGTCTAGTTTCTTTGGTTTTTAGGTTCACTATAGAGCCTGAATCTAGGAAGTGGTTAGATGTGTTTTACTGTTGGTCTAGTTTCTGGTATTTAATGCCTTGGGTCTCACTCATAGAATTACTAAAATCTACAGGAAGTGGTTGGGATGTGTGTTTACTGTTTTTCTAGTTTTCGGTATTTAATGTTTTGGGTTCACTCATAGAATTACTGAATCTAGGAAGTGGGTTAGATGCTTTTACTGTTGGTCTAGTTTCGGCATTTTATGTTTTAGGTTCACTTACAGAATCACTAAATCTAGGAAGTGGTTAGATGTGTTTTACTGTCTGTCTAGCTAGTTGGCATTTAATGTTTTGGGTTCACTATAGAATTACTGAATCCAGGAAGTGCTAGTTGATGCATTTTTTGTTGGTCTAGTTTCGGCATTTAATGTTTTAGGTTCACTATAGAATCACTGAATCAAGTGAAGTGGTTAGATGTGTTTACTCGTCATTCTAGTTTCTGTATTTAATGTTTTGGGTTCCTCTATAGAATTACTAAATCTAGGAAGTGGTTAGATGTGTTTACTGCTGTAGTTCTTTCGGTATTTAATGTTTTAGGTTCACTATAGAATTACTAAATCTAGGAAGTGGTTGAATGTGTTTACTGTTTTTCTAGTTTCGGTATTTAATGTTTTAGGTTCTACTATAGAATTACTGAATCTAGGAAGTGGTTAGATGTGTTTACTGTTGGTCTAGTTTCGGTATTTAATGTTTTAGGTTCACTATAGAATTACTGAATCTAGGAAGTGGTGTTTATGTTTTACTGTTGGTCTAGTTTCGGCATTTAATGTTTTAGGTTCACTATAGAATTACTGAATCTAGGAAGTGGTTAGATGTGTTTACTGTTGGTCTAGTTTCGGTATTTAATGTTTTAGGTTCACTATAGAATTACTGAATCTAGGAAGTGGTTAGATGTGTTTACTGTTGGTCTAGTTTCGGTATTTAATGTTTTAGGTTCACTATAGAATTACTGAATCTAGGAAGTGGTTAGATGTGTTTACTGTTGGTCTAGTTTCGGTATTTAATGTTTTAGGTTCACTATAGAATTACTGAATCTAGGAAGGGTTAGATGTGTTTACTGTTGGTCTAGTTTCGGTATTTAATGTTTTAGGTTCACTATAGAATTACTGAATCTAGGAAGTGGTTAGATGTGTTTACTGTTGGTCTAGTTTCGGTATTTAATGTTTTAGGTTCACTATAGAATTACTAAATCTAGGAAGTAGTTAGATGTGTTTTACTGTTGGTCTAGTTTCGGTATTTAATGTTTTAGGTTCACTATAGAATTACTCAAATCTAGGAAGTGGTTAGATGTGTTTACTGTTTTTCTAGTTTCGGTATTTAATGTTTTAGGTTCACTATAGAATGTTACTAAAATCTAGGAAGTGGTTAGATGTTTTACTGTTGGTCTAGTTTCTGTTGGTATTTAATGTTTTTGGTTCACTATAGAATTACTGAATCTAGGAAGTGGTTAGATGTGTTTACTGTTGGTCTAGTTTCGGTATTTAATGTTTTAGGTTCACTATAGAATTACTAAAATCTAGGAAGTGGTTAGATGTGTTTTTTACTGTTGGTCTAGTTTCGGTATTTAATGTTTTAGGTTCACTATAGAATTACTGAATCTAGGAAGTGGGTTAGATGTGTTTACTGTTGGTCTAGTTTCGGTATTTAATGTTTTAGGTTCACTATAGAATTACTGAATCTAGGAAGTGGTTAGATGTGTTTACTGTTGGTCTAGTTTCGGTATTTAATGTTTTAGGTTCACTATAGAATTACTAAATCTAGGAAGTGGTTAGATGTGTTTACTGTTGGTCTAGTTTCGGTATTTAATGTTTTAGGTTCACTATAGAATTACTGAATCTAGGAAGTGGTTAGATGTGTTTACTGTTGGTCTAGTTTCGGTATTTAATGTTTTAGGTTCACTATAGAATTACTGAATCTAGGAAGTGGTTAGATGTGTTTACTGTTGGTCTAGTTTCGGTATTTAATGTTTTAGGTTCACTATAGAATTACTGAATCTAGGAAGTGGTTAGATGTGTTTACTGTTGGTCTAGTTTCGGTATTTAATGTTTTAGGTTCACTATAGAATTACTGAATCTAGGAAGTGGTTAGATGTGTTTACTGTTGGTCTAGTTTTCGGTATTTAATGTTTTAGGTTCACTATAGAATTACTGAATCTAGGAAGTGGTTAGATGTGTTTACTGTTGGTCTAGTTTCGGTATTTAATGTTTTAGGTTCACTATAGAATTACTAAATCTAGGAAGTGGTTAGATGTGTTTACTGTTGGTCTAGTTTCGGTATTTAATGTTTTAGGTTCACTATAGAATTACTGAATCTAGGAAGTGGTTAGATGTGTTTACTGTTGGTCTAGTTTCGGTATTTAATGTTTTTAGGTTCACTATAGAATTACTGAATCTAGGAAGTGGTTAGATGTGTTTACTGTTGGTCTAGTTTCGGTATTTAATGTTTTAGGTTCACTATAGAATTACTGAATCTAGGAAGTGGTTAGATGTGTTTACTGTTGGTCTAGTTTCGGTATTTAATGTTTTAGGTTCACTATAGAATTACTGAATCTAGGAAGTGGTTAGATGTGTTTACTGTTGGTCTAGTTTCGGTATTTAATGTTTTAGGTTCACTATAGAATTACTGAATCTAGGAAGTGGTTAGATGTGTTTACTGTTGGTCTAGTTTCGGTATTTAATGTTTTAGGTTCACTATAGAATTACTGAATCTAGGAAGTGGTTAGATGTGTTTACTGTTGGTCTAGTTTCGGTATTTAATGTTTTAGGTTCACTATAGAATTACTGAATCTAGGAAGTGGTTAGATGTGTTTACTGTTGGTCTAGTTTCGGTATTTAATGTTTTAGGTTCACTATAGAATTACTGAATCTAGTTAGAAGTGGTTAGATGTGTTTATCTAGGAAGTGGTTAGATTGTTTACTGTCTAGTTTCGGTATTTAATGTTTTAGGTTCACTATAGAATTACTGAATCTAGGAAGTGGTTAGATGTGTTTACTGTTGGTCTAGTTTCGGTATTTAATGTTTTAGGTTCACTATAGAATTACTAAATCTAGGAAGTGGTTAGATGTGTTTACTGTTGGTCTAGTTTCGGTATTTAATGTTTTAGGTTCACTATAGAATTACTGAATCTAGGAAGTGGTTAGATGTGTTTACTGTTGGTCTAGTTTCGGTATTTAATGTTTTAGGTTCACTATAGAATTACTGAATCTAGGAAGTGGTTAGATGTGTTTACTGTTGGTCTAGTTTCGGTATTTAATGTTTTAGGTTCACTATAGAATTACTGAATCTAGGAAGTGGTTAGATGTGTTTACTGTTGGTCTAGTTTCGGTATTTAATGTTTTAGGTTCACTATAGAATTACTGAATCTAGGAAGTGGTTAGATGTGTTTATCTGTTGGTCTAGTTTCGGTATTTAATGTTTTAGGTTCACTATAGAATTACTGAATCTAGGAAGTGGTTAGATGTGTTTACTGTTGGTCTAGTTTCGGTATTTAATGTTTTAGGTTCACTATAGAATTACTGAATCTAGGAAGTGGTTAGATGTGTTTACTGTTGGTCTAGTTTCGGTATTTAATGTTTTAGGTTCACTATAGAATTACTGAATCTAGGAAGTGGTTAGATGTGTTTACTGTTGGTCTAGTTTCGGTATTTAATGTTTTAGGTTCACTATAGAATTACTGAATCTAGGAAGTGGTTAGATGTGTTTACTGTTGGTCTAGTTTCGGTATTTAATGTTTTAGGTTCACTATAGAATTACTGAATCTAGGAAGTGGTTAGATGTGTTTACTGTTGGTCTAGTTTCGGTATTTAATGTTTTAGGTTCACTATAGAATTACTGAATCTAGGAAGTGGTTAGATGTGTTTACTGTTGGTCTAGTTTCGGTATTTAATGTTTTAGGTTCACTATAGAATTACTGAATCTAGGAAGTGGTTAGATGTGTTTACTGTTGGTCTAGTTTCGGTATTTAATGTTTTAGGTTCACTATAGAATTACTGAATCTAGGAAGTGGTTAGATGTGTTTACTGTTGGTCTAGTTTCGGTATTTAATGTTTTAGGTTCACTATAGAATTACTGAATCTAGGAAGTGGTTAGATGTGTTTACTGTTGGTCTAGTTTCGGTATTTAATGTTTTAGGTTCACTATAGAATTACTGAATCTAGGAAGTGGTTAGATGTGTTTACTGTTTTTCTAGTTTCGGTATTTAATGTTTTAGGTTCACTATAGAATTACTGAATCTAGGAAGTGGTTAGATGTGTTTACTGTTGGTCTAGTTTCGGTATTTAATGTTTTAGGTTCACTATAGAATTACTGAATCTAGGAAGTGGTTAGATGTGTTTACTGTTGGTCTAGTTTCGGTATTTAATGTTTTAGGTTCACTATAGAATTACTGAATCTAGGAAGTGGTTAGATGTGTTTACTGTTGGTTCTAGTTTCGGTATTTAATGTTTTAGGTTCACTATAGAATTACTGAATCTAGGAAGTGGTTAGATGTGTTTACTGTTGGTCTAGTTTCGGTATTTAATGTTTTAGGTTCACTATAGAATTACTGAATCTAGGAAGTGGTTAGATGTGTTTACTGTTGGTCTAGTTTCGGTATTTAATGTTTTAGGTTCACTATAGAATTACTGAATCTAGGAAGTGGTTAGATGTGTTTACTGTTGGTCTAGTTTCGGTATTTAATGTTTTAGGTTCACTATAGAATTACTGAATCTAGGAAGTGGTTAGATGTGTTTACTGTTGGTCTAGTTTCGGTATTTAATGTTTTAGGTTCACTATAGAATTACTGAATCTAGGAAGTGGTTAGATGTGTTTACTGTTGGTCTAGTTTCGGTATTTAATGTTTTAGGTTCACTATAGAATTACTGAATCTAGGAAGTGGTTAGATGTGTTTACTGTTGGTCTAGTTTCGGTATTTAATGTTTTAGGTTCACTATAGAATTACTAAATCTAGGAAGTGGTTAGATGTGTTTACTGTTGGTCTAGTTTCGGTATTTAATGTTTTAGGTTCACTATAGAATTACTGAATCTAGGAAGTGGTTAGATGTGTTTACTGTTGGTCTAGTTTCGGTATTTAATGTTTTAGGTTCACTATAGAATTACTGAATCTAGGAAGTGGTTAGATGTGTTTACTGTTGGTCTAGTTTCGGTATTTAATGTTTTAGGTTCACTATAGAATTACTAAATCTAGGAAGTGGTTAGATGTTTTACTGGTTCTAGTTTCGGTATTTAATGTTTTAGGTTCACTATAGAATTACTGAATCTAGGAAGTGGTTAGATGTGTTTACTGTTGGTCTAGTTTCGGTATTTAATGTTTTAGGTTCACTATAGAATTACTGAATCTAGGAAGTGGTTAGATGTGTTTACTGTTGGTCTAGTTTCGGTATTTAATGTTTTAGGTTCACTATAGAATTACTGAATCTAGGAAGTGGTTAGATGTGTTTACTGTTGGTCTAGTTTCGGTATTTAATGTTTTAGGTTCACTATAGAATTACTGAATCTAGGAAGTGGTTAGATGTGTTTACTGTTGGTCTAGTTTCGGTATTTAATGTTTTAGGTTCACTATAGAATTACTGAATCTAGGAAGTGGTTAGATGTGTTTACTGTTGGTCTAGTTTCGGTATTTAATGTTTTAGGTTCACTATAGAATTACTGAATCTAGGAAGTGGTTAGATGTGTTTACTGTTGGTCTAGTTTCGGTATTTAATGTTTTAGGTTCACTATAGAATTACTGAATCTAGGAAGTGGTTAGATGTGTTTACTGTTGGTCTAGTTTCGGTATTTAATGTTTTAGGTTCACTATAGAATTACTGAATCTAGGAAGTGGTTAGATGTGTTTACTGTTGGTCTAGTTTCGGTATTTAATGTTTTAGGTTCACTATAGAATTACTGAATCTAGGAAGTGGTTAGATGTGTTTACTGTTGGTCTAGTTTCGGTATTTAATGTTTTAGGTTCACTATAGAATTACTGAATCTAGGAAGTGGTTAGATGTGTTTACTGTTGGTCTAGTTTCGGTATTTAATGTTTTAGGTTCACTATAGAATTACTAAATCTAGGAAGTGGTTAGATGTGTTTACTGTTGGTCTAGTTTCGGTATTTAATGTTTTAGGTTCACTATAGAATTACTGAATCTAGGAAGTGGTTAGATGTGTTTACTGTTGGTCTAGTTTCGGTATTTAATGTTTTAGGTTCACTATAGAATTACTGAATCTAGGAAGTGGTTAGATGTGTTTACTGTTGGTCTAGTTTCGGTATTTAATGTTTTAGGTTCACTATAGAATTACTGAATCTAGGAAGTGGTTAGATGTGTTTACTGTTGGTCTAGTTTCGGTATTTAATGTTTTAGGTTCACTATAGAATTACTGAATCTAGGAAGTGGTTAGATGTGTTTACTGTTGGTCTAGTTTCGGTATTTAATGTTTTAGGTTCACTATAGAATTACTGAATCTAGGAAGTGGTTAGATGTGTTTACTGTTGGTCTAGTTTCGGTATTTAATGTTTTAGGTTCACTATAGAATTACTGAATCTAGGAAGTGGTTAGATGTGTTTACTGTTGGTCTAGTTTCGGTATTTAATGTTTTAGGTTCACTATAGAATTACTGAATCTAGGAAGTGGTTAGATGTGTTTACTGTTGGTCTAGTTTCGGTATTTAATGTTTTAGGTCTATAGAATTACTGAATCTAGGAAGTGGTTAGATGTGTTTACTGTTGGTCTAGTTTCGGTATTTAATGTTTTAGGTTCACTATAGAATTACTGAATCTAGGAAGTGGTTAGATGTGTTTACTGTTGGTCTAGTTTCGGTATTTAATGTTTTAGGTTCACTATAGAATTACTGAATCTAGGAAGTGGTTAGATGTGTTTACTGTTGGTCTAGTTTCGGTATTTAATGTTTTAGGTTCACTATAGAATTACTGAATCTAGGAAGTGGTTAGATGTGTTTACTGTTGGTCTAGTTTCGGTATTTAATGTTTTAGGTTCACTATAGAATTACTGAATCTAGGAAGTGGTTAGATGTGTTTACTGTTGGTCTAGTTTCGGTATTTAATGTTTTAGGTTCACTATAGAATTACTGAATCTAGGAAGTGGTTAGATGTGTTTACTGTTGGTCTAGTTTCGGTATTTAATGTTTTAGGTTCACTATAGAATTACTGAATCTAGGAAGTGGTTAGATGTGTTTACTGTTGGTCTAGTTTCGGTATTTAATGTTTTAGGTTCACTATAGAATTACTGAATCTAGGAAGTGGTTAGATGTGTTTACTGTTGGTCTAGTTTCGGTATTTAATGTTTTAGGTTCACTATAGAATTACTGAATCTAGGAAGTGGTTAGATGTGTTTACTGTTGGTCTAGTTTCGGTATTTAATGTTTTAGGTTCACTATAGAATTACTGAATCTAGGAAGTGGTTAGATGTGTTTACTGTTGGTCTAGTTTCGGTATTTAATGTTTTAGGTTCACTATAGAATTACTGAATCTAGGAAGTGGTTAGATGTGTTTACTGTTGGTCTAGTTTCGGTATTTAATGTTTTAGGTTCACTATAGAATTACTGAATCTAGGAAGTGGTTAGATGTGTTTACTGTTGGTCTAGTTTCGGTATTTAATGTTTTAGGTTCACTATAGAATTACTGAATCTAGGAAGTGGTTAGATGTGTTTACTGTTGGTCTAGTTTCGGTATTTAATGTTTTAGGTTCACTATAGAATTACTGAATCTAGGAAGTGGTTAGATGTGTTTACTGTTGGTCTAGTTTCGGTATTTAATGTTTTAGGTTCACTATAGAATTACTGAATCTAGGAAGTGGTTAGATGTGTTTACTGTTGGTCTAGTTTCGGTATTTAATGTTTTAGGTTCACTATAGAATTACTGAATCTAGGAAGTGGTTAGATGTGTTTACTGTTGGTCTAGTTTCGGTATTTAATGTTTTAGGTTCACTATAGAATTACTGAATCTAGGAAGTGGTTAGATGTGTTTACTGTTGGTCTAGTTTCGGTATTTAATGTTTTAGGTTCACTATAGAATTACTGAATCTAGGAAGTGGTTAGATGTGTTTACTGTTGGTCTAGTTTCGGTATTTAATGTTTTAGGTTCACTATAGAATTACTGAATCTAGGAAGTGGTTAGATGTGTTTACTGTTGGTCTAGTTTCGGTATTTAATGTTTTAGGTTCACTATAGAATTACTGAATCTAGGAAGTGGTTAGATGTGTTTACTGTTGGTCTAGTTTCGGTATTTAATGTTTTAGGTTCACTATAGAATTACTGAATCTAGGAAGTGGTTAGATGTGTTTACTGTTGGTCTAGTTTCGGTATTTAATGTTTTAGGTTCACTATAGAATTACTGAATCTAGGAAGTGGTTAGATGTGTTTTTACTGTTGGTCTAGTTTCGGTATTTAATGTTTTAGGTTCACTATAGAATTACTGAATCTAGGAAGTGGTTAGATGTGTTTACTGTTGGTCTAGTTTCGGTATTTAATGTTTTAGGTTCACTATAGAATTACTGAATCTAGGAAGTGGTTAGATGTGTTTACTGTTGGTCTAGTTTCGGTATTTAATGTTTTAGGTTCACTATAGAATTACTGAATCTAGGAAGTGGTTAGATGTGTTTACTGTTGGTCTAGTTTCGGTATTTAATGTTTTAGGTTCACTATAGAATTACTGAATCTAGGAAGTGGTTAGATGTGTTTACTGTTGGTCTAGTTTCGGTATTTAATGTTTTAGGTTCACTATAGAATTACTGAATCTAGGAAGTGGTTAGATGTGTTTACTGTTGGTCTAGTTTCGGTATTTAATGTTTTAGGTTCACTATAGAATTACTGAATCTAGGAAGTGGTTAGATGTGTTTACTGTTGGTCTAGTTTCGGTATTTAATGTTTTAGGTTCACTATAGAATTACTGAATCTAGGAAGTGGTTAGATGTGTTTACTGTTGGTCTAGTTTCGGTATTTAATGTTTTAGGTTCACTATAGAATTACTGAATCTAGGAAGTGGTTAGATGTGTTTACTGTTGGTCTAGTTTCGGTATTTAATGTTTTAGGTTCACTATAGAATTACTGAATCTAGGAAGTGGTTAGATGTGTTTACTGTTGGTCTAGTTTCGGTATTTAATGTTTTAGGTTCACTATAGAATTACTGAATCTAGGAAGTGGTTAGATGTGTTTACTGTTGGTCTAGTTTCGGTATTTAATGTTTTAGGTTCACTATAGAATTACTAGAATCTAGGAAGTGGTTAGATGTGTTTACTGTTGGTCTAGTTTCGGTATTTAATGTTTTAGGTTCACTATAGAATTACTGAATCTAGGAAGTGGTTAGATGTGTTTACTGTTGGTCTAGTTTCGGTATTTAATGTTTTAGGTTCACTATAGAATTACTGAATCTAGGAAGTGGTTAGATGTTTTACTGTTGGTCTACGGTATTTAATGTTTTAGGTTCACTATAGAATTACTGAATCTAGGAAGTGGTTAGATGTGTTTACTGTTGGTCTAGTTTCGGTATTTATGTTTTAGGTTCACTATAGAATTACTGAATCTAGGAAGTGGTTAGATGTGTTTACTGTTGGTCTAGTTTCGGTATTTAATGTTTTAGGTTCACTATAGAATTACTGAATCTAGGAAGTGGTTAGATGTGTTTACTGTTGGTCTAGTTTCGGTATTTAATGTTTTAGGTTCACTATAGAATTACTGAATCTAGGAAGTGGTTAGATGTGTTTACTGTTGGTCTAGTTTCGGTATTTAATGTTTTAGGTTCACTATAGAATTACTGAATCTAGGAAGTGGTTAGATGTGTTTACTGTTGGTCTAGTTTCGGTATTTAATGTTTTAGGTTCACTATAGAATTACTGAATCTAGGAAGTGGTTAGATGTGTTTACTGTTGGTCTAGTTTCGGTATTTAATGTTTTAGGTTCACTATAGAATTACTGAATCTAGGAAGTGGTTAGATGTGTTTACTGTTGGTCTAGTTTCGGTATTTAATGTTTTAGGTTCACTATAGAATTACTGAATCTAGGAAGTGGTTAGATGTGTTTACTGTTGGTCTAGTTTCGGTATTTAATGTTTTAGGTTCACTATAGAATTACTGAATCTAGGAAGTGGTTAGATGTGTTTACTGTTGGTCTAGTTTCGGTATTTAATGTTTTAGGTTCACTATAGAATTACTGAATCTAGGAAGTGGTTAGATGTGTTTACTGTTGGTCTAGTTTCGGTATTTAATGTTTTAGGTTCACTATAGAATTACTGAATCTAGGAAGTGGTTAGATGTGTTTACTGTTGGTCTAGTTTCGGTATTTAATGTTTTAGGTTCACTATAGAATTACTGAATCTAGGAAGTGGTTAGATGTGTTTACTGTTGGTCTAGTTTCGGTATTTAATGTTTTAGGTTCACTATAGAATTACTGAATCTAGGAAGTGGTTAGATGTGTTTACTGTTGGTCTAGTTTCGGTATTTAATGTTTTAGGTTCACTATAGAATTACTGAATCTAGGAAGTGGTTAGATGTGTTTACTGTTGGTCTAGTTTCGGTATTTAATGTTTTAGGTTCACTATAGAATTACTGAATCTAGGAAGTGGTTAGATGTGTTTACTGTTGGTCTAGTTTCGGTATTTAATGTTTTAGGTTCACTATAGAATTACTGAATCTAGGAAGTGGTTAGATGTGTTTACTGTTGGTCTAGTTTCGGTATTTAATGTTTTAGGTTCACTATAGAATTACTGAATCTAGGAAGTGGTTAGATGTGTTTACTGTTGGTCTAGTTTCGGTATTTAATGTTTTAGGTTCACTATAGAATTACTGAATCTAGGAAGTGGTTAGATGTGTTTACTGTTGGTCTAGTTTCGGTATTTAATGTTTTAGGTTCACTATAGAATTACTGAATCTAGGAAGTGGTTAGATGTGTTTACTGTTGGTCTAGTTTCGGTATTTAATGTTTTAGGTTCACTATAGAATTACTGAATCTAGGAAGTGGTTAGATGTGTTTACTGTTGGTCTAGTTTCGGTATTTAATGTTTTAGGTTCACTATAGAATTACTGAATCTAGGAAGTGGTTAGATGTGTTTACTGTTGGTCTAGTTTCGGTATTTAATGTTTTAGGTTCACTATAGAATTACTGAATCTAGGAAGTGGTTAGATGTGTTTACTGTTGGTCTAGTTTCGGTATTTAATGTTTTAGGTTCACTATAGAATTACTGTTTAATCTAGGAAGTGGTTAGATGTGTTTACTGTTGGTCTAGTTTCGGTATTTAATGTTTTAGGTTCACTATAGAATTACTGAATCTAGGAAGTGGTTAGATGTGTTTACTGTTGGTCTAGTTTCGGTATTTAATGTTTTAGGTTCACTATAGAATTACTGAATCTAGGAAGTGGTTAGATGTGTTTACTGTTGGTCTAGTTTCGGTATTTAATGTTTTAGGTTCACTATAGAATTACTGAATCTAGGAAGTGGTTAGATGTGTTTACTGTTGGTCTAGTTTCGGTATTTAATGTTTTAGGTTCACTATAGAATTACTGAATCTAGGAAGTGGTTAGATGTGTTTACTGTTGGTCTAGTTTCGGTATTTAATGTTTTAGGTTCACTATAGAATTACTAAATCTAGGAAGTGGTTAGATGTGTTTACTGTTGGTCTAGTTTCGGTATTTAATGTTTTAGGTTCACTATAGAATTACTGAATCTAGGAAGTGGTTAGATGTGTTTACTGTTGGTCTAGTTTCGGTATTTAATGTTTTAGGTTCACTATAGAATTACTGAATCTAGGAAGTGGTTAGATGTGTTTACTGTTGGTCTAGTTTCGGTATTTAATGTTTTAGGTTCACTATAGAATTACTGAATCTAGGAAGTGGTTAGATGTGTTTACTGTTGGTCTAGTTTCGGTATTTAATGTTTTAGGTTCACTATAGAATTACTGAATCTAGGAAGTGGTTAGATGTGTTTACTGTTGGTCTAGTTTCGGTATTTAATGTTTTAGGTTCACTATAGAATTACTGAATCTAGGAAGTGGTTAGATGTGTTTACTGTTGGTCTAGTTTCGGTATTTAATGTTTTAGGTTCACTATAGAATTACTGAATCTAGGAAGTGGTTAGATGTGTTTACTGTTGGTCTAGTTTGTATTTACTGTTTTAGGTTCTATAGAATTACTGAATCTAGGAAGTGGTTAGATGGTTTATTCTAGTTGTTTTGTTTTAGGTTCACTATAGAATTACTGAATCTAGGAAGTGGTTAGATGTGTTTACTGTTGGTCTAGTTTCGGTATTTAATGTTTTAGGTTCACTATAGAATTACTGAATCTAGGAAGTGGTTAGATGTGTTTACTGTTGGTCTAGTTTCGGTATTTAATGTTTTAGGTTCACTATAGAATTACTGAATCTAGGAAGTGGTTAGATGTGTTTACTGTTGGTCTAGTTTCGGTATTTAATGTTTTAGGTTCACTATAGAATTACTGAATCTAGGAAGTGGTTAGATGTGTTTACTGTTGGTCTAGTTTCGGTATTTAATGTTTTAGGTTCACTATAGAATTACTGAATCTAGGAAGTGGTTAGATGTGTTTACTGTTGGTCTAGTTTCGGTATTTAATGTTTTAGGTTCACTATAGAATTACTGAATCTAGGAAGTGGTTAGATGTGTTTACTGTTGGTCTAGTTTCGGTATTTAATGTTTTAGGTTCACTATAGAATTACTGAATCTAGGAAGTGGTTAGATGTGTTTACTGTTGGTCTAGTTTCGGTATTTAATGTTTTAGGTTCACTATAGAATTACTGAATCTAGGAAGTGGTTAGATGTGTTTACTGTTGGTCTAGTTTCGGTATTTAATGTTTTAGGTTCACTATAGAATTACTGAACTAGGAAGTGGTTAGAATCTAGTTTCGGTATTTAATGTTTTAGGTTCACTTAGAATTACTGAATCTAGGAAGTGGTTAGATGTGTTTACTGTTGGTCTAGTTTCGGTATTTAATGTTTTAGGTTCACTATAGAATTACTGAATCTAGGAAGTGGTTAGATGTGTTTACTGTTGGTCTAGTTTCGGTATTTAATGTTTTAGGTTCACTATAGAATTACTGAATCTAGGAAGTGGTTAGATGTGTTTACTGTTGGTCTAGTTTCGGTATTTAATGTTTTAGGTTCGGTATTTAATGTTTTAGGTTCATTATAGAATTACTGAATCTAGGAAGTGGTTAGATGTGTTTACTGTTGGTCTAGTTTCGGTATTTAATGTTTTAGGTTCACTATAGAATTACTGAATCTAGGAAGTGGTTAGATGTGTTTTACTGTTGGTCTAGTTTCGGTATTTAATGTTTTAGGTTCACTATAGAATTACTGAATCTAGGAAGTGGTTAGATGTGTTTACTGTTGGTCTAGTTTCGGTATTTAATGTTTTAGGTTCACTATAGAATTACTGAATCTAGGAAGTGGTTAGATGTGTTTACTGTTGGTCTAGTTTCGGTATTTAATGTTTTAGGTTCACTATAGAATTACTGAATCTAGGAAGTGGTTAGATGTGTTTACTGTTGGTCTAGTTTCGGTATTTAATGTTTTAGGTTCACTATAGAATTACTGAATCTAGGAAGTGGTTAGATGTGTTTACTGTTGGTCTAGTTTCGGTATTTAATGTTTTAGGTTCACTATAGAATTACTGAATCTAGGAAGTGGTTAGATGTGTTTACTGTTGGTCTAGTTTCGGTATTTAATGTTTTAGGTTCACTATAGAATTACTGAATCTAGGAAGTGGTTAGATGTGTTTACTGTTGGTCTAGTTTCGGTATTTAATGTTTTAGGTTCACTATAGAATTACTGAATCTAGGAAGTGGTTAGATGTGTTTACTGTTGGTCTAGTTTCGGTATTTAATGTTTTAGGTTCACTATAGAATTACTGAATCTAGGAAGTGGTTAGATGTGTTTACTGTTGGTCTAGTTTCGGTATTTAATGTTTTAGGTTCACTATAGAATTACTGAATCTAGGAAGTGGTTAGATGTGTTTACTGTTGGTCTAGTTTCGGTATTTAATGTTTTAGGTTCACTATAGAATTACTGAATCTAGGAAGTGGTTAGATGTGTTCACTATAGAATTTACTGTTGGTCTAGTTTCGGTATTTAATGTTTTAGGTTCACTATAGAATTACTGAATCTAGGAAGTGGTTAGATGTGTTTACTGTTGGTCTAGTTTCGGTATTTAATGTTTTAGGTTCACTATAGAATTACTGAATCTAGGAAGTGGTTAGATGTGTTTACTGTTGGTCTAGTTTCGGTATTTAATGTTTTAGGTTCACTATAGAATT
Organism: Tachypleus tridentatus; assembly: GCF_004210375.1. Taxonomy (NCBI): domain Eukaryota; kingdom Metazoa; phylum Arthropoda; class Merostomata; order Xiphosura; family Limulidae; genus Tachypleus; species Tachypleus tridentatus. The sequence goes on from NW_027467777.1 coordinate 20,735,094, forward strand.
ACTGAATCTAGGAAGTGGTTAGATAGATGTGTTTACTGTTGGTCTAGTTTCGGTATTTAATGTTTTAGGTTCACTATAGAATTACTGAATCTAGGAAGTGGTTAGATGTGTTTACTGTTGGTCTAGTTTCGGTATTTAATGTTTTAGGTTCACTATAGAATTACTGAATCTAGGAAGTGGTTAGATGTGTTTACTGTTGGTCTAGTTTCGGTATTTAATGTTTTAGGTTCACTATAGAATTACTGAATCTAGGAAGTGGTTAGATGTGTTTACTGTTGGTCTAGTTTCGGTATTTAATGTTTTAGGTTCACTATAGAATTACTGAATCTAGGAAGTGGTTAGATGTGTTTACTGTTGGTCTAGTTTCGGTATTTAATGTTTTAGGTTCACTATAGAATTACTGAATCTAGGAAGTGGTTAGATGTGTTTACTGTTGGTCTAGTTTCGGTATTTAATGTTTTAGGTTCACTATAGAATTACTGAATCTAGGAAGTGGTTAGATGTGTTTACTGTTGGTCTAGTTTCGGTATTTAATGTTTTAGGTTCACTATAGAATTACTGAATCTAGGAAGTGGTTAGATGTGTTTACTGTTGGTCTAGTTTCGGTATTTAATGTTTTAGGTTCACTATAGAATTACTGAATCTAGGAAGTGGTTAGATGTGTTTACTGTTGGTCTAGTTTCGGTATTTAATGTTTTAGGTTCACTATAGAATTACTGAATCTAGGAAGTGGTTAGATGTGTTTACTGTTGGTCTAGTTTCGGTATTTAATGTTTTAGGTTCACTATAGAATTACTGAATCTAGGAAGTGGTTAGATGTGTTTACTGTTGGTCTAGTTTCGGTATTTAATGTTTTAGGTTCACTATAGAATTACTGAATCTAGGAAGTGGTTAGATGTGTTTACTGTTGGTCTAGTTTCGGTATTTAATGTTTTAGGTTCACTATAGAATTACTGAATCTAGGAAGTGGTTAGATGTGTTTACTGTTGGTCTAGTTTCGGTATTTAATGTTTTAGGTTCACTATAGAATTACTGAATCTAGGAAGTGGTTAGATGTGTTTACTGTTGGTCTAGTTTCGGTATTTAATGTTTTAGGTTCACTATAGAATTACTGAATCTAGGAAGTGGTTAGATGTGTTTACTGTTGGTCTAGTTTCGGTATTTAATGTTTTAGGTTCACTATAGAATTACTGAATCTAGGAAGTGGTTAGATGTGTTTACTGTTGGTCTAGTTTCGGTATTTAATGTTTTAGGTTCACTATAGAATTACTGTGTTTAATCTAGGAAGTGGTTAGATGTGTTTACTGTTGGTCTAGTTTCGGTATTTAATGTTTTAGGTTCACTATAGAATTACTGAATCTAGGAAGTGGTTAGATGTGTTTACTGTTGGTCTAGTTTCGGTATTTAATGTTTTAGGTTCACTATAGAATTACTGAATCTAGGAAGTGGTTAGATGTGTTTACTGTTTTAGGTTTAGAATTACTGAATCTAGGAAGTGGTTAGATGTGTTTACTGTTGGTCTAGTTTCGGTATTTAATGTTTTAGGTTCACTATAGAATTACTGAATCTAGGAAGTGGTTAGATGTGTTTTACTGTTGGTCTAGTTTCGGTATTTAATGTTTTAGGTTCACTATAGAATTACTAAATCTAGGAAGTGGTTAGATGTGTTTACTGTTGGTCTAGTTTCGGTATTTAATGTTTTAGGTTCACTATAGAATTACTGAATCTAGGAAGTGGTTAGATGTGTTTACTGTTGGTCTAGTTTCGGTATTTAATGTTTTAGGTTCACTATAGAATTACTGAATCTAGGAAGTGGTTAGATGTGTTTACTGTTGGTCTAGTTTCGGTATTTAATGTTTTAGGTTCACTATAGAATTACTGAATCTAGGAAGTGGTTAGATGTGTTTACTGTTGGTCTAGTTTCGGTATTTAATGTTTTAGGTTCACTATAGAATTACTGAATCTAGGAAGTGGTTAGATGTGTTTACTGTTGGTCTAGTTTCGGTATTTAATGTTTTAGGTTCACTATAGAATTACTGAATCTAGGAAGTGGTTAGATGTGTTTACTGTTGGTCTAGTTTCGGTATTTAATGTTTTAGGTTCACTATAGAATTACTGAATCTAGGAAGTGGTTAGATGTGTTTACTGTTGGTCTAGTTTCGGTATTTAATGTTTTAGGTTCACTATAGAATTACTGAATCTAGGAAGTGGTTAGATGTGTTTACTGTTGGTCTAGTTTCGGTATTTAATGTTTTAGGTTCACTATAGAATTACTGAATCTAGGAAGTGGTTAGATGTGTTTACTGTTGGTCTAGTTTCGGTATTTAATGTTTTAGGTTCACTATAGAATTACTGAATCTAGGAAGTGGTTAGATGTGTTTACTGTTGGTCTAGTTTCGGTATTTAATGTTTTAGGTTCACTATAGAATTACTGAATCTAGGAAGTGGTTAGATGTGTTTACTGTTGGTCTAGTTTCGGTATTTAATGTTTTAGGTTCACTATAGAATTACTGAATCTAGGAAGTGGTTAGATGTGTTTACTGTTGGTCTAGTTTCGGTATTTAATGTTTTAGGTTCACTATAGAATTACTGAATCTAGGAAGTGGTTAGATGTGTTTACTGTTGGTCTAGTTTCGGTATTTAATGTTTTAGGTTCACTATAGAATTACTGAATCTAGGAAGTGGTTAGATGTGTTTACTGTTGGTCTAGTTTCGGTATTTAATGTTTTAGGTTCACTATAGAATTACTGAATCTAGGAAGTGGTTAGATGTGTTTACTGTTGGTCTAGTTTCGGTATTTAATGTTTTAGGTTCACTATAGAATTACTGAATCTAGGAAGTGGTTAGATGTGTTTACTGTTGGTCTAGTTTCGGTATTTAATGTTTTAGGTTCACTATAGAATTACTGAATCTAGGAAGTGGAGATGTGTTTACTGTCTAGTTTCGGATGTTTTAGGTTCACTATAGAATTACTGAATCTAGGAAGTGGTTAGATGTGTTTACTGTTGGTCTAGTTTCGGTATTTAATGTTTTAGGTTCACTATAGAATTACTGAATCTAGGAAGTGGTTAGATGTGTTTACTGTTGGTCTAGTTTCGGTATTTAATGTTTTAGGTTCACTATAGAATTACTGAATCTAGGAAGTGGTTAGAAGTGGTTAGATGTTTTTTACTGAATTACTGAATCTGAAGTGGTTAGATGTGTTTACTGTTGGTCTAGTTTCGGTATTTAATGTTTTAGGTTCACTATAGAATTACTGAATCTAGGAAGTGGTTAGATGTGTTTACTGTTGGTCTAGTTTCGGTATTTAATGTTTTAGGTTCACTATAGAATTACTGAATCTAGGAAGTGGTTAGATGTGTTTACTGTTGGTCTAGTTTCGGTATTTAATGTTTTAGGTTCACTATAGAATTACTGAATCTAGGAAGTGGTTAGATGTGTTTACTGTTGGTCTAGTTTCGGTATTTAATGTTTTAGGTTCACTATAGAATTACTGAATCTAGGAAGTGGTTAGATGTGTTTATCTAGTTTCGGTATTTAAGTTTTAGGTTCACTATAGAATTACTAAATCTAGGAAGTGGTTAGATGTGTTTACTGTTGGTCTAGTTTCGGTATTTAATGTTTTAGGTTCACTATAGAATTACTGAATCTAGGAAGTGGTTAGATGTGTTTACTGTTGGTCTAGTTTCGGTATTTAATGTTTTAGGTTCACTATAGAATTACTGAATCTAGGAAGTGGTTAGATGTGTTTACTGTTGGTCTAGTTTCGGTATTTAATGTTTTAGGTTCACTATAGAATTACTGAATCTAGGAAGTGGTTAGATGTGTTTACTGTTGGTCTAGTTTCGGTATTTAATGTTTTAGGTTCACTATAGAATTACTAAATCTAGGAAGTGGTTAGATGTGTTTACTGTTGGTCTAGTTTCGGTATTTAATGTTTTAGGTTCACTATAGAATTACTGAATCTAGGAAGTGGTTAGATGTGTTTACTGTTGGTCTAGTTTCGGTATTTAATGTTTTAGGTTCACTATAGAATTACTGAATCTAGGAAGTGGTTAGATGTGTTTACTGTTGGTCTAGTTTCGGTATTTAATGTTTTAGGTTCACTATAGAATTACTGAATCTAGGAAGTGGTTAGATGTGTTTACTGTTGGTCTAGTTTCGGTATTTAATGTTTTAGGTTCACTATAGAATTACTGAATCTAGGAAGTGGTTAGATGTGTTTACTGTTGGTCTAGTTTCGGTATTTAATGTTTTAGGTTCACTATAGAATTACTAAATCTAGGAAGTGGTTAGATGTGTTTACTGTTGGTCTAGTTTCGGTATTTAATGTTTTAGGTTCACTATAGAATTACTGAATCTAGGAAGTGGTTAGATGTGTTTAGTTGGTTAGATGTTTTAGGTTCACTATGTTTGAATCTAGGAAGTGGTTGTTGGTCTAGTTTCGGTATTTAATGTTTTAGGTTCACTATAGAATTACTGAATCTAGGAAGTGGTTAGATGTGTTTACTGTTGGTCTAGTTTCGGTATTTAATGTTTTAGGTTCACTATAGAATTACTGAATCTAGGAAGTGGTTAGATGTGTTTACTGTTGGTCTAGTTTCGGTATTTAATGTTTTAGGTTCACTATAGAATTACTGAATCTAGGAAGTGGTTAGATGTGTTTACTGTTGGTCTAGTTTCGGTATTTAATGTTTTAGGTTCACTATAGAATTACTGAATCTAGGAAGTGGTTAGATGTGTTTACTGTTGGTCTAGTTTCGGTATTTAATGTTTTAGGTTCACTATAGAATTACTGAATCTAGGAAGTGGTTAGATGTGTTTACTGTTGGTCTAGTTTCGGTATTTAATGTTTTAGGTTCACTATAGAATTACTAAATCTAGGAAGTGGTTAGATGTGTTTACTGTTTTTCTAGTTTCGGTATTTAATGTTTTAGGTTCACTATAGAATTACTGAATCTAGGAAGTGGTTAGATGTGTTTACTGTTGGTCTAGTTTCGGTATTTAATGTTTTAGGTTCACTATAGAATTACTGAATCTAGGAAGTGGTTAGATGTGTTTACTGTTGGTCTAGTTTCGGTATTTAATGTTTTAGGTTCACTATAGAATTACTGAATCTAGGAAGTGGTTAGATGTGTTTACTGTTGGTCTAGTTTCGGTATTTAATGTTTTAGGTTCACTATAGAATTACTGAATCTAGGAAGTGGTTAGATGTGTTTACTGTTGGTCTAGTTTCGGTATTTAATGTTTTAGGTTCACTATAGAATTACTAAATCTAGGAAGTGGTTAGATGTGTTTACTGTTGGTCTAGTTTCGGTATTTAATGTTTTAGGTTCACTATAGAATTACTGAATCTAGGAAGTGGTTAGATGTGTTTACTGTTGGTCTAGTTTCGGTATTTAATGTTTTAGGTTCACTATAGAATTACTGAATCTAGGAAGTGGTTAGATGTGTTTACTGTTTTTCTAGTTTCGGTATTTAATGTTTTAGGTTCACTATAGAATTACTGAATCTAGGAAGTGGTTAGATGTGTTTACTGTTGGTCTAGTTTCGGTATTTAATGTTTTAGGTTCACTATAGAATTACTAAATCTAGGAAGTGGTTAGATGTGTTTACTGTTGGTCTAGTTTCGGTATTTAATGTTTTAGGTTCACTATAGAATTACTAAATCTAGGAAGTGGTTAGATGTGTTTACTGTTTTTCTTGTTTCGGTATTTAATGTTTTAGGTTCACTATAGAATTACTGAATCTAGGAAGTGGTTAGATGTGTTTACTGTTGGTCTAGTTTCGGTATTTAATGTTTTAGGTTCACTATAGAATTACTGAATCTAGGAAGTGGTTAGATGTTTTTACTGTTGGTCTAGTTCCGGTATTTAATATTTTAGGTTCACTATAGAATTACTAAATCTAGGAAGTGGTTAGATGTGTTTACTGTTGGTCTAGTTTCGGTATTTAATGTTTTAGGTTCACTATAGAATTACTGAATCTAGGATGTGGTTAGATGTGTTTACTGTTGGTCTAGTTTCGGAATTTAATGTTTTAGGTTCACTATAGAATTACTGAATCTAGGAAGTGGTTAGATGTGTTTACTGTTGGTCTAGTTTCGGTATTTAATGTTTTAGGTTCACTATAGAATTACTGAATCTAGGAAGTGGTTAGATGTGTTTACTGTTTTTCTAGTTTCAGTATTTAATATTTTAGGTTCACTATAGAATTACTAAATCTAGGAAGTGGTTAGATGTTTTTACTGTTGGTCTAGTTCCGGTATTTAATGTTTTAGGTTCACTATAGAATTACTAAATCTAGGAAGTGGTTAGATGTGTTTACTGTTGGTCTAGTTTCGGTATTTAATGTTTTAGGTTCACTATAGAATTACTAAATCTAGGAAGTGGTTAGATGTGTTTACTGTTTTCTAGTTTCGGTATTTAATGTTTTAGGTTCACTATAGAATTACTGAATCTAGGAAGTGGTTAGATGTGTTTACTGTTGGTCTAGTTTCGGTATTTAATGTTTTAGGTTCACTATAGAATTACTGAATCTAGGAAGTGGTTAGATGTTTTTACTGTTGGTCTAGTTCCGGTATTTAATATTTTAGGTTCACTATAGAATTACTAAATCTAGGAAGTGGTTAGATGTGTTTACTGTTGGTCTAGTTTCGGTATTTAATGTTTTAGGTTCACTATAGAATTACTGAATCTAGGAAAGGGTTAGATGTGTTTACTGTTGGTCTAGTTTCGGTATTTAATGTTTTAGGTTCACTATAGAATTACTGAATCTAGGAAGTGGTTAGATGTGTTTACTGTTTTTCTAGTTTCGGTATTTAATGTTTTAGGTTCACTATAGAATTACTGAATCTAGGAAGTGGTTAGATGTGTTTACTGTTGGTCTAGTTTCGGTATTTAATGTTTTAGGTTCACTATAGAATTACTGAATCTAGGAAGTGGTTAGATGTGTTTACTGTTGGTCTAGTTTCGGTATTTAATGTTTTAGGTTCACTATAGAATTACTGAATCTAGGAAGTGGTTAGATATGTTTACTGTTTATCTAGTTTCGGTATTTAAAGTTTTAGGTTCACTATAGAATTACTGAATCTAGGAAGTGGTTAGATGTGTTTACTGTTGGTCTAGTTTCGGTATTTAATGTTTTAGGTTCACTATAGAATTACTGAATCTAGGAAGTGGTTAGATGTGTTTACTGTTTTTCTAGTTTCGGTATTTAATGTTTTAGGTTCACTATAGAATTACTAAATCTAGGAAGTGGTTAGATGTGTTTACTGTTTTTCTTGTTTCGGTATTTAATGTTTTAGGTTCACTATAGAATTACTGAATCTAGGAAGTGGTTAGATGTGTTTACTGTTGGTCTAGTTTCGGTATTTAATGTTTTAGGTTCACTATAGAATTACTGAATCTAGGAAGTGGTTAGATGTTTTTACTGTTGGTCTAGTTCCGGTATTTAATATTTTAGGTTCACTATAGAATTACTAAATCTAGGAAGTGGTTAGATGTGTTTACTGTTGGTCTAGTTTCGGTATTTAATGTTTTAGGTTCACTATAGAATTACTGAATCTAGGAAAGGGTTAGATGAATTTACTGTTGGTCTAGTTTCGGTATTTAATGTTTTAGGTTCACTATAGAATTACTAAATCTAAGAAGTGGTTAGATGTGTTTACTGTTTTTCTAGTTTCGGTATTTAATGTTTTAGGTTCACTATAGAATTACTGAATCTAGGAAGTGGTTAGATGTGTTTACTGTTGGTCTAGTTTCGGTATTTAATGTTTTAGGTTCACTATAGAATTACTGAATCTAGGAAGTGGTTAGATAGGTTTACTGTTGGTCTAGTTTCTGTATTTAATGTTTTAGGTTCACTATAGAATTACTGAATCTAGGAAGTAGTTAGATATGTTTACTGTTTATCTAGTTTCGGTATTTAAAGTTTTAGGTTCACTATAGAATTACTGAATCTAGGAAGTGGTTAGATGTGTTTACTGTTTTTCTAGTTTCAGTATTTAATATTTTAGGTTCACTATAGAATTACTAAATCTAGGAAGTGGTTAGATGTTTTTACTGTTGGTCTAGTTTCGGTATTTAATGTTTTAGGTTCACTATAGAATTACTAAATCTAGGAAGTGGTTAGATGTGTTTACTGTTGGTCTAGTTTCGGTATTTAATGTTTTAGGTTCACTATAGAATTACTAAATCTAGGAAGTGGTTAGATGTGTTTACTGTTTTTCTAGTTTCGGTATTTAATGTTTTAGGTTCACTATAGAATTACTGAATCTAGGAAGTGGTTAGATGTGTTTACTGTTGGTCTAGTTTCGGTATTTAATGTTTTAGGTTCACTATAGAATTACTGAATCTAGGAAGTGGTTAGATGTTTTTACTGTTGGTCTAGTTCCGGTATTTAATATTTTAGGTTCACTATAGAATTACTAAATCTAGGAAGTGGTTAGATGTGTTAACTCGTTTTCTAGTTTCGGTATTTAATGTTTTAGGTTCACTATAGAATTACTGAATCTAGGAAGTGGTTAGATGTGTTTACTGTTGGTCTAGTTTCGGTATTTAATGTTTTAGGTTCACTATAGAATTACTGAATCTAGGAAGTGGTTAGATGTGTTTACTGTTGGTCTAGTTTCTGTATTTAATGTTTTAGGTTCACTATAGAATTACTGAATCTAGGAAAGGGTTAGATGTGTTTACTGTTGGTCTAGTTTTGGTATTTAATGTTTTAGGTTCACTATAGAATTACTGAATCTAGGAAGTAGTTAGATATGTTTACTGTTTATCTATTTTCGGTATTTAAAGTTTTAGGTTCACTATAGAATTACTGAATCTAGGAAGTGGTTAGATGTGTTTACTGTTGGTCTAGTTTCGGTATTTAATGTTTTAGGTTCACTATAGAATTACTGAATCTAGGAAGTGGTTAGATGTGTTTACTGTTGGTCTAGTTTCGGTATTTAATGTTTTAGGTTCACTATAGAATTACTAAATCTAGGAAGTGGTTAGATGTGTTTACTGTTTACTAGACCAACGTCTAGTTTCGGTATTTAATGTTTTAGGTTCACTATAGAATTACTGAATCTAGGAAGTTGTTAGATGTGTTTACTGTTTTTCTAGTTTCGGTATTTAATGTTTTAGGTTCACTATAGAATTACTGAATCTAGGAAGTGGTTAGATGTTTCTACTGTTGGTCTAGTTCCGGTATTTAATGTTTTAGGTTCACTATAGAATTACTAAATCTAGGAAGTGGTTAGATGTGTTTACTGTTGGTCTAGTTTCGGTATTTAATGTTTTAGGTTCACTATAGAATTACTGAATCTAGGAAGTGGTTAGATGTGTTTACTGTTTACTAGACCAACGTCTAGTTTCTGTATTTAATGTTTTAGGTTCACTAAAGAATTACTGAATCTAGGAAGTGGTTAGATGTGTTTACTGTTGGTCTAGTTTCTGTATTTAATGTTTTAGGTTCACTATAGAATTACTGAATCTAGGAAGTAGTTAGATATGTTTACTGTTTATTTAGTTTCGGTATTTAAAGTTTTAGGTTCACTATAGAATTACTGAATCTAGGAAGTGGTTAGATGTGTTTACTGTTGGTCTAGTTTCGGTATTTAATGTTTTAGGTTCACTATAGAATTACTGAATCTAGGAAGTGGTTAGATGTGTTTACTGTTTTTCTAGTTTCGGTATTTAATGTTTTAGGTTCACTATAGAATTACTAAATCTAGGAAGTGGTTAGATGTTTTTACTGTTGGTCTAGTTTCGGTATTTAATGTTTTAGGTTCACTATAGAATTACTAAATCTAGGAAGTGGTTAGATGTGTTTACTGTTGGTCTAGTTTCGGTATTTAATGTTTTAGGTTCACTATAGAATTACTAAATCTAGGAAGTGGTTAGATGTGTTTACTGTTTTTCTAGTTTCGGTATTTAATGTTTTAGGTTCACTATAGAATTACTGAATCTAGGAAGTGGTTAGATGTGTTTACTGTTGGTCTAGTTTCGGTATTTAATGTTTTAGGTTCACTATAGAATTACTGAATCTAGGAAGTGGTTAGATGTGTTTACTGTTGGTCTAGTTTCGGTATTTAATGTTTTAGGTTCACTATAGAATTACTAAATCTAGGAAGTGGTTAGATGTGTTTACTGTTTTTCTAGTTTCGGTATTTAATGTTTTAGGTTCACTATAGAATTACTGAATCTAGGAAGTAGTTAGATATGTTTAATGTTTATCTAGTTTCGGTATTTAAAGTTTTAGGTTCACTATAGAATTACTGAATCTAGGAAGTGGTTAGATGTGTTTACTGTTGGTCTAGTTTCGGTATTTAATGTTTTAGGTTCACTATAGAATTACTGAATCTAGGAAGTGGTTAGATGTGTTTACTGTTTTTCTAATTTCATTATTTAATATTTTAGGTTCACTATAGAATTACTAAATCTAGGAAGTGGTTAGATGTTTTTACTGTTGGTCTAGTTCCGGTATTTAATGTTTTAGGTTCACTATAGAATTACTAAATCTAGGAAGTGGTTAGATGTGTTTACTGTTGGTCTAGTTTCGGTATTTAATGTTTTAGGTTCACTATAGAATTACTAAATCTAGGAAGTGGTTAGATGTGTTTACTGTTTTTCTAGTTTCGGTATTTAATGTTTTAGGTTCACTATAGAATTACTAAATCTAGGAAGTAGTTAGATATGTTTACTGTTTATCTATTTTCGGTATTTAAAGTTTTAGGTTCACTATAGAATTACTGAATCTAGGAAGTGGTTAGATGTGTTTACTGTTGGTCTAGTTTCGGTATTTAATGTTTTAGGTTCACTATAGAATTACTAAATGTAGGAAGTGGTTAGATGTGTTTACTGTTGGTCTAGTTTCGGTATTTAATGTTTTAGGTTCACTAAAGAATTACTGAATCTAGGAAGTGGTTAGATTTGTTTACTGTTTACTAGACCAACGTCTAGTTTCGGTATTTAATGTTTTAGGTTCACTATAGAATTACTGAATCTAGGAAGTGGTTAGATGTGTTTACTGTTGGTCTAGTTTCGGTATTTAATGTTTTAGGTTCACTATAGAATTACTGAATCTAGGAAGTGGTTAGATGTGTTTACTGTTTTTCTAGTTTCGGTATTTAATGTTTTAGGTTCACTATAGAATTACTGAATCTAGGAAGTGGTTAGATGTTTTTACTGTTGGTCTAGTTTCGGTATTTAATGTTTTAGGTTCACTATAGAATTACTAAATCTAGGAAGTGGTTAGATGTGTTTACTGTTGGTCTAGTTTCGGTATTTAATGTTTTAGGTTCACTATAGAATTACTGAATCTAGGAAGTGGTTAGATGTGTTTACTGTTTACTAGACCAACGTCTAGTTTCGGTATTTAATGTTTTAGGTTCACTATAGAATTACTGAATCTAGGAAGTGGTTAGATGTGTTTACTGTTGGTCTAGTTTCGGTATTTAATGTTTTAGGTTCACTATAGAATTACTGAATCTAGGAAGTGGTTAGATGTGTTTACTGTTGGTCTAGTTTCGGTATTTAATGTTTTAGGTTCACTATAGAATTACTGAATCTAGGAAGTGGTTAGATGTTTTTACTGTTGGTCTAGTTCCGGTATTTAATGTTTTAGGTTCACTATAGAATTACTAAATCTAGGAAGTGGTTAGATGTGTTTACTGTTGGTCTAGTTTCGGTATTTAATGTTTTAGGTTCACTATAGAATTACTGAATCTAGGAAAGGGTTAGATGTGTTTACTGTTGGTCTAGTTTCGGTATTTAATGTTTTAGGTTCACTATAGAATTACTAAATCTAGGAAGTGGTTAGATGTGTTTACTGTTTTTCTAGTTTCGGTATTTAATGTTTTAGGTTCACTATAGAATTACTGAATCTAGGAAGTGGTTAGATGTGTTTACTGTTGGTCTAGTTTCGGTATTTAATGTTTTAGGTTCACTATAGAATTACTGAATCTAGGAAGTGGTTAGATGTGTTTACTGTTGGTCTAGTTTCTGTATTTAATGTTTTAGGTTCACTATAGAATTACTGAATCTAGGAAGTAGTTAGATATGTTTACTGTTTATCTAGTTTCGGTATTTAAAGTTTTAGGTTCACTATAGAATTACTGAATCTAGGAAGTGGTTAGATGTGTTTACTGTTGGTCTAGTTTCGGTATTTAATGTTTTAGGTTCACTATAGAATTACTGAATCTAGGAAGTGGTTAGATGTGTTTACTGTTTTTCTAGTTTCGGTATTTAATGTTTTAGGTTCACTATAGAATTACTAAATCTAGGAAGTGGTTAGATGTGTTTACTGTTTTTCTAGTTTCGGTATTTAATGTTTTAGGTTCACTATAAAATTACTGAATCTAGGAAGTGGTTAGATGTGTTTACTGTTGGTCTAGTTTCGGTATTTAATGTTTTAGGTTCACTATAGAATTACTGAATCTAGGAAGTGGTTAGATGTTTTACTGTTGGTCTAGTTTCGGTATTTAATATTTTAGGTTCACTATAGAATTACTAAATCTAGGAAGTGGTTAGATGTGTTTACTGTTGGTCTAGTTTCGGTATTTAATGTTTTAGGTTCACTATAGAATTACTAAATCTAGGAAGTGGTTAGATGTGTTTACTGTTGGTCTAGTTTCGGTATTTAATGTTTTAGGTTCACTATAGAATTACTGAATCTAGGAAAGGGTTAGATGTGTTTACTGTTGGTCTAGTTTCGGTATTTAATGTTTTAGGTTCACTATAGAATTACTAAATCTAGGAAGTGGTTAGATGTGTTTACTGTTTTTCTAGTTTCGGTATTTAATGTTTTAGGTTCACTATAGAATTACTGAATCTAGGAAGTGGTTAGATGTGTTTACTGTTGGTCTAGTTTCGGTATTTAATGTTTTAGGTTCACTATAGAATTACTGAATCTAGGAAGTGGTTAGATGTGTTTACTGTTGGTCTAGTTTCGGTATTTAATGTTTTAGGTTCACTATAGAATTACTGAATCTAGGAAAGGGTTAGATGTGTTTACTGTTGGTCTAGTTTTGGTATTTAATGTTTTAGGTTCACTATAGAATTACTGAATCTAGGAAGTGGTTAGATATGTTTACTGTTTATCTATTTTCGGTATTTAAAGTTTTAGGTTCACTATAGAATTACTGAATCTAGGAAGTGGTTAGATGTGTTTACTGTTGGTCTAGTTTCGGTATTTAATGTTTTAGGTTCACTATAGAATTACTGAATCTAGGAAGTGGTTAGATGTGTTTACTGTTGGTCTAGTTTCGGTATTTAATGTTTTAGGTTCACTATAGAATTACTAAATCTAGGAAGTGGTTAGATGTGTTTACTGTTGGTCTAGTTTCGGTATTTAATGTTTTAGGTTCACTATAGAATTACTGAATCTAGGAAGTGGTTAGATGTGTTTACTGTTTACTAGACCAACGTCTAGTTTCGGTATTTAATGTTTTAGGTTCACTAAAGAATTACTGAATCTAGGAAGTGGTTAGATGTGTTTACTGTTGGTCTAGTTTCGGTATTTAATGTTTTAGGTTCACTATAGAATTACTGAATCTAGGAAGTGGTTAGATATGTTTACTGTTTATCTAGTTTCGGTATTTAAAGTTTTAGGTTCACTATAGAATTACTGAATCTAGGAAGTGGTTAGATGTGTTTACTGTTGGTCTAGTTTCGGTATTTAATGTTTTAGGTTCACTATAGAATTACTGAATCTAGGAAGTGGTTAGATGTGTTTACTGTTTTTCTAGTTTCAGTATTTAATATTTTAGGTTCACTATAGAATTACTAAATCTAGGAAGTGGTTAGATGTTTTTACTGTTGGTCTAGTTCCGGTATTTAATGTTTTAGGTTCACTATAGAATTACTAAATCTAGGAAGTGGTTAGATGTGTTTACTGTTGGTCTAGTTTCGGTATTTAATGTTTTAGGTTCACTATAGAATTACTAAATCTAAGAAGTGGTTAGATGTGTTTACTGTTTTTCTAGTTTCGGTATTTAATGTTTTAGGTTCACTATAGAATTACTGAATCTAGGAAGTGGTTAGATGTGTTTACTGTTGGTCTAGTTTCGGTATTTAATGTTTTAGGTTCACTATAGAATTACTGAATCTAGGAAGTGGTTAGATGTGTTTACTGTTGGTCTAGTTTCTGTATTTAATGTTTTAGGTTCACTATAGAATTACTGAATCTAGGAAGTGGTTAGATATGTTTACTGTTTATCTAGTTTCGGTATTTAAAGTTTTAGGTTCACTATAGAATTACTGAATCTAGGAAGTGGTTAGATGTGTTTACTGTTTTTCTAATTTCAGTATTTAATATTTTAGGATTCACTATAGAATTACTAAATCTAGATAAGTGGTTAGATGTTTTTACTGTTGGTCTAGTTTCGGTATTTAATGTTTTAGGTTCACTATAGAATTACTAAATCTAGGAAGTGGTTAGATGTGTTTACTGTTGGTCTAGTTTCGGTATTTAATGTTTTAGGTTCACTATAGAATTACTAAATCTAGGAAGTGGTTAGATGTGTTTACTGTTTTTCTAGTTTCGGTATTTAATGTTTTAGGTTCACTATAGAATTACTGAATCTAGGAAGTGGTTAGATGTGTTTACTGTTGGTCTAGTTTCGGTATTTAATGTTTTAGGTTCACTATAGAATTACTGAATCTAGGAAGTGGTTAGATGTTTTACTGTTGGTCTAGTTCCGGTATTTAATATTTTAGGTTCACTATAGAATTACTAAATCTAGGAAGTGGTTAGATGTGTTTACTGTTGGTCTAGTTTCGGTATTTAATGTTTTAGGTTCACTATAGAATTACTGAATCTAGGAAAGGGTTAGATGTGTTTACTGTTGGTCTAGTTTCGGTATTTAATGTTTTAGGTTCACTATAGAATTACTGAATCTAGGAAGTGGTTAGATGTGTTTACTGTTGGTCTAGTTTCGGTATTTAATGTTTTAGGTTCACTATAGAATTACTGAATCTAGGAAGTGGTTAGATGTGTTTACTGTTGGTCTAGTTTCGGTATTTAATGTTTTAGGTTCACTATAGAATTACTGAATCTAGGAAAGGGTTAGATGTGTTTACTGTTGGTCTAGTTTTGGTATTTAATGTTTTAGGTTCACTATAGAATTACTGAATCTAGGAAGTAGTTAGATATGTTTACTGTTTATCTAGTTTCGGTATTTAAAGTTTTAGGTTCACTATAGAATTACTGAATCTAGGAAGTGGTTAGATGTGTTTACTGTTGGTCTAGTTTCGGTATTTAATGTTTTAGGTTCACTATAGAATTACTGAATCTAGGAAGTGGTTAGATGTGTTTACTGTTGGTCTAGTTTCGGTATTTAATGTTTTAGGTTCACTATAGAATTACTAAATCTAGAAAGTGGTTAGATGTGTTTACTGTTGGTCTAGTTTCGGTATTTAATGTTTTAGGTTCACTATAGAATTACTGAATCTAGGAAGTGGTTAGATGTGTTTACTGTTTTTCTAGTTTCGGTATTTAATGTTTTAGGTTCACTATAGAATTACTGAATCTAGGAAGTGGTTAGATGTGTTTACTGTTGGTCTAGTTTCGGTATTTAATGTTTTAGGTTCACTATAGAATTACTAAATCTAGGAAGTGGTTAGATGTGTTTACTGTTGGTCTAGTTTCGGTATTTAATGTTTTAGGTTCACTATAGAATTACTGAATCTAGGAAGTGGTTAGATGTGTTTACTGTTTACTAGACCAACGTCTAGTTTCGGTATTTAATGTTTTAGGTTCACTAAAGAATTACTGAATCTAGGAAGTGGTTAGATGTGTTTACTGTTGGTCTAGTTTCGGTATTTAATGTTTTAGGTTCACTAAAGAATTACTGAATCTAGGAAGTGGTTAGATGTGTTTACTGTTGGTCTAGTTTCGGTATTTAATGTTTTAGGTTCACTATAGAATTACTGAATCTAGGAAGTGGTTAGATGTGTTTACTGTTGGTCTAGTTTCGGTATTTAATGTTTTAGGTTCACTATAGAATTACTGAACCTAGGAAGTGGTTAGATGTGTTTACTGTTTTCTAGTTTCGGTATTTAATGTTTTAGGTTTACTATAGAATTACTGAATCTAGGAAGTGGTTAGATGTTTTTACTGTTGGTCTAGTTCCGGTATTTAATGTTTCAGGTTTACTATAGAATTACTAAATCTAGGAAGTGGTTAGATGTGTTTACTGTTGGTCTAGTTTCGGTATTTAATGTTTTAGGTTCACTATAGAATTACTGAATCTAGGAAGTGGTTAGATGTGTTTACTGTTTACTAGTCCAACGTCTAGTTTCGGTATTTAATGTTTTAGGTTCACTAAAGAATTACTGAATCTAGGAAGTGGTTAGATGTGTTTACTGTTGGTCTAGTTTCGGTATTTAATGTTTTAGGTTCACTAAAGTATTACTGAACCTAGGAAGTGGTTAGATGTGTTTACTGTTGGTCTAGTTTCGGTATTTAATGTTTTAGGTTCACTATAGAATTACTGAATCTAGGAAGTGGTTAGATGTGTTTATTGTTTTTCTAGTTTCGGTATTTAATGTTTTAGGTTCACTATAGAATTACTGAATCTAGGAAGTGGTTAGATGTGTTTACTGTTGGTCTAGTTTCGGTACTTAATGTCAGGTCTTTTATGCAGACGACGTTCACAGTTGACACAAACTGAAACGTTGAGAGTAACAAGGAATCTAAAACTAACATTATTAAGTAATGTAAATTCTGTGTTATGTTAAACTGTTTTCTTCGTGACTAGAACCCTAATGCTTATAGAATGGTTTAAAATGAATTTCTAACTCTATTTCTCTGTGTTATCCAGACGTTATTAGCACAAATTACACGAAAGCTATTTCTGTTTTTAATATATTTCCAGCCAATAGAATTCTAAATAGTTCATAATGGTCAGTTGTTTTCCACCAGGTTGAACTTAATTTAGTATAAATAATTTAAGAGACGCCAGTATTGTCGCAGTGCTGTCGGTAAAAATACTGCAACACCGAGTGAAAATGTGCTCTGTTGTAGCAGTTGGTAGATAGACGGAAACAGAAAACAACGAATATGATTATTTGGTGGAGATAATGCTTCTGTCGTAATGTGACCAGTACACAGTTTAATCACAGAAATGGTTCATATTTTATGTGTATAATTGTCAAGAAACTCGTACTAGGATACGATAAAATCCAAACTATTTGGGGTTATATTCTCACAGTGTTTGTGTTTAATTTGTATTCTGTTTCATGAGAGAGAAATAAGATAAAACTGATAGGGTGGAAAAAATAAAGACTGAAGTTTCATGATTTGGTAAAGTTGATTATATGAATATTTCACATTTCAGGATTTTTTTAACAACAGAAAGGGCAGTAAAAAGAATTTGTTACGATAATTTAAAACTACGATTTTAAAGGAAAATATATGAACTTAATGTTTTTAAAGAAAACAATATACTTGTATCAGAACAAAGAAGTAAAAACGTTATAATAGATATGTATGTTCTTATGTTGAGCTAAACACTAAGCCTAATTATTGTATCAGTAGATTATAAGCACAAATGTTTATCACCAGATGTTTTTCAGCACAGTACTTTCTTATTTTCAGCGTTATAAGCTCTCAAACGTACCACCACAAAATGTAGAACACAGATAGTGTAGCTTTGATCTTAACAAGGAAACAACATTTTCGTACTGGGATCAATGCTCGTGTTGACGTCATCAACACGTCATTAACGAGATGTTATTCAGCTTCTAATAATCTCACTGAACAGATATTTCAGGTTACTCTAATAAATTACATTTAATATTTTTTTCTGAAATAAAGGTCTCCGGGATAACTGTTCGTAGAGAAGTGACAACATCATGGAAAAACTTATGTTTAATAGAAACACGAAATAAGAATTCAAAACGATAACAATAAATTATCTTTCACTTAAACATCATGTTCTAAATTAGAACAACACGAGACGCGAACTGATTCGTAGTTTTGTATCAGGAAAAATACACAAAAGTATCTCCATGTTATGCAGGAACTAATAGTTTTTAACAGAAAATTTTCATATTAAAACATAAGTATTAAATTGTACTGGAATCTAAATGGAAGGAAAACTCTGTGTTCTTTTATTACATGTAATTAAAGTAAGACTAATGGTTTTAAACTATGTTTCTTAAATTAATTCTACCTCAAATGAAAAATGCTAACAATTTGACTCTTTGTTTTGTGCCCGCAGGTATTGAATCACGGTTTTAGGGTTATAAGCTTTCAGATTTATTGCTGAGGCACGAAGTGGATTTAATTCAAAGAGTAAAACCTAAATTAATAAAAATATTTGCACTAACATTACCTGCTTTTAAGTGGCTTTCATTATCTATGAAGAAGGCATTTTGGTATTAATAACTCATACATACATATACTAAAGCAAAATGTATGATATGTTGAACAATGAAGACGTAGAGGGTAAAAAACCATCACATTGTGTTTTACTTAGTCCAACGGTAGGATTACAATCACCCACGCTACCTTTAAACTGTGTCCCACTCTTGACACCTCTATTCATTTTTATAAATATTTTCTATTCATATCCAATACTTCCTTCACACGTAGGTAAACAAACACGCGGAGTTCTGTAATATCCTTCAACTTTATAAGCTTAAGTTGAGTGCTTTTTTCTCAGCACTTCGATCTGCCACGACACTTATCAATCACACCACGTGGTTTATCGACATTTTATGTAAGTTACACTGGACGTTAACACTTCTTTATCCACTGGCAAACTCTTGTTGCACCGTACTTTCACGAAACAACGTGCACTGAAACGATGAACACGAAACGAAAACCCATAAAAATATTTCATTTCACAGAAATTCGCTAGGTTTCAAAACGAAACTGTAGATACGCCCACAAAATATAGAATATTGTATTCCATCTGCTATGGATGACAATAACCGATTCCGTATGAGCTAAGAAGTCAGTTGAAACAAACTGCCTATTATGATAGAAGATAATTATTTTCTAAACATATTGCACATGAGATCAGTTATGGCACGCGCTCGTGCCTACACATTTCTAGGTCTACACGACAGTTTTATTGCTAATAGTACAGTAAAACTTTCTCAATTCAAACATCAAGGTATAGCTAATAGTAAAGTAAAACAGTTTCATTGCTAACGTCAAGTTACAGCTAATAGTACAGTAAAACAGATATATCGCCAACAACAAAGTATAGCTAATAGTACAACAACAGTTTAATTGCTAATAATAACGTATATCAAATAATAGAGTAAATCAGTTTCATTGCTATAATCAAGATAGAGTTAATAGTTCAGTAGAACGTTCTCATTGCTAACATCAAGGTAGAGCTAATAGCAAAGTACATTTTTCTCATTGCTAAAACCATGGTTTTGCTAAAAGCACGGTAAAACAGTTTCATTCTTAACATCAAGTTACAGTCATGTGAAAAAGTTAGGACACCAGATGAAAGCCTGTGTGGTACAGTCAAGTGAAAAAGTTAGGACACCCTATGAAAGCCTGTGTATTTTTGCAACATTTTTGGATATATAGATATTTAATCTCAATTTTAACAATACTGAGAGATTATAGGAACATAACTAAACAATTAAAACTGAAGAAAAGACTTTTCAAGATCTTCTGTAAATGTCATGCTACAAAAATGCATATTCTAACTGAGGAAAAAGTCTGGACAACCTACCCCCTAATAGCTAGTGTTACCCCCTTTGGCTGAAATAACTGCAGTGAGACGCTTCTTGTAGCCATCTACCAGTCTCTGACATCGGTTTGAAGAAAGTTTGCCCCACTTCTCAATGCAGGATTCTGTCAGCTGTGAGATGTTTGAGGTGTTTCTTGCATGTACAACTCGTTTCAAGTCACCCCACAGCATCTCAATGGGATTAAGATCTGGGCTTTGACTCGGCCATTCCAGGACTCTCCATTTCTTAGTTTTCAGCCAGTCCTTGGTGGATTTACTGGTATGTTTTGGGTCATTGTCGTGTTGCAGGGTCCAGTTCCGCTTCAGCTTTAAATTTCTTACAGATGGTCTCACATAATCCTCAAGCACCCTCTGATACACAGCAGAATTCATGGTGGATTCTATGATTGTGAGCTGTCCAGGTCCTGCTGCAGCAAAGCAGCCCCAAACCATGACACTTCCACCTCCATGCTTCACATTTGATATGAGGTTCTTTTCCTGGAATGCTGTATTTGGTTTACGCCAAACATGTCCTCTGTTCTGGTGTCAAATAATTCAATTTTGGACTCATCTGTCCAAAGAACATTATTCCAGAAGTCCTGGTCTTTGTCTCATTCTCTCTGGCAAACTTCAGTCTGGCCTTGATGTTTCTCTTAGAGAGCAAATGTTTCCTCCTTGCACACCTTCCCGTGCAAGTTAAGCTTGTGCAGTCTCTTTCTGATTGTAGAGGCATGCACTTTCACATCAACAGTAGCCAGAGCCTGCTTTAGGTCCCGTGATGACATTTTAGGGTGTTTGGAGACCTCTGTTAGCATCTGGTGGTCTGCTCTCGGGGTGAACTTGCTTGGACGACCAGACCTGGGTATGTTAGCAGTTGTTTAGGAAGCCCTCCACTTGTTGACTATTTTCAGGACAGTTGAATGGCTAATTTCATAATATTTTGGGATCTTTTTAAATCTCTTACCAGACTCATAAGCTGCTACAATTTTCTTTCTGAAGGCCTCAGACAGCTCTTTTGCTCACACCATGGTGCTCACTCTCACTTCAACAGTCAGGAGCACACCAAACTAAATGTCTGAGGTTTAAATAGGGCAACCCTCATTCAAAATGCTGAGTAACGATCTTCTAATCATGTGTACCTGGTGTGACACACCTGTGTGTGAGTTGAACCATTTTAAGTGGGAATAAATGTGGGGGTGTCCTAACTTTTCCTCAGTTAGAATATGCATTTTTGTAGAATTACATTTACAGAAGATCTTGAAAAGTCTTTTCTTCAGTTTTAATTGTTTAGTTATATTCCTATAATCTCTCAGTATTGTTCAAATTTAGATTACATA
The DNA here is from genome assembly GCF_004210375.1 of Tachypleus tridentatus. NCBI lineage: Eukaryota > Metazoa > Arthropoda > Merostomata > Xiphosura > Limulidae > Tachypleus > Tachypleus tridentatus. The sequence continues at coordinate 20,756,121 of NW_027467777.1, forward strand.
TTTATATATCCAAAAATGTTACAAAAATACACAGGCTTTTATAGGGTGTCCTAACTTTTTCACATGACTGTATAACTAATAATACAACCACAGTTTCATTGCTAACATCAAAGTATAGTTAATAGTTCAGTAAAACTGTTTCATTGCAAACATCAAGGTATAGCTAATAGTAGAGTAAAACAGATTTATGGCTAACATCAAGGTATAGCGAAGAGTACAGTAGAAAAGTTTTATTTTTAACATCGAGAGGTAGTTAATAGTACAGTAAAACAGTTTCGTTACTAAAATCAAGGTACAGTTAATAACACAGTAAAACATTTTTATTTCAAGCATTAGCGTATAGCTAATAGTACAGTAAAACAGTTTCATTGCTAACATCAAAATATAGCTAATGGTACAGTAAAACAGTTTCATTGCTAACATCAAAATATAGCTAATGGTACAGTAAAACAGTTTCATTGCTAACATCAAGACATAGCTAATGGTACAGTAAAACAGTTTCATTGCTAACATCAAGATGTAGCTAATAGTACAGTAAAACAGTTTCATTGCTAACATCAAGGTATGGCTAATAGTACAACAACAATTTCATCGCTGACATGAAGGTACAGCTGATAGTACAGTAAAACAATTTCATTGCTAACATCAAAATATAGCTAATGGTACAGTAAAATAGTTTCATTGCTAACATCAAGGTATAGCTAATAGTAGAGTAAAACAGATTTATGGCTAACATCAAGGTATAGCGAAGAGTACAGTAGAAAAGTTTTATTTTTAACATCGAGAGGTAGCTAATAGTACAGTAAAACAGTTTCGTTACTAAAATCAAGGTACAGTTAATAACACAGTAAAACATTTTTATTTCAAGCATTAGCGTATAGCTAATAGTACAGTAAAACAGTTTCATTGCTAACATCAAAATATAGCTAATGGTACAGTAAAACAGTTTCATTGCTAACATCAAAATATAGCTAATGGTACAGTAAAACAGTTTCATTGTTAACATCAAGACATAGCTAATGGTACAGTAAAACAGTTTCATTGCTAACATCAAGATGTAGCTAATAGTACAGTAAAACAGTTTCATTGCTAACATCAAGGTATGGCTAATAGTACAACAACAATTTCATCGCTGACATGAAGGTACAGCTGATAGTACAGTAAAACAATTTCATTGCTAACATCAAAATATAGCTAATGGTACAGTAAAATAGTTTCATTGCTAACATCAAGATATAGCTAATAGTACAGTAAAACAGTTTCATTGCTAACATCAAGATATAGCTAATGGTACAGTAAAACAGTTTCATTGCTAACATCAAGATATAGCTAATGGTACAGTAAAACAGTTTCATTGTTAACATCAAGATATAGCTAATTGTACAGTAAAACAGTTTCATTGCTAACATCAAGATATAGCTAATGGTACAGTAAAACAGTTTCATTGCTAACATCAAGATATAGCTAATGGTACAGTAAAACAGTTTCATTGCTAACATCAAGATATAGCTAATAGTACAGTAAAACAGTTTCATTGCTAACATCAAGATATAGCTAATGGTACAGTAAAACAGTTTCATTGGTAACATCAGAGTATAGCTAGTGGTACAGTAAAATGTTTTCATTGGTAACATCAGAGTACAGCTAATGGTACAGTAAAATGATTTTATTGGTAATATCAGAGTATAGCTAATGGTACAGTAAAATGTTTTCATTGGTAACATCAGAGTATAGATAATGGTACAGTAAAATGTTTTTATTGGTAACATCAGAGTACAGCTAATGGTACAGTAAAATGTTTTTATTGGTAACATCAGAGTATAGCTAATGGTACAGTAAAATGTTTTCATTGGTAACATCAGAGTACAGCTAATGGTACAGTAAAATGTTTTTATTGGTAATATCAGAGTATAGCTAATGGTACAGTAAAATGTTTTTATTGGTAACATCAGAGTATAGCTAGTGGTACAGTAAAATGTTTTTATTGGTAACATCAGAGTACAGCTAATGGTACAGTAAAATGTTTTTATTGGTAACATCAGAGTATAGCTAAATGGTACAGTAAAATGTTTTTTATTGGTAATATCAGAGTATAGCTAATGGTACAGTAAAATGTTTTATTGGTAACATCAGAGTATAGCTAATGGTACAGTAAAATGTTTTTATTGGTAATATCAGAGTATAGCTAATGGTACAGTAAAATGTTTTATTGGTAACATCAGAGTATAGCTAGTGGTACAGTAAAATGTTTTTATTGGTAACATCAGAGTATAGCTAATGGTACAGTAAAATGTTTTTATTGGTAACATCAGAGTATAGCTAATGGTACAGTAAAATGTTTTTATTGGTAACATCAGAGTATAGCTAATGGTACAGTAAAATGTTTTATTGGTAACATCAGAGTACAGCTAATGGTACAGTAAAATGTTTTCATTGGTAACATCAGAGTATAGCTAATGGTACAGTAAAATGTTTTTTATTGGTAATATCAGAGTATAGCTAATGGTACAGTAAAATGTTTTTATTGGCAACATCAGAGTATAGCTAATGGTACAGTAAAATGTTTTTATTGGTAACATCAGAGTACAGCTAATGGTACAGTAAAATGTTTTTATTGGTAACATCAGAGTATAGCTAATGGTACAGTAAAATGTTTTTATTGGCAACATCAGAGTATAGCTAATGGTACAGTAAAATGTTTTTATTGGTAACATCAGAGTACAGCTAATGGTACAGTAAAATGTTTTTATTGGTAACATCAGAGTATAGCTAATGGTACAGTAAAATGTTTTTATTGGTAACATCAGAGTATAGCTAATGGTACAGTAAAATGTTGTTATTGTTATCTTCAATATAAGGTTATTAACAAGGACAAAATTGTTTTATAATTATATTCAAAGTATATATATAAATAATGTGTTTCTTGTGTCTATTTTGTTTGTCCAAAACTTTTGTCGCAAATTTCTCTGTGAAATTCCTTAAATCACCAATGATTAAAGACTGTTTTTCGATGTTTGCATTTTGACTTTTCCATTCAGTATGACTTAACTTGTTTTTACCTTAGACACATTTATTAATATTGTCGTTATTAACAAATGAAGATTGGCTCCAAGTTAAACTTAATTTGTTTTTATTAGCAAAGTATTTCACACAAACATCCTAAACATGTATGTAATTTCCTTTAAAAATTGACATTATTCTAAACACAACTGCTATGGCCTTTCTTGATCTATTTAAGTATACAGTGCTCATGCGCAGTTGGTTGAAAACCTTATGCTTATTACTTTGTGAACACGCATTCAGACGTTTCTGCATTATCAGCTATGTTTGCCTTCGTTACAATTTTACATTTCCCTTATTTTGCAATAGTTTATCTTCAGTTCGTTCCATAGACTGTTATACATCTTTCTGCTATTTTCCTTTCCTTACTACGATGTTTATTTTCTGTTTTTACGAGTTTCCTTATTTTCATTTAGTAAAACTTATCATAACTGTTTTATGTTGAGTACTCTACTGTAGATTACTTTACTTTATTGTTTTCCATACGTGTAGTTATTATTAAGTAAACTTAAGTTTATGCGGTTTTGTTTTTCTGAACGTTATCTAGTCGGCCAGAAATTATCGATTTAACACATAACGGCTGCAAGAACTAGTTGTACACGTATGTAAAAATGATACATGAAAAAAATTTTAACCTGAAGGCAAAATATCAACCGTAGTTAATTGGTTTTACTGCTGTTACCAAGATATAGTTAATTGTACATCTTAACGGTTTCATAATTAAAATCAATGTATATTTAGTAGCACAGTAAAACGGTTTCACTGCTAATATCAAGGAATATTTAATAATACAGCAAAACGGTTTCATAAGTAATATGAAGGTATTACCAATACTGTTGTACGACATTGCTCTATATAATTTTTATTAGCCATCTTACGAATAAATGGAACAAAAATTGAATCTAATTCAAAAATAAAATTAGTATTGGAAGCGTGGGGAACAAAAGAAACCTTTTTATAAAAATATTAAGAAAACACATAATGTTATTTCTTTCGGTGTTAATTGACTAAATAACAAGGTTCACATGAGTGTTAAGTGTGGTTTGGTTGATATTTGTGACGGTAGTTGTGACTCATGGTGTTAAGTGACTTATCACTAGGTAGGTTAGAGTGTTAAATGTGTTCTGGTTGATATTTGTGACGGTAGCTGTGACTCATGGTGTTAAGTGACTTATCACTAGGTAGGTTAGAGTGTTAAGTGTGCTCTGGTTGATATTTGTGACGGTAGTTGTGACTCATGGTGTTAAGTGACTTATCACTAGGTAGGTTAGAGTGTTAAGTGTGCTCTGGTTGATATTTGTGACGGTAGTTGTGACTCATGGTGTTAAGTGACTTATCACTAGGTAGGCTAGAGTGTTAAGTGTGCTCTGGTTGATATTTGTGACTCATGGTGTTAAGTGACTTATCACTAGGTAGGTTAGAGTGTTAAGTGTGCTCTGGTTGATATTTGTGACTCATGGTGTTAAGTGACTTATCACTAGGTAGGTTAGAGTGTTAAGTGTGCTCTGGTTGATATTTGTGACTCATGGTGTTAAGTGACTTATCACTAGGTAGGTTAGAGTGTTAAGTGTGCTCTGGTTGATATTTGTGACTCATGGTGTTAAGTGACTTATCACAAGGTAGGTTAGAATGTTAAGTGTGCTCTGGTTGATATTTGTGACTCATGGTGTTAAGTGACTTATCACTAGGTAGGTTAGAGTGTTAAGTGTGCTCTGGTTGATATTTGTGACTCATGGTGTTAAGTGACTTATCACAAGGTAGGTTAGAGTGTTAAGTGTGCTCTGGTTGATATTTGTGACTCATGGTGTTAACTGACTTATCACTAGGTAGGTTAGAGTGTTAAGTGTGCTCTGGTTGATATTTGTGACTCATGGTGTTAAGTGACTTATCACAAGGTAGGTTAGAGTGTTAAGTGTGCTCTGGTTGATATTTGTGACTCATGGTGTTAAGTGACTTATCACTAGGTAGTATAGAGTGTTAAGTGTGTTCTGGTTGATATTTGTGAAGGTAGTTGTAGTGCTCGTATTTGATTATGGTTGAATACATCGCTTAAAGTAACTTATGTGTGGCCTTACACGGTTCACACTTGAATGATGGTCACACAGATAGCAGTTTATTGTCGTATACGATGTTTATTTTAAGGTTTTCTCTAGTACTGGAACTAAGATCACCCAGTAGCAATCAGTGACTGATATCGACAGAGCTTTTCAAAGCAATGGTTTGTTCGATTTCCTTCTGCTGTCGCGTTACCTGTTATCTATCAAAAGAAAACAAAACGAACGTGCTCTATAATGGAGAAGCCGTACAGAAGACTGTCTAAAGGTGATGTGATAGAAAATCTCCCTTCAATAGAGACATTTCTGATCGGATACAGTTCATCTTGAGAAACTAGTTTGTGTATAGAATTTTCTATAACGGTAATATTTAGCGTTAAGTTCAGTAATATGACACACCACTTACAGCTGTTTATTGGTCGTTTTTCTGATAAAGATAGAGTAATATAATATTATTCATAAAGATAGTTTATAGCAGTCGATCGAGGGTTAAGCTAATTAATTTGGTGATAAGAGACAGAAAAATGTTTTGTAACTTTGAAATTATCAAAATATTAACTTAACAAGGTTATAAAGGCCGGAAATTTGATATAACAGTGGTTGTAATTGTTAAGAATTTATTATATTCATACACTAGAAGAATTAATACCTTTGTTTAAGGCCCAGGAAGAGCTTGAAAAGACACATGAATATGAATCATATCGGATTCAGTGGTCTTTATTAGTTTATATATGTAACGTTTCGTCCATATCACATATTGCAAAGAGAACGATTGATGGACTCAGCGTTTTATATTTTTATTTAAAATTGTCTTCAGAAATTTAAGACAAGAATGATTCTGATGACACGTAGCATCGACATTCGTCTACTGAAATTGTATTTGGCCTTCCAAATACTAATAAACACTGTTCCCCTCTTGGCTTTCCAAATACTAATAAACACTGTTTCCCATTTGGTCTTCCAAATACTAATAAAAACTGTTCTCCACTTGGCCTTCCAAATACTAATAAACACTGTTTCCCTCTTGGTCTTCCAAATACTGATAAATACTGTTCCCCACTTGGCCTTCCAAATACTAATAAACACTGTTTCCCATTCGGCCTTCTACATACGAATAAACACTGTTCCCCTCTTGGCCTTCTAAATACGAATAAACACTGTTCCTCACTTGGCCTTCCAAACACTAATAAACACTGTTCCCCACTTGGCCTTCCAAATACTAATAAACACTGTTTCCCTCTTATCCTTCCAAATACTAATAAAAACTGTTCCCCACTTGGCCTTCCAAATACTAATAAACACTGTTTCCCTCTTATCCTTCCAAATACTGATAAACACTGTTCCCCACTTGGCCTTCCAAATACTAATAAACACTGTTTCCAATTTGGCCTTCCAAATACTAATAAAAACTGTTCTCCACTTGGCCTTCCAAATACTAATAAACACTGTTTCCCTCTTGGTCTTCCAAATACTGATAAATACTGTTCCCCACTTGGCCTTCCAAATACTAATAAACACTGTTTCCCATTCGGCCTTCTACATACGAATAAACACTGTTTCCCGCATGGCCTTCTAAATACCAATAAACACTGTTTCCCATTTGGCCTTCCAAATACTAATAAACACTGTTCCCTCTTGGCCTTCCAAATACTAATAAACACTGTTCCCCACTTGTCCTTTTAGATACTAATAAACACTGTTTCCTCTTGGCCTTCCAAATACTAATAAACACTGTTCCCCACTTGTCCTTCTAAATACTAATAAACACTGTTCCCCAGTTAAGCCTTAATTTTTCAATATCGGTAAGAATCTTGATAAAATCTATTTAAAACCTTAAGGTTTATATCGTCAAAAACACCATTTTTTTCCTTGTGAAATTTCCCAAGTTCTTGACGCCCATCGCTATATCTTGACAAATTGTGACATTGTGTTTGTCTTTAGAGCAAACGACATCAGTCCGTTTAATAAATTGTTCCCTAGTAACAAGAGCCTGAGGACTGGATTAAACCCAAATAATCAAACTACTCAGTTTCTTCTAGTCCCAGCTTAAACCCCAACAAAACAAATTACTCAGTTTCTTCTACTTCCAGATTAAACCCCAACTAAACTGTTTTCCACTGTGTATTATTTATTCACTGTTTTCCACTGTGTATTATTTATTCACTGTCTTCCACTGTGTATTATTTATTCACTGTTTTCCACTGTGTATTATTTATTCACTGTCTTCCACTGTGTATTATTTATTCACTGTCTTCTACTGTGTATTATTTATTCACTGTTTTCCACTGTGTATTATTTATTCACTGTTTTCCACTGTGTATTATTTATTCACTGTCTTCCACTGTGTATTATTTATTCACTGTTTTCCACGGTGTATTATTTATTCACTGTTTTCCACTGTGTATTATTTATTCACTGTTTTCCACTGTGTATTATTTATTCACTGTTTTCCACGGTGTATTATTTATTCACTGTTTTCCACTGTGTATTATTTATTCACTGTTTTCCACTGTGTATTATTTATTCACTGTCTTCCACTGTGTATTATTTCTTCACTGTTTTCCACTGTGTATTATTTATTCACTGTCTTCCACTGTGTATTATTTATTCACTGTCTTCCACTGTGTATTATTTATTCACTGTCTTCCACTGTGTATTATTTATTCACTGTTTTCCACTGTGTATTATTTATTCACTGTTTTCCACTGTGTATTATTTATTCACTGTTTTCCACGGTGTATTATTTATTCACTGTTTTCCACTGTGTATTATTTATTCACTGTTTTCCACTGTGTATTATTTATTCACTGTTTTCCACTGTGTATTATTTATTCACTGTTTTCCACTGTGTATTATTTATTCACTGTTTTCCACTGTGTATTATTTATTCACTGTTTTCCACTGTGTATTATTTATTCACTGTCTTCCACTGTGTATTATTTATTCACTGTTTTCCACTGTGTATTATTTATTCACTGTCTTCCACTGTGTATTATTTATTCACTGTCTTTCACTGTGTATTATTTATTCACTGTTTTCCACTGTGTATTATTTATTCACTGTCTTTCACTGTGTATTATTTATTCACTGTTTTCCACTGTATACAAACTGTTCCTCCGAACTTGATTTCAGACAGCTTTTTTTCTTAAGATCTACCTTCGGTTAACAGTAACTCTTTAGTTATCATAGTAATATTACTTCACTGGAATCGTGTCTGTATTACTCTGACGTTTTATTCATGCTAGAGTTTCATTTCTTATCACATAATTGTTTAAGATAACATGAAATTCTACTGTACTTTAAATTAACAAGTTTTTAACCAAATATGTTTTCAGCGTAACACAAAGTGAATGATTTTTTTTTCTTGAAGCTGACAACCAGTGGTATAGTTTATAGCATATTAATAGCTGACAACCAGTGATATAGTTTATAGCGTATTAATATGGTTTTCGTATCCATACAACTCTTTAAAAGGATAGAAGATATCCGGGAGTTGGTTTTCCAGAAATATTCAAAATAATTTTGTTTGTTTGTTTTGTTTTTTGAATTTCGCGTGAAGCTACTCGAGGGCTATCTTCGCTAACCGTCTCTAATTTAGCAGTGTAAGACTAGAGGGAAGGCAGCTAGTCATCACCACCCATCGCCAAATCTTGGGCTACTATTTTACCAACAAATAAAGGGATTGACGACCGTCACATTATAACGCTCACACGGCTGAAAGGGCGAGCATGTATGGTGTGACGGAAATTCGAACCCGCGACTCTCGGATTACGAGTCGAACCAGGCCATGCCGGGCCATTCAAAAGAAACAAACAAAACTCATTCAATTACAAATGAACACATTCAAATATGTAATTAAACATACATATAAGCAAACTGTTTTTTTTTCTAGCCTATTCTAGTGGTTTCATTTCTGAGGAGCAACAGGCAACGCCAAGTCTGAGATCTATTATCAGTTTTATCTTTATCAACAAGATGAAATAAGAAACAAGTGCAGTGTTTTATCTTCTTTAGTAGTATGAAACAATGAAGATTATTCAGACTTTCCTTGAAATAATTAGCATCAAATAAAATAGATTACCTTTACCTAGATATTAATTAGATTCAAATATTTTAAATAAAAGGAACAAAATAATTAGACAGATGTAATTATTATGCGGGTATAGGAAGCAGAAAATATGAAATCAACAATTAGACAGATTTAATTATTACGTAATAATAAAAAACGACGCGGTTATGTCAAGGATTAATTAGGTATATTTATTAGACTGTAACAAGAAACAAGAAAGATTAAATTATGTGTAGCCATTTCTATCCTGTTACGTAACCCTGAAAGCGCATGTTATCCAGATTTTTTAACCAGTTTAACAAAATTGATTAATGCACAAAATTGCATAATATTATTATAATTTAACTTTCTTTTAGTTCATTCAACAAATATGTTCTCTGTACAAAGTAAGCCTTATTAATTGCTTTGAACCTCTGCCCTAATATCGTTATTAATTTTACAAATCCCAGCTTCGAGTATTCCAGTAAACTTTACAGAACTGTGTTTTTTTGTCTTTTATTTTCTCGGATTAAATACGAAACAGAAGAAGCACATTTCCTTATAATATATATTATTTCTGGTATATGTCACAAAGCACGTCGGTTCTTAGGAACCTAATTATTCTCTCCGTATGGAGCACGGAGAAACTAGATACTTCGGATTAAACTCCATAAAACGAACAATATACAAACAGGGACTTGAACTCTAAACATAAAAGAAACTTACCGAAGTATTTCATATGAAACAGTTGTAATTACTTGTATGAAATTGGATCACACAAGGTGGTCCTATACTGTAGTTAGGAATTAACAAAAGTTTAATTGGACAGCTCTACCGTAAATCACTATGGAAGTTCTCTATCATTGTTTACAAACTATGATGTAATATCAACTAAAACCAATCAATAAAATAAACAGACAAGGAAACAAGAAGAAAATGTATACACAAAGTGACTGTAAACAGATGTTTAAAGAACTAAACTTTGTTGTAACAAACACACAGTGACTGTAAACAGATGTTTAAAGAACTAAACTTTGTTGTAACAAACACACAGTGACTGCAAACAGATGTTTAAAGAACTAAACTTTGTTGTAACAAACACACAGTGACTGCAAACAGATGTTTAGAGAACTAAACTTTGTTGTAACAAACACACAGTGACTGCAAACAGATGTTTAAAGAACTAAACTTTGTTGTAACAAACACACAGTGACTGCAAACAGATGTTTAAAGAACTAAACTTTGTCGTAACAAACACACAGTGACAGTAAACAGATGTTTATATAACTAAACTTTGTTGTAACAAACACACAGTGTCTGTACACGGATGTTTATATAACTAAACTTTGTTGTAACAAACACACAGTGACTGCAAACAGATGTTTAAAGAACTAAACTTTGTTGTAACAAACACACAGTGACAGTAAACAGATGTTTATATATCTAAACTTTGTTTTAACAAACACACAGTGACTGTAAACAGATGTTTATACAACTAAACTTTGTTGTAACAAACACACAGTGTCTGTACACGGATGTTTATATAACTAAACTTTGTTGTAACAAACACACAGTGACTGCACACGGATATTTATATAACTAAACTTTGTTGTAACAAACACACAGTGTCTGTACACGGATATTTATATAACTAAACTTTGTTGTAACAAACACACAGTGACTGTACACGGAGGTTTATATAACTAAACTTTGTTGTAACAAACACACATAGACTGTACACAGAAGATGTTTATATAACTAATCTTTGTTTAACAAACAAAGTAACTGTTACCAGATGTTTATATAACTAAACTTGATTTTTACAAACACAATGTGACTGTACACAGAAGATGTTTACACAACTAAATTTTGTTGTGGTAAACACGAAGTGTTTGCACAGAGAACACGTGTACTCACCGAACGGGTGATGTAATAAAAAACAGTTTGGAGGATAGAAATCTGTTTCTTTACTTTCTAACATATACGTAATCAAACCATTTTTATTGTACAACGTGATAGAACCTTATACTAACAAGGATTACTTCACAGAATTTCTTCTATTAAACACTCGCTGTTTCCAACTGTGTTATGGTAATAATGGGTTATGTTAAGTACTATAGAATCAGATTAGAGACGGTTCACGTGTAAGTTGTATGCAATGGGAAAGGCTTCCAGCAGGATCAGAGAGCAGGGAATTAATGAATTATCTTTCCTTGTGAGAATCGAATTATAAGCTGTTTCGTTCTCCTTACTTATCTATATGACTTTTATTAGCACTTATTATGTAGCTCGTTCTATATACTTCTAGAATCTGCTTATTTTCACTTAAGATGCAATGTTCTCTTGTTACGTGTAGCATGGCTTTCTTCGAGCTCTATTTAATATGCATTTTTTTCTTGCTTCATGTATTTATTTTTGTGGTATATGAAACATGTATGTGTTTATGGTGTATGTGATATGCGCATGTTTTCATGGTTTGTTTAATTTCACGGTGTATGATCAATAACTTCTGATTAAAAGAAAGCTGATTCTGTTAATAAGATCTATAATGTATCTGTTGTATTAATGAATTAAGGTCTTCATAAAATCTGACCATAGACACGTGTGTGTTTTTTCTTATAGCGAAGCCACATCAGACTATTTGCTATGTCCAGCGAGATTAATCTAACCCTCTAATTTTAGCGTCGTAATTCTCTAAACTTATGGTCCTCCTAGCGGGAGACAACCAATAAAGGCTGTCATTAAGTTCGATGATGCTCTATCTAAGAGTCATGCACCTTCAAAATAGTCTTACAGCGTAGTTTATATTGTGAAAAAGCTCTTCGTATAGTTTTTCATGCCAAAAGTACGTCATTGTTTCCTGCATACGTTCCATAATCCATCAATGGTACGAGAACGACAGTTTCTTATCTTCCATTTTGAAACTCCGTCTGCATAATAATCTATACACAGATGAAATAGTATGAATATTCGTTTTATTATCCATCTCTTAGGGGTATGTGACGACTGAATAGCAGATGAATAGAAGGTTTATGTTATTGGCCTTGTATCTATGTTCAGACCCTTCTTGATTTTCTTACATACTGTTGTTTGAGGCATGTTGATGGCGTTTCACACTCATCATGGCGTTTGTAGTTTTCCGCCTCTTACAAGACGCTGAACTCTGATTTAAAAGTCCATTTCTTCATGGTCCCGCTGCCCCAAGTTCATCCACACTTCTTTATTTTCCAATGCAATCAAGTACAAGGATTATTCGTCATTAGAATTTATAATTTCCCGATCAGACACATCTTTAAGATATTAATATACGAAAATGTGTGACGAAAACGGTTGTTTCAAGCTTTCTGGTTAACGTTTGATGGTATGATGTTATTTACCACCCGCTCATCAATGTCCAGATGTCGTTCTGATAGGTGCACCTCGACTTTTAAGTGGCTGTAGTTGTCAGGTAAATCACTGGTTTACATACTCAAAGTCGCATTAATATAACTTATTCAAACGTCTGTAGAAGTATATAATGTACCCTTGTTTTTAATACTGTTAGCAGTAACACCAAAAACTTTATTAAAGCTTCAAATAAAATGAAGTAAGTTACTACATGTAAATAAAGCTTTAGGTAAAACGAAGTTACTACATGTAAGTAAAGCTTTAGGTAAAACGAAGTTACTACATGTAAATAAAGCTTTAGGTAAAACGAAGTTACTACATGTAAGTAAAGCTTTAGGTAAAACGAAGTTACTACATGTAAGTAAAGCTTTAGGTAAAACGAAGTTACTACATGTAAATAAAGCTTTAGGTAAAACGAAGTAAGTTACTACATGTAAGTAAAGCTTTAGGTAAAACGAAGTTACTACATGTAAGTAAAGCTTTAGGTAAAACAAAGTAAGTTACTATATGTAAGTAAAGCTTTAGGTAAAACGAAATAAGTTACTACATGTAAGTAAAGCTTTAGGTAAAACAAAGTAAGTTACTATATACGTAAGTAAAGCTTTAGGTAAAACCAGTAAGTTACTACATATAAGTAAAAGCTTTAGGTAAAACCGAAGTTAAGTTACTACATGTAAGTAAAGCTTTAGGGTAAAACAAAGTAAGGATTACTATATGTAAGTAAAGCTTTAGGTAAAACGAAGTAAGTTACTACATGTAAGTAAAGCTTTAGGTAAAACAAAGTAAGTTACTATATGTAAGTAAAGCTTTAGGTAAAACGAAGTAAGTTACTACATGTAAGTAAAGCTTTAGGTAAAACGAAGTAAGTTACTACATGTAAGTAAAGCTTTAGATAAAACAAAGTAAGTTACTATATGTAAGTAAAGTTTTAGGTAAAACGAAGTAAGTTACTACAGGTAAGTAAAGCTTTAGGTAAAACAAAGTAAGTTACTATATGTAAGTAAAGCTTTAGGTAAAACGAAGTAAGTTACTACATGTAAGTAAAGCTTTAGGTAAAACGAAGTAAGTTACTACATGTTTCTATTATCTTTTATTATCCTTTGAGTATTATTTCAGCAGAGGTTAATATCAGTTTATAAATAATATATCTGGTTAGAGTTTTCAGAACGTTCATATTGTACAATATATTTTTATAAAAAGTGAAACATTTCTTCGAATCTTTTGGCTGTTTTTCAAATCATTGATCTATAATTTCGATATTTCTGGAATCATTATTTTGTTTTTCGAAGTAGTGTTTAGAAACGTTCGCACGTCGGTCGCTCTGGCTTTAGTCTGCTTGGTAAAACCAAACTTCTCCATCATCTTCATTGTGAGAATAAACGTTTCGATGCAAGGCACGTGATCTGCAGTAGGTGAACGTGTCCTGTGTTTGTGGCTTCTGTAAGAACCTACTTGCTTTATAGTGGCTTTAGAATATTGCAGAAGAACCAAAGACGTTGGATTTTTTTCTCTGTAAACTAAGAGAGCAGTTTTCAGAAAGACGCCTTTCATTTTTAGTTTTTTATTCCCGAGTTTTGCTGTAAGTCTAACAGAGGCCTAACTCTTCGTGGTCGTACTTAATTTTCGACTGACTCGTAGAATTATGTGTGAGACGAATATTTTCACTTAATTTATTTAACGTAATACGGTCTAGCAAGTATTTCAAAACAAAACGTTTGAATTTATTAAACAAAGAACGTGAACACAGATAATAAACCTTGCTCAAAACATACTAAGTGTAAAAGATAAACATTTCTTAACGAAATTAAATTATTTTATATTCTATGCATATGTTCAGCTAGTTGTCCATCAAGGTGTTTATGAATGTATAAATATTTGGATTTGTTATATATAAACAAAACGCATGTATTAGTTTGACGTCGTGTGTTTGTACGTATCTGAGGATGTTTTAACCTGGCAAAACTATAATATTTGGATTTATTATATATAACATTAAACAAAAGGCATGTATTAGTTTGACTTCGTGTGTTTGTACGTATCTGAGGATGTTTTAACCTGGCAAAACTATAATCGTATCAAATTAAATAATTGTGAAACATAAAACTGTCTTTAATTTCCGCAGTTTTCCAATTATTCAGTTTAACCGGCGGTTTCAAGTATTCATTATATAAAATGCGAGTTGTTAGTGGTGTAAGTCCTAACGTTCCCTGTATAACTGTCTTCCCTGCTGAGTTTGTTAGCTAGCGGAAGGAAACGTCACTACAGGGGATAAATGTATTTTAATGTATTGCGATTTCGATTGTGAACAAAGTACTTAACCGAGCCGTATTCACACCTGAACTGTACTGAACGGAAGAGTCACAACTTTTCCTCCATCTGACAGATCTTGGTTAAGGATTTCCAGGATGTACGTTCTTCCAGGGTGTACGTTCTTTCTATTGCATATCTGGTTTATGCTTCTTCAAGTTATCGAACACTCGAGATGGTTTAATGGTGTTTGATTTTCTGTCTCCTTTTTCATTTCTCTTATGTTTCTAAGCCTAACACGGTCTGATGAATAGTGCAGTCGGCTCAGATTCTGCGGGTCGCACTGTCGAATTCCACTACCGAACATGTTTGCTCTTTCATATGTGGGAAGGTTATAATTCAATGGTAAATACCACTCTTTGTTGCTGAGGGATATCCTAAGAGGTGAAGGTGGGCGGTGTTTGACTGGCTGACTCTATCCCCCCATTTAGTTTATCCTTTCGAAATTAGGGACGGATAGCGAAGAAATCCATCAAATGTATCTTATAACGGCTGTTAACAGGCGTCACATAACAGTAACTGTTAGGAGGTGTTACATAGTAATTACTGGTAGCAGGTGTCACATAACCACAACTGTTAGCAAGTATTACATAACAGTAACTGTTAGCAAGTGTCACATAACAGTAAATGTTAGCAGATGTCGCATAGCGATAACTGTGAGCAAGTGTCACATAACAGTAACTGTTAGCAGGTGTCGCATAGCGATAACTGTGAGCAAGTGTCACATAACAGTAACTGTAGGCAGGTGTCACACAATAATAACAATCAACGAGAAAGACAAAATATTGAAACATGTTTGTAATAAAATTTCAAAAATTCAAAATAGTAATGGTTATTGTTCTTGGCCTGGGAACTCTACAGAGTAACTGACATACAAATCTGATGGCCAACTGATTTGTTGCTACCTTAGTCTTTCACTTACCGACGTTTGTGTTAGTCAGTACGATAGTTCCCCCTATGTGTAAAATATTCTAAAGATGTATTACATTCCACAGGCACGGGCTGGTCCAGTGGTGGAGTTCTGCACTATGTAGCTGGATTGGAAACTATGGTTTAGCTTGGTTTGGTGTAAATTTTGCGTAAAGCCGTCCATAATTTAGCAGTGTAAGACTAGAGGGAAGACACACCACCGCCAACGTTTGGACTACTCTTTTACCAATGAATAGTGAGATTGACCGTCACATTATAAAGCCCCCGCAGCTGAAAGAGTGAGCATGTTTGGTGTGACGGGGATTCGAATCCGCGAATTTGGAGTACCTTAACGTGCATAACGGGTTGTTGAATAGGTATATTTCTTATTGTCTGCAGTTCAGAATTAGGGAAATGGCTACATAGCCTTAGTACTTTTTGCCATAAACAAAAAAAAAACAATTAAAAGAAAATACCATTGGAGAAAAAAATCACGAAAGTTTCTCTTTGAAAGGTTATAATCATAACCGAAAACCATATTCAAGTTTTCAAACTTTTTAAAATGGGACGATTTTATAAAATGATTCGTGTTCCATTTGCAACTTTCAGTCTTGTTGAGAAACTTGGAGAGTTCAGAAATCTAAAGATAGAATGCTTTGAGTTCATTAAACCATGACACAAAATGGATACTTGTAGATCTAAAATGGTTGAAGACTTTTTTTGGTTTGATCTTTTTGTCTATTCAATAGGACAAAGATAGAATATTAAAAATAGAAGTTTACAAGTAAACTGTGAAAGTATATAGAATATTAAAATCTAAATTTTAGAAATAAATTGCGAACCTATACACAATGTAAAACCAAGACTATTATTAAAAGGTAGTGTGGACATGTATAAGATAAGAGAAACGTTATTTCAGAATATCTTGTATTTTACGGAGTGGTTATGGGACATACATACTTATATAATTTTTATCATGAGGCATTTTATAAAACATTTTATATGTATAGGAGAAAATAAGATAGACATATGTTGATGGTTCGTGAATTTCACATTTCATAAATATCATCCAACTATACCCAGTCATTGTATCCTTGGAAGCGTAGAATATATATACTTTTTAAAATTTAAATCTAGAAACTTTATAGAGGAAAGAAAGGTATGTTGGAGTTTTCAGAGATGTGGCAGCTGCCAGTCAGAATAATAACAGAACTATGTAGTCAGATTTTAGGTTGTCTTTCTATTTTTAGATATTGTTTCTGAACAGATGATTTATATCGAAGTTGTACGTTATTTAGCCTGCTGTGTAACGAGTGTCGTCTCAGTTTTGTTTGACTTTGAATGCTAAACAAATGTGCCGTATTTTATAGACTGTGCTGCCTTCTGGTTGCTGAATAATTAAAGAAATTTTCTTATATATAGGTTGAATCTAAAAACAAATTAACTGTATTAAACATGAGGCACGCGCTTGTTGTTCCATATCACCAGTGAAATATTTTCTTCTTACTTTATCGGGAATACGAACACTGGCGAACTAACAAGTAAATTGTATTTCATTCTATTCACATAGTGCTACGTAACTGGAAAAAATATAATTGATATATCAGACACGGAGCCAAGGAATCTACAGCGCCATCTTATGCTCAGAAATCGTACTATCTTTATTTGCACGCTTAATAACAAAACAATAATATTCCCTTACAAACTTCTCACAAGTAATATGACATTCCCTTCTTATTATTAAAACATTTGGTATGTCTTTCTCGTTTTCTTCTATTTTCTATCATTATTTTAGTTTGTCTTTAATAGCTAGGATTCCACTGACTTAATATTTTTTCAAACGTTAGTTAAATTTTGTGGTTTTATTAATCTGATGATTGAATAGAGAAAAATATAACTCACATTTTAGCCTTAACGGTTGGTGTGAATTAGGTTTCACTTAACCAAAAACTAAGTAACAAATAAAGTTTGCTTCTGGTATTGTAAGAACATTTTTAGAAGAAAACAAAAGTAGAAATGAATCCAGACATTATTAGTGTTCATAAATAAAAAAGAACTTTTGTAAAACATTATTTTTAAGTGTTATTTCAGAATGTGAGTAGAATGTTAATTTTTTTTTATATAAAACATTGGCCATTTTAAAATATTGCTTTAGGGAAACGCTATTACTTTGAATTTAGCTGCCCGTAATTTAGTAGTTTAAAAGTAAAGGGAATGCAGCTAGCCATACTGGCTACTCTTGAGGTACTGTTTTACCAATGAATGCTGGAATTGACCATCACATTCTAACGCCACAAGGCTGAAAGGTTGAGCATATGGGATTCGAACCATCGACACTGAGTAGAGTGTATTAACACGGGGTCATGCCAGGCCGCTATTACCCCCTAACAAAGAAGTAAAATTTTATTTACCCATAGGTTTACCAATCTAAACCAAATAAAAATTTACATGAATGAGTTTATTCGTAAATAAGTTCATTGATTTAAACATAACATCTGAAAATGATGTTAGAAGTCAGCGTAAAGAAGTCACGATGTAGCTAACGTAGTGCCATCTTTGTTCACTTATGTTAACTAAACATCACAAAGATATATTTTGTAAGAGCAGCATCGTATTTCTTCCAAACTAAAAAGGAAAATTTCCGGAGAGCGATAACTGATCACTAAAACACAATTTCATATACAAAAAGATCATCACATAAACAATATCTAACCCTATAAACCTTTTATCTTATCAGAACTCAATCAGGAGCCCCAACCCGAACTAGCCAAACACTCCGTTCCCACGGTTAGTCCTAGCTAACCACTTCTTATAATTACTGTTATGGAACTTGAAATGTTTATTGCAGCTTTTCTCAGAGTATATGTTTAATTAAACTGGAAGTTGTAGGCACCTTTACTTCCAAATCATGCATTTAATTAAAGTGTTAAATTTGAAATTGTGGGCGTAGCCACTCACACATCTTGCATCAATTAAAGTTTTAAATTAGAAATAGTGGGCGTAGCCACACCTACAACTCACGTTTAATGAAAGTTTTGAATTTGAAGTTGTGGGTGTGGCTACTCTACATTCCCATTTAATTAAAGTTTAAAATTGAAATTGTGGGCGTAGCCACCGCGACATCTTGCATTTAATAAAGGTTTTAAATTCGAAATGGTGGGGGTAGCCACTCCCACATGTTGGATTTAGTTAAAGTTTTAAATTTGTAAAGTTCCTATTGGTACAGCCGGTAAATGATTGACATTGCTAGACAGGGTTTCAATACTCGTGGTGAGCTCGGCACAGATAGTCCATCGTGTAGATTTGTTTATCATAAAATTTCAAAACAGATATGAAGTAAATAATTTAATAAAGTTTAATAACCTTTAATTTGAATTAAATTCTAAATTAAAAAAGTGCAGAGACACGACCATTTTTAAACACTGATTTCTGCATTCTGCTCAGCGCAAACATTATGAGCAGCCATGTATACGCCTCAGCCACTGTAAGTGATTCTCTGTGAAAATTTCAAGTTCAGAATCTCTAATGTTGATAACTGGATTGATTTGTTTGGAATTTCTCTCAAAGCTACACGGAGGCTATCTGCGCTGGCTTTCCATAATTTAGCACTGATAAACTAGAGGAAAGGCAGTTAGTCAAAATTACTGACCGCCAACCTCTTGGGCTACTCTTTTAGCAACGAATAGCGGTATTGACCGTCACATTATGACTTCCCCACTGATGAAAGGGCGAGTATGTTATGTGTGACGAAGATTTGAATCCGCGACCCTCAGAGTACGAGTGGAGCTCCCTAATTGCCAGACCATGTTTGTAAAAGCTACGTCTATGATACTAACATCTGTAACAATGGTTAGAAAGTAACTGACCTTGAAATATAGTCACCACTAACCCTCACCTACTGGAGTACAGTACAAATTGTCCCTATTACAACAAAACTAAAAATAACGTCTTGGATAACTCTGTTGAAAACGTATTAATGTAACAAAAAAAAAATGGCCCGGCATGGCCAGGTGGGTTAAGGCGTTCGACTCGTAATATGAGGGTCGCGGGTTCGAATCCTGGTCCCACCAAACATGTTCGCCCTTTCAGCATTGGGGGGCGTTATAAAGTGACGGTCAATCCCACAATTCGTTGGTAAAAGAGTAGCTTAAGAGTTGGTGGTAGGTGGTGATGACTAGCTGCCTTCCCTCTAGTCTTACACTGCTAAATTAGGGACGGCTAGCGCAGATAGCTCTCGTGTAGCTTTGAGAGAAATTAAAAACAACAACAAGAAAATATCACTAAACCTTCGGTAACGATTGTTGTATCCTAATAACACATTATCAGTTTATTCAAACTTCTTACTGGTAGTAAAGTTACTTTTTCTACTCAGATGTTTTCCATCAATGCTTTCTGTTCTTAACCTTAAACCTGTAAAATACGCATAGATTTCTTAGTGTTTAGGAACACATGGGTCTCATGTGACAAAAGGCATAAAATCTTGGTAAGAGAATGATTGGGTTAGATCTTCTAACAGCGCTACTGTACTTTTCAAATAGACTTACATCGTAAAGCCTTTAAATCTCAACTACAGGAAAAACAGCTTGAAACTTATACAGAAAAAAAAAACCAACAATATTACTTGGTAATAGGTTGAACGCACGTGATAAGGGATTTGCTCTATTTGAAAGCTCTATGAAATAGACACGAAACTGTGGTCGAACAAAAGCGAATTTAAGTTTCAGGCATTTCTGAAACTTGAGCTACGTGTCTCACGTGGGGGTTATATTTCAAGATTATTACTAATATAACTTCTGCAATTTTTGTCCGAAAAGGAAATATCTACCAAAGCCTAGGTGTATTATTTACTTTAGCTTTGACGGGGTTTCTTTGATCGAGTGAATAATACGATGATTTAATGATATCACTGGAATAGGTGTAACAAACTTATGGTAATATTTCGTCAGTGTTAAGATGATTTAATCGTATCAGTGGTATAGGTGTAACAAACTTATGGTAATATTTCGTCAGTGTTAAGATGATTTAATCGTATCACTGGTATAGGTGTAACAAACTTATGGTAATATTTCGTCAGTGTTAAGATGATTTAATCGTATCAGTGGTATAGGTGTAACAAACTTATGGTAATATTTCGTCAGTGTTAAGATGATTTAATCGTATCAGTGGTATAGGTGTAACAAACTTATGGTAATATTTCGTCAGTGTTAAGATGATTTAATCGTATCAGTGGTATAGGTGTAACAAACTTATGGTAATATTTCGTCAGTGTTAAGATGATTTAATCGTATCAGTGGTATAGGTGTAACAAACTTATGGTAATATTTCGTCAGTGTTAAGATGATTTAATCGTATCAGTGGTATAGGTGTAACAAACTTATGGTAATATTTCGTCAGTGTTAAGATGATTTAATCGTATCACTGGTATAGGTGTAACAAACTTATGGTAATATTTCGTCATTGTTAAGATGATTTAATCGTATCACTGGTATAGGTGTAACAAACTTATGGTAATATTTCGTCAGTGTTAAGATGATTTAATCGTATCAGTGGTATAGGTGTAACAAACTTATGGTAATATTTCGTCAGTGTTAAGATGATTTAATGGTATCAGTGATATAGGTGTAACAAACTTATGGTAATATTTCGTCAGTGTTAAGATGATTTAATCGTATCAGTGGTATAGGTGTAACAAACTTATGGTAATATTTCGTCAGTGTTAAGATGATTTAATCGTATCAGTGGTATAGGTGTAACAAACTTATGGTAATATTTCGTCAGTGTTAAGATGATTTAATCGTATCAGTGGTATAGGTGTAACAAACTTATGGTAATATTTCGTCAGTGTTAAGATGATTTAATCGTATCAGTGGTATAGGTGTAACAAACTTATGGTAATATTTCGTCAGTGTTAAGATGATTTAATGGTATCAGTGGTATAGGTGTAACAAACTTATGGTAATATTTCGTCAGTGTTAAGATGATTTAATCGTATCAGTGGTATAGGTGTAACAAACTTATGGTAATATTTCGTCAGTGTTAAGATGATTTAATCGTATCAGTGGTATAGGTGTAACAAACTTATGGTAATATTTCGTCAGTGTTAAGATGATTTAATGATATCACTGGAATAGGTGTAACAAACTTATGGTAATATTTCGTCAGTGTTAGGATGATTTAATCGTATCAGTGGTATAGGTGTAACAAACTTATGGTAATATTTCGTCAGTGTTAAGATGATTTAATCGTATCAGTGGTATAGATGTAACAAACTTATGGTAATATTTCGTCAGTGTTAAGATGATTTAATGGTATCAGTGATATAGGTGTAACAAACTTATGGTAATATTTCGTCAGTGTTAAGATGATTTAATCGTATCAGTGGTATAGGTGTAACAAACTGAAGGTAATATTTCGTCAGTGTATTACACGAACATATATTTTTGGCAACTGACCTTTCGGTTTGTTTCAATTTTAGTTTTTCTTTGTTCTGATTAATATCAATATAAATGTTCGTGTTTCATAATTTGGTAAGTTTTACGTGTTCATAATGTTGCAAATAAATAGAGAAAAAACCGTCTCAATCGTCCTTCAGGAGTTTCAAGAAGTGTACGTCATTACATTAGCAGATAAAGTAATATCTTCCATAAAATAAAAGCTGATAAACAACGAATTCCTTTAATTCTAATAAAAAATTAGAATGACAAAAAAAATTGTTAAAGCGAAACCAATAAAACATTTCAAACCCACATTTCACATCAGTATCTCTTGTGTGGTATTGCTGGAAGTTCTTTAAGGACACAAAAACACGAGTTAACTGTTTATCCATAAACTCCTTCGTGAGGTTCTATGACTATTAGTGTATCGTTTCTTCACATGTTGAAGTACTTGTTTCAAAGACGAAAACAATGGGAGACCAAGGACACAACAATCTCTGTTATAATGTTTGTTTGTTTTTGGTTTTTGGAATTTCGCACAAAGCTACTGAGGGCTATCTGTGCTAGCCGTCTCTAATTTTGCAGTGTAAGACTAGAGGGAAGGCAGCTAGTCATCACCACCCACCGCCAACTCTTGGGCTACTCTTTTACCAACGAAAAGTGGGATTGACCGTAACATTATAACGCCCCCACGGCTGGGAGGGCGAGCAGGTTTGGCGCGACTCGGGCGCGAACCCGCGACCCTCAGATTACGAAGCGCACACCTTAACGCGCTAGGCCATGCCAGGCCTATAATCTTTGTAGGAGAGGTGTTTATTTACATTCGTTTTACAAAACTCCACATCTCAAAAAGGAACATGATACTTATTTCACAGTATAGCATGTTTTAATAAATAGTTATTTAAGTAACATGAACAACATTAACAGCAACATAAAATCACATTCTTGAGATCTTCCAGTCATATTCCGTTGAACAATAAAACCCGTTTGGGTAAATATTAGAAAATTCAGTAAACACACAAAGGTATATACGTATGTATGTGCCAATAATATATGTGTACATATGTATTTTATGTATAAATTAAAATTAGTAAAGCCAAGTTTTTATTATTTTAAAATTACAAACTTCATTCGATGTAAATTACTCAAAATTAAAAAAAACAGCGAAAAAAAACATCTTTAAGAAATACACTAGTTTTACTAACTAGATGGCGCAGTAGTATGAGGCTCAAGAATATGACTCAGAAGCTAAAATTTTGTCTTTCTTCAATCTCAGTGAAAGCTACTGTGCTAGCCGTCCCTAATTTAGTAGGGTAGGACTAGAGGGAAGACAGCTGGTCATAACTACCCATCGATAACTGTTGGTCTACTCTCTTACCAACGAAAAATGAGATTGACCGTATTTATAACGCCCTCACGGATGATCGAGCGCTTTAACCACCCAGACATGTCAGAGTAAATAAACAAGTTTTGACAAAATTGAAATTATAATTGTATTCAAATACAATTTGGGCTTCACGAACAATCAGTATACAGAAAAACACAAAAGGGACATAAATTTCCTTTCCAGCCAAATAAATCACATAACATATCTGTGTTTGACTGAGAATTAAAATATATATATATAAATATATTTATTGTTTCTAATTTGCTTGTTTTTGCAGACCAAGAAAATAACACACTTGGGGAATACATTAAACAAACAGCAAATTTTTCTTTGAAACCTGTTAATATAAAGTCTTAATTTCTAGGCCATGGCAAGGCCAGGTGGTTAAGACACACGACTCATAATTAGAGGGTCGCGAGTTCGAAACCCTGTCACATCAAACATGCTCGCATTTTCAGCCATAGGGGTGTTATAATGTGACGTTCAATCTCACAATTAGTTGGTAAATCAGTAGCCAAAGAGTTTGTGGTGGGTGGTGATGTCTAGCTGCCATCCCTCTAGTCTTACTCTGCTAAATTAAAGACGACTGGCGCAGATAGCCCTAGTGCAGATTTCACTGAAATTAAAAACAAAAAACAAACTTAACTCCTAGAGTTACTTACAAACATTATTTCAAAATAACTAAAGTAAAATAAATTCAACAAATATTAAAATAAATAGCATTTCGTATTTCTAGTGGCATCAGCCAATACGCAATGTGATACATGATAACGTAAGAGTAAATTCGGGCACCTAATAAAAATTACGCTTAAAAAAAGGCTTCCACAAATTAACTCAGGCAAATATTTTTTAAACGTGGAGTAATTTATGAAAAAAGATAAAATTCTGATAATGTTTATTAAACGCACAAAGAGGTGTTGTTAAAGAGAACGTTAACTGGATGTCCATTTTACTCAACAAGGCAAAAATGACAGACACCTAGAGAACCTTACTATAGTTTAAATGTCAGCAAGTCTTAAAAACCGATAAATAAATCGCTCTAACAGGTGTATGAAATGAATGTAATTAATAAATCAAATTATTGTGTTTACAGAACAGAAGATGTGATAACAATAATATATAGGGGGGGTTAGTGACAGATATTTAATATTCTAATATAACAAATAGTGATAACAACAATATATACGGTGGACAAGTGACAGATGTTTAATATTCTAATATAACAAATATATGATAACAACAATATATACGGTGGACAAGTGACAGATGTTTAATATTCTAATATAACAAATAGTGATAACAAAAATATATACGGTGGATAAGTGACAAATGTTTAATATTCTTATATAACAAATACGTGATAACAACAATATGTACGGTGGATAAAAGAGAGATGTTTAATATTGTTATATAACAAATAGTGATAACACAATATGTACGGTGGATAAAAGAGAGATGTTTAATATTCTTTTATAACAAATACGTGATAACAACAATATACACAGTGGGTAAGTGACAGATGTTTAATATTCTTCTATAACAAATAACGTGTCAATAACAATATATAGGGTGGATAAGGGCAGATGTTTAATATTCTTGTTTTAGAAATACGTGATAACAACAATATATACGGTGGATAAGTGACAGATGTTTAATATTCTTTTATAACAAATACGTGATAACAACAATATGTACGGTGGATAAGCGGCAGATGTTTAATATTGTTATATAACAAATAGTGATAACAACAATATATACGGTGGATAAGTAACAGAACTTTAATATTGTTATATAACAAATAGTGATAACAACAACATATACGGTGGATAAGTGACAGATGTTTAATATTCTTTTATAACAAATACGTGATAACAACAATATGTACGGTGGATAAGTGACAGATGTTTAATATTGTTATTTCACAAATACGTGATAACAACAATGTGTACGGTGGATAAGCGGCAGATGTTTAATATTGTTATATAACAAATAGTGATAACAACAATATATACGGTGGATTAGTGGCAGATGTTTGATATTGTTATATAACAAATAGTGATAACAACAATATATACGGTGGATAAAAGAGAGATGTTTAATATTGTTATTTCACAAATACGTGATAACAACTATATGTACGGTGGATAAGCGGCAGATGTTTAATATTGTTATTTCACAAATACGTGATAACAACAATATGTACGGTGGATAAAAGAGACATGTTTAATATTGTTATTTCACAAATACGTGATAACAACAATATGTACGGTGGATAAGCGGCAGATGTTTAATATTGTTATATAACAAATTGTGATAACAACAATATATACGGTGGATTAGTGGCAGATGTTTGATATTGTTATATAACAAATAGTGATAACAACAATATATACGGTGGATAAAAGAGAGATGTTTAATATTGTTATTTCACAAATAGTGATAACAACAATATATACGGTGGATAAAAGAGAGATATTTAATATTCTTATATAACAAATGTTTTATTAGACTAATTAGTTGAGTTCTTTAATTAATTATTAATTGTATTATCTGGAGGTCACAGGTTTTTTGGTACCAGGAATTAAAGAATCAGCCAATTATTCCTCTGGTCAACTCGGTAAAAAACGCATTGTTTTCTGAAAGAGATAAAACAAAACAAACCACTGAACATTTGTCTTTCTCATTCAGCCACAGCTAACAAAGTTATGTTTCCTCTACGATTTGACTGCGAAAGACGTGGGTGCTTGAAGCGCTGATAGCCTTGTAACGATTTTTATCAGCAGTCGCCTGGAAGCCCACGTGTTCGTTTTCAAACGGTTATAGTAATTTAATCTGATCACTTAATATATTGCGATTCTTGCTTCTTTTCAAAAGTTCACTTCTATTGAATACTAAAGTATTTTAAAAATTCTTTTCACTGCTTACAAAAATGTCGTTCAATAAATTGTTTTGTGTATTTTTTGTATGAATTTCTTGTTTTGATTATAAGTGTTCAAATAGAGGCATAATTAAGGTTGATAATAGTGTTAATAGATATGCTAAGATATTATTAAAGATATATGACTTGATCATCTGAAAGCTTAGCTTTAGAACATATCAACCCAGTTTATATTAATTACAGTGGTTTTTATTTATTATTTGTGAGAATGATAAATTAGGTGTTTTATTTAATTAAGGAAATAATTAATGTAAGGAAAATAAATTATTAGTATTGTTTTTAATTGTATGACCCACGTCAGGATAGATAACACAACCGGGTTAAAATTGTGTACATTAATAACACACATATAGTAGTAAAATACCAACTGGGACATGTATAGCAGACGTACTGTAACACGTATAGTAGTAACACATCTACTGGAAGATATATTGTTGTAACACACGTACTATAACATATATAGTAGTAACACACCTACTGGAACATGTGTTGTACTAACACACTTAATGGTACGTATATTGTAGTAACACACCTACTGGCACCTGATGTACGTCATAACTTGATTCGAACACTGGTTTTCATTGTGCCTCTGTAAACGTCACGGTATAGCAGATAACAAATCTTTGGTTGTAAAAAAACACACAGATGTGACGTTATCGATTCATATTTAAAGATAAGGACTTCCTAAAGATTATAATATTGACTGGTGAGTGTTATATACACGCACATAGCCTAATTGGTAATACTTAACTTTCAAATAGCCTCAAACACCAATCAGCTTAACTCTGACGCAGAGTACACGGGTTTACAGACCTACCAAGCAGTAGTCTTTCACGACCTCTCACGAGTTAGTATTAAGATAGCAACACTCTTTGACATTACTGTGACACGGACCTTACTGTCATACAGAGTTTCAAAATACCACTCAAAACAGGGTAAAGTTTTTATTGTTAGTGATAAATGGGATACGTGAACAGTACAAAGTCGTATTAATATTATTTTATGTTAAAATAAATTTTTATTTCCAGTAAATAAGTTTTTGTTTGTTTGTTTTTTAACTTCGCGCAAAGCTACACGAAAGATATAAGCGCTAGCCGACCCTAATTTAGCAGTGTAAGACTATAGAGAAGGCAACTAGTCATCACCACCAACCGCCAACTCTTGGGCTACTCTTTTACCAAGGAATAGTGGGATTGACCGCCACATTATAATGCCCCCAAGGCTAGCATGTTTGGTGCGAAGGTGATTCGAACCTGCAACCCTCAGATTACAAATCGAACGCCTTAACTCACTTGGCCATGCCGGGCCAAATAAATGTTTAATCACTCCTAACACATAACAGTTTCAAGTGCTGTTGACAACAAATCATAATACTTACGTTTGACATACATTATAAATTTGCATATAGATATATGATATAAAATCATTTCAATTTAACCTCGGTATCCATTACACATATCCAAAGTCATTTCACAAAGTGTATTCCACGTTTTCCAGTCAGGAATATTTCCCACGAGTCTTTGATTGTTACTTTTATCACTGTGATAACGTCTTCCAGGAAGTCAATTTCCTGACTAGAAAGATTGAGTTGTTTGTATGTGATATCTATTCGCTACATGAGGAGAAGGAAAGATGGTTCCTTTTGAGAGAAACTTTTTTCGTGCAAAAGTCGTTTCAAATTCAATTCATTGATTTCCCACAGAATTCTAATTTAAAATTCACCCACAACTTTAATAACTTTTATTGTTGACCGAAGAGTTTTAAACTTTATAGAAATTTCAAATGTGTGATTTTAAAATCTATTTAACACTTAGCACGTTGTTCGTCATATAATTTGTTGGATACTAAATAATTTAATATCTAAAAAGGAAAAACAAAATGGCGAAAATCCATAAAAACATGACGTCTCTGGTGTTTTTCTTTTATATTGTATGTTTGACGAAAGAGAAATTGTCTTTATTTTACATAAAAATTAATAACGTATTTTGATGTCTTCTAATGAAATTTTCTCTAAATTGGTTGGCTCTAAATTCGTACACAGAATTTGTTTTTCGGTTGCATAAATGGGAGTAAATTGTTATGTTTACATGTTGAAATAATGATTTGAATCAATGTGTTTCACGGGTTTAAAACACGATGCGAATCATTGTATTTTATATATGGAGGCTTGGTGTAAGTCACAGTGTTTACAGGTTGAATATATGGAGTGAATCAGTGTTTTATAGGTTAATTATATGTTGTGAATCATTAGAATTCACAGGTTGAAGAAATGGTGCGAGTTACTCTAGTTCTACGTAAACAATGCTAGTTCTGGTTGTTATTAAGGGTATTGTAAAACTATTGTTGATTTAACATAATAAATAATTCTGGACACAACATTTCTTTGTAGCACTTGAAAAACGTTCTCACAATAGAGATTTTGCAATCTGATCTACTAACATGAAAGACATGATTTCGGTATTTTTCATTTACATTTATTAGTTTTAGAAATAAGAATAAGGACCTTTAATAATAGATTAAGTAATTATTTCAAATACATTAAGTAACAGGAAATAAAGCGATCTTACATAAATTCATGTTTCGTCATAGCCTAATATGTCATCATATTAAATTAAACAAAGATTCCGATGCTATAAACATAACAATTCAGTATGTAAGATTTTATATGGTTTATGAACCATAGTTAACAATTAGTTAAACTACAGTTTAATTATCCTGTGTTATAACCTTTATAGACTCAGAAAATATAATTCATGTTAGAATGATACTAAAATCAGTCTTTCTATATATGACGCGATCTGTCCTGAAAAGGACGCTTTTTTAACGCTTAGCTCAAACTTCAGTTGGGTTTAAAGGATCTATGTAAAGACGAATCACCGTAGATACTACTTTTGAAGTAGATCTTATTTTATGCTACATGCATATAGTATATACGTTTACTTGGTCTCTTTAGGTCTATTTCTGACATATGTCATATGCTTCATATTCAAGACCACTGAATGACTGGATAAATTTTGGTTTTAGAAAACATAAAAATCAGGACATCGAGTTAAGAAAAGCTTTTGGTTTTTCATTGTTTGTTGAAACAGACTTCGTTTGAATGGAGAACATTCTATCTGACTTACAGTTTTACTAAAGTTATTAAAATTATAAATATTAATTAATTTATTATTAATATGGCAGAAATAATTTATTTAAACAACAGTTGAAAACGTCAATTATGATATGTTGTTACTATCCATGAATTCATATTATCCCTGATATTGATAATATATGGTTCAAAATCAACATATTCATACGCTTTCTATTTAATGTTCAACACACAATAACTACAATTTTTGTAAGCTATACGTCAGTAAACATACAATATTTGAATATTCTCTATTTATTCACCAAATACTTAAAGTCACTGTGTTTACAGGTTACAGATATGGTGTGAATCACTGTGTTTACAGGTTACAGATGTGGTATGAATCACTGTGTTTACAGGTTACTGATATGGTATGAATCACTGTGTTTACAGGTTACAGATATGGTATGAATCATTGTGTTTACAGGTCAGATATGGTGTGAATCACTGTGTTTACAGGTTACAGATATGGTGTGAATCACTGTGTTTACAGGTCACAGATGTGGTATGAATCACTGTGTTTACAGGTTACAGATATGGTATGAATCACTGTGTTTACAGGTTACAGATATGGTATGAATCACTGTGTTTACACGTTACAGATATGGTGTGAATCACTGTGTTTACACGTTACAGATATGGTATGAATCACTGTGTTTACAGGTTACAGATATGGTATGAATCACTGTGTTTACAGGTTACAGATATGGTATGAATCACTGTGTTTACAGGTTACAGATATGGTATGTATCACTGTGTTTACAAGTTACAGATATGGTATGAATCACTGTGTTTAGAAGTTACAGATATGGTATGAATCACTGTGTTTACAGGTTACAGATATGGTGTGAATCACTGTGTTTATGGTTACAGATATGGTATGAATCACTGTGTTTACAAGTTACAGATATGGTATGAATCACTGTGTTTACAGGTTACAGATATGGTGTGAATCACTGTGTTTACAGGTTACAGATATGGTATGAATCACTGTGTTTACAAGTTACAGATATGGTATGAATCACTGTGTTTACACGTTACAGATATGGTGTGAATCACTGTGTTTACAGGTTACAGATATGGTATGAATCACTGTGTTTACACGTTACAGATATGGTGTGAATCACCATGAAATATTTTTATAAAGGAATGAAAGTAGTAAAGAGAATAATTATCAAGTGTATTTATTCTGGTATAAA
This sequence comes from Tachypleus tridentatus, assembly GCF_004210375.1. NCBI lineage: Eukaryota > Metazoa > Arthropoda > Merostomata > Xiphosura > Limulidae > Tachypleus > Tachypleus tridentatus. The sequence goes on from NW_027467777.1 coordinate 20,786,974, forward strand.
GAACCAGAAAAAGTTCAATAGTTAAGGTATAGAAGATAAGTTATATGTATTAGTTAAGACCAAGACAACAGTTTTGTATGTTAATTTCTATACAACAGACAAGTTATATGTATTAGTTAAGACCAAGACAACAGTTGTGTTTACCAATTTCTATACAACAAACTAGTTATATGTATTAGTTAAGACCAAGACAACAGTTGTGTTTACCAATTTCTATACAACAAACTAGTTATATGTATTAGTTAAGACCAAGACAACAGTTGTGTTTATCAATTTCTATACAACAAACTAGTTATATGTATTAGTTAAGACCAAGACAACAGTTGTGTTTACCAATTTCTATACAACAAACTAGTTATATGTATTAGTTAAGACCAAAACAACAGTTGTGTTTATCAATTTCTATACAACAAACTAGTTATATGTATTAGTTAAGACCAAAACAACAGTTGTGTTTATCAATTTCTATACAACAAACTAGTTATATGTATTAGTTAAGACCAAGACAAATGTTATATATGTTAATTTTTATAAAAGAGACGAGTTATATGTATCAGCTAAGACCAACACAATAGGTGTGTCTTAATGTCTATGCAAATATCAGTTATATGTATTAGTTAAGACAAAAGGCAACATTTGTATATGTTAATTTCTATACAACACACCAGTTATTTGTATTATTTAAAACCAATACAACAGTTGTTTATATTAATTTCTATACAACACACCAGTTATATATATTAGTTAAGATAGGACAACAGTTGTGTATATTAATTTTATACAAAATGCCTGATATATGTATTAGTAAAGACCAAGGTAACAGTCGTGTACATTAACTTGTATATCAGAGACCAGTTATATGTGTTAGTTAAGACCAAGACAACAGTTGTGTATATTAATTTCTATACAACAGACCAGTTATAAGTATCAATTAAGGCCATTGCAATAGTTGTGTATATTAATTTGTATAGAAAAGACCAATTATATGTATTAGTTAAGACCCGGACAATAGCTGTGTATATTCATTTCTATACAACGGACAAATTATATGTATTAGTTAAGACCCAGACAATAGTTGTGTATATTCATTTTTATACAACGGACAAATTATATGTATTAGTTAAGACCTAGTTGTGTATATTCATTTCTAAAGATAAGACCAGTTCTAGGTATTCATTAAGACCAAGACATCAGTTGTGTAAATTAATATCTATACAACACACAAGTTATATGTATTAGTTAAGTCCAATATAATAGTTGTGTTTATTAATTTATATACAAAAGACCAGTTACATGTTTTAGTTTAAACCAAGAGAACACTTTTGTATATTAATTTCTATACAAAACACCAGTTATATGTGTTAGTTAGGAGCAAGACAACAGTTGTGTGTATTAATTTCTATACAACAAACCAGTTATATGTATTAGTTAAGATCAAGACAGTAGAATTGTATATTAATTTCTATACAAAATGCCTGATATATGTATTAGTAAAGACCAAGGTAACAGTTGTGTACATTAACTTGTATATTAGAGACCAGTTATATGTATTAGTTAAGACCAAGAAATCAATTGCGTATATTAATTTATTTACAATAGAATAGTCATATCTATCAATTACAACCAAGCCATCTGTTGTGTATATTAATTTTTATACTCCAGACCAGTAATATCTATTATTTAAAATCAAGGCAACAGTTGTTTATATTAATTTCTATACAACAAACCAGTTATATGTATTAATTCAGACTAAAACACCAGTTGTTTATAATGTTTTCTACACAAAGGACAAGTTTTTTGTAAAAGTTAAGACCAAGACAACTGTTGTGTATATTAGTTTCTATAAAAAAGACCAGTTATATGTAGTAGTTAAGACCAAGTCAACAGTTATGTATATTAATTTCTCTACAAAAACCAGTTATATGTATCAGTCATAATTATTGTATAAAGAAGACATATTTTTAACAAAGTTGACGTTCATGTGTGTTCTAAGACACTTCTCAATGTTTCGTAAAATCCATTACGGTATGTATAAGAGAAGTGACCGTGCTCTTTAGAACTTAGATTACTGTATTTCCTCAATCGCTTTGAAAGCACGAGATACAAATGGGCTGAGAGAAAATCCAATTTCTCAACAGAAGCTGCGGCACCGACGACGTGAGGTCATAGCTGAGCACTGGCAGAAGATGGTTCTATTCTTAAAGTGTTACAAACTCAATTTTCTTAATGCCATCCTCCCATAATGCAGTTCATAAGAAAATTCAAATTCGTAATATGAATCAGGTTACATATATATCTCTACTGGAGGTTCTGGACAACACAGTAGTCTGTTCTCCTTCCACGGACTGAAAAGTTATATCAGCTGTACCTCTTTTATTGCTTTGGTGTAACTGGAGATAAGCACCCGATGCAAGCACTTTTCAATATTACTTTGTTTAGGAATGCTGTCTAAGTTTATTCGTAGGCCAGCATATCGTTCTTCTTCTATTATTATTATTATTCTATTTCGTATAGTTATCGAAGAAAAGCGTGCCGTTAAAAAGGAAAGACACGTCTCAGAGAATACCGAAATATTTTATGTTGTCCACGGAAAAGAAATTTCACGAAGTTACTTTCAGACGCAACGTAGGTCACGCCTGTCCCAGAGCTCCTGTTTGCTTCATAACTAGGTCATTACAGTACAGTTCTTGGTTTTCAAAAGAGGTCTTAACTGAAGATAAACCAATATGAATTAATGGTTGAAGTTAAGTCTCAGTGTGCAAATGTAATCCGATACAGTGGTTTCATTTGGTCGGTATCATGAGTTTCTACGGTTTTGACAATCAGATACACGCTGCTTAATATGGTAAAAATGAAGTTAGTGACTATTAGGTAGTAGGGCTATCTGTATAGAGTGACTGACGCAAGTGACTGTTTGGTAGTTGTGTTGTCTGTATAGAGTGGCTAAAGCTAGTGACCACCGGGTGTAGTGTTGTCTGTGTAAAGTGACTGAAGCTACTGGCCACCGGGTAATAGTGTTGTCTGTATAGAGTGACTGAAGCTAGTGACCACTGGGTAGTAGTGTTGTCTGTGTAGAGTGACTGAAGCTAGTGACTGTATGGTAGTAGTGTTGTCTGTATAGAGTGGCTGAAGCTAGTGACTGTATGGTAGTACTGTTACCTGTATAGAGTGGATGAAGCTAGTGACGGTATGGTAGTAGTGTTGTCTGTATAGAGTGACTTAAGCTAGTGACCGTAAGGTAGTAGTGTTGTCTGTATAGAGTGACTGAAGCCAGTGACTGTATGGCAGTAGTGCTGTATGTGTAGAGTGACTGAAGCCAGTGACTGTATGGTAGTAGTGTTGTCTGTGTAGAGTGACTGAAGCTAGTGACTGTATGGTAGTAGTGTTGTCTGTATAAAGTGACTGAAGCTAGTGACCACTGGGTAGTAGTGTTGTCTGTGCAGAGTGACTGAAGCTAGTGACTGTATGGAAGCAGTGTTGTCTGTATAAAGTGACTGAAGCTAGTGACTGTATGGTAGTAGTACTGTCTGTATAGAGAGACTGAAGCTAGTGACTGTATGATAGTACTGTTGTCTGTATAGAGTGACTGAAGCCAGTGACTGTATGGTAGTAGTGTTGTCTGTGTAGAGTGACTGAAGCTAGTGACTGTATGGTAGTACTGTTGTTTTATACAGTGACTGAAGCTAGTGACTATATGGTAGTAGTGTTTTCTGTATAAAGTGACTGAAGCTAGTAACTGTATGGTAGTAGTGTTGTCTCTATAGAGTGACTGAAGCTAGTGACTGTATGGTAGTAGTGCTGTCTGTATACCGTGACTGAAACTAGTGACTATAAAGTAGTTGTATTGTCTGTGTACAGTGACTGAAGCTAGTGACCGTAATATAGTAGTGTTGTGTGTATACAATGACTGTAAGGTTGTCTGTGTACAGTATCTCTATGGTCGTTGTGGGATCTGTATAGTTTAGCTCTAGCTGTGTTACTTTAAGGTCGACCTGTTGTCTGTATGCAATGGTCCAAGGTTCATCTATTTAGAAGTTTTAATGTAATCTTCCTAAAATACCGTATGGATATAAGCTACTTATCACAGTCTATTAAGAGTGTGTTAAAATAGCGTCAGTGTTTAATTCTATGTGTTAACAGTGTGTACGGTGTTTATCTTATAAATAACTAATTAATAAATCTGTCGTACCAGCGTTCTCAATTTAACACAGGATGTGTCACCTTCTTACTTATAAACACAGTTCTATCTTCAAAAGCGTCAAATCAGTGAAATAAACATTGTTTGGTAAGTGACTTTATATCCTGAGAACACTATTTCGTAAGTGATCACATTATAAGGCATGTAAACGGTTTACTAAACTCATACGTGCAACTCACCGTTTGAAATCAAAGTCTGGTCCCTTATTTATTATTTCATAACCGAAAGCATTGGAAAAAAAAAAAATTCGCTGTATTAAAGTTATTCTTAATTCGATTTAGTAATACTCTGAGAATATATACATGTTATAATGTCCGTGAGCTATTTACCCTGTCTATTCCATTAAGACGTAAAAAAGGACAAGCGATAAAAAATCATTCTCTGAATCAAGTTGTTAGATATCTTAAGCCACCTTCTAAGTGGCTTTTCTGAAGGACAGCCTGTGAATATAATTACACTAAACCCCATGGAAACTTAAATTAATAGACTTAGTTTTTGTGTTAGTTGTGGAAGACGATAATGAAATTAAGAGTCCATTGTCGGCTGGGATTGATGTTGACAACTCACGTGAATCTAATTAACGTTTGACTTCAGTTCTCTTCTGTTCCAACATTGCTATACCTTAGGAGGTTTTGAGTAGCCTCAGGACAATCGATGGTGAATATTTTATTTATATGAAAATCGATACGTGGGAGGAAAGGTGACTGAGGGATGGAAATAGATGTCGCTGCCTTCCAGATTCAGCTTTCAATGACTAGTTAAGGTCCATATAAAACCACAAACACAAGACAGCACCATACGCAGGGGTGGACAAAAAAGTGGTCACTCTTGGAAGTGTTGTTAATTTGTCTTATCTTTTATTAGATAACATAAAGATATATAAAACTTTATGTTTTAGAATGTACTTGACGAAATCTGCTCAAATATGATATCAAATAATAATTTTAACTCTAGCCTTCGTGTATATCTAAACCTTTCATGATTTTAGTAAAACAGAGTTTTGCATCTGCTGTAGTATCTTATATCTTATTATTATAATTAGTCTACAAAAAATGATTTGAATTTTGCGCAGAGTTTCTCGAGGGCTATCTGCGCTAGCCGTCCCTAATTTAGCAGTGTAAGACAAGAGGGAAGGCAGCTAGTCATCACCACCCACCGCCAACTCTTGGGCTACTCTTTTACCAACGAATAGTGGGATTGGCCGTGACATTATAACGCTCCCACGGCTAAAAGGGCGAGCGTGTTTGGTGTGACTGGGATTCGAACCCGCGACCCTCAGATAACGAGTCGACTGTCTTAACCAACTGGCCATGCCGGGCCACAAAATAAAAAAAAATTAAACACGTTTCTCTACAAGTTTGAAGTCGTTAAAAGATATCTTTAAAATAAGGGAACTGACAGAACGGTCAGGTGAATCACTTGATATTAATGAGATTGAAAACTTATGGACTGAGTTGAACCGATTAACGAAAGGTCACAAACCAAACACGGAAGATGAATTTCTTCAAGTACTCAAAGAATGATGGTAGTCAATTAATCATTAATATCTCTACACAAAGTCATTTAAATCGTGCTATGCCGATGTGAAACTGAAATACAAGGGAATGCCGACTAGATATGAGCTTGTGAAACTGGTTCATGCTGTTCTCAGTTTCATTTTAACGTTCGATTTTTTGCAGAGAAACGTGACTGATCATCTTGTAGGCTATTTGGAATAAGATGATATAAGAAACTACGGCAGGTACAATAATACTTTGTATTATAAAACCAATGATTTGACTCTAGAATATTAATTGTGATTTTACCTCACCTTAAGTTTAATGTACTATAGCACCTGTGACACAACTTTGTCCTAAGACCTGTAATTTATTTAATCACAGGTTCTGTGGCATAACTGTACTTCAAAGCATGTAATATTACTTTACAAGACGTAATAAAAATTACCTTACTTTACATTTCCCTCTGGGACAGCGGTAAGTCTTCGGATTTACAATGCTAAAATCAGGGGTTCGATTCCCGTCGAAAGACACATCAGAGAGCTTTGCTGTATGTTAACACATACACCTTATTTTACCACGAGGCCTGGACGTTGTTATTAATTTGGCCTGGTATGGCTAGATGGGTGTAGCATTCGACTCATAACCTGAGGATTGCGGGTTCGATCGTACTAAACATGCTTACCCTTCCAGCCGTGTGTATGTTATAATGTGACGATCAATCCCATTATTCGTTAGTAAAGGAGTAGCCCAAGAGTTAGCGGTGGGTGTTCATGACTAGTTGCGTTTTTCCTAGTCTTACACTACTAAATTAGGGACAGCTAGTGCAGATAGCCCTCGTGTAGCTTTGAGCGAAAGTGAAACCAAAACCTCAAAGCAAACCTTGTTAAAATTTTGCTTTTTATTCCCTCCACTTTTTATTAAACGAACCAAACAAAGACCTTGGTAAAATAATATATTTTGTCTTTTATTTTATCTAAATTATAATGTTTCCCCATTTTCTCTAGTCTATGAATTTGAAATCCTATTGATTCCCTTGTTTTTGTTACTATAAAGTTATTTGGTTTAGGTTTCTATATTTTTATCAAGTTTCATTTTAGACTATCATTAATTTAAAACGTATCACGAACTAGTTTCGTCGTCAGTTTGGAAACAAACTATATTGTAATCTCACTCTTAAAACATGAAAGTGGTAGTTTAAAACGAAAGAAGATAGAAAATTGGTTGAAAAATTACACAGTATGTAGCATCGCTTAACTAAACGTAATCCGCTCACACCATTAGATAAGTCGAGTATTTATATGACGTAGATGACAAGAAATATGCGCAGTACCTTGGGAAGGTGAAAAATGAAAAATACAATTTAATTATCCTGGTTTCGCTGGAGTTAGCTTTTCTACTTTGAGGTTTCCGTTGTCCGTGACACTCCCAGAACCTCTTCGTTGAAGATGACAGGCTCAATTCTGCAGTAGACACACTTTTTCGTGTACAATAACAAATGGTTTTCCCATTAGCTCAGTCAAGGGAAAAGAAGAAACGCGATAAGTGAAACCCGCCAGAAACACGTTTCTGTTTGAGTAACCCTGACGTTGGTTAGGGATAATAGACATTTAGAAACGGTATCTATCTTGTTTCTGAAATACAATGTGCAGTTCTTATGAATATCATATAGGGTTAAAAGATAAATTATGTATGGTACTTAGGGTTAAAAGATAAATTATGTATGGTACTTAGGGTTAAAAGGTAAATAGTATTGGTTTCATAGGGTTTAAAGGTTCCTTTAACAAGTGAATCACCATACTTTATGTCTGTAGATAAATTCAAACCGATTTTATTATTTTTATTTAATAATAAAATAAAATAAAACAAATAATTTTGGGAAAATATTCTGTTTCTCAGATTACAGTAGGCTTAACTTTCTTCAATTTATTATAACATAAACCAGTCGGCTGGTATGGGTATCAAAATAAAGAATAACGTTTTAACCTTCTTACGTCATCTTCAGGTTAACAATCATCCTTCTTGAGAATATATTTTCACTTCACGTGGGTTTCTCGTCATCACAAGTTTCGATTACGTACTAATCAAAGCTGTTAGAACGCCATCTACTATTCTTTCCGTTCATACTCAACCAAAGTATAATTACCTAATCACTAAATAAGAGATTCATCAGAACAGATATTTAATACCTGAATACTTCATAATATTTATGGGTGTTCTGAGTTATTTTTAACTTATCATATGGTAACCTAAAACAATTTAGGTCAGTAAATAACGCTATGCGTTATGCCTAATATATTATTCTATAGTATATAGATTCTATTTGTTTAATGATTGTATAACAGATAAAATTTCTTTTATCAAAGATAAAATTGAAAATATAATTTGTTACGTAGGATCGGTGAATCAAAGAATACATCAGGCTTCTATGTCGATCCATTTACTTTATGAGAATATTAATATTCTACACGAGTATAAAATATTACCAGTCTATCCTCGTTTTTAACTTTTCTTCAATTTAATAGAATTTAATTATAAAATGATTACCCAATCTTCCACAAGGTGGAGGGAGAGACACCAATAAATGAACACTTTGTTTCACATAAAAACTGAATAAGCCTGACGTGGTCCGGTAGTTCGAATCCCCGTCACACCCCACATATACGCTCCTTCAACTGAGGGGATGTTACAATGTGTCGCTCAATCGCTCTCTTTGTTGATGACAGAGTTGTCCAAGAGTTGGTGATGGGTGGTAATGATTAGCGTCCGCCCCTTGTTTGTTTCAAATATGAAGTCAACCAAGATGGAAAATAATGACAGAATAATGGCTTTCCTTCGGTCAAACAGCCCCGGCATGGCCAGGTGGTTAAGACACCCGACTCGTAATCTAAGGGTCGAGGGTTGAAATTCCCATAACACCAAAAATGCTCGCCATTTCAGTCGTGGGGGCGTTATAACGTAACAGTCAATCCCCCTATTCGTTGGAAAAAGACTAGTCCAAGAGTTGGCGGTGTGTGGTGATGACTAGCTGCCTTCCCTCTAGTCTTACACTACTAAATTAGGAACGGCTTGCGCAGATAGACCTCGTGTAGCTTCGCGCAAAATTAGAAAACAAACCAAACAAAAAGTTTAAACGTATTCAGGTTTCATAGATAACAGTATTAACAACGAATATTAAGCGACGAAGATTTCGGTTACTAAGTCATACTTTAAGGTATAAACAGATTCTATAAATACGTGTAAAGAAGACGGTGACTGCTCATATTAACCAATACGGAATTCATTAAGCCAGTAATATAGTACAAGCGTATTCAGTTTCTATAAATACCCTCAAACGGAGATACTGGCAATCTTTATTAAAAACAAACAGTCTTCTATTCTATTTCTCAACACACAAATACACCAACACGGAGCTCCTGACGGTGTATTGTTTGTTGATCTAGACATTTATCATATATACTCGGTACTTTTAATATAATTATTGACTGACAGTCACTCTTATAACGTTCCCACAGTTGAAAGCGCGAGAAGTGTGTAGCGAAACTACATTTGAACATTGTCCGACAAGTTACCATTTTTGAAATAACCTAAGGTATTTAAAAAATTAATAAAACAGTGACGTTTATATATTATGGATACTAATGTGCAATGAGGGTTCTTGGTTTGCAACTTGTTGAAGTGAAAATGAATTTTCCAATGTGGGTTATAGATGTACTTTAAAAGTAACTGTCAAATCTCACTATTCGATTATAAAAGTAACCGAAGAGGTGGCGGTGGATGCTTTTGATTATTTGCCTTCCCGTAACGACCCGTAACGATATCTTAAGATAAGATATTGCTTAGCTATCTGCAAAATTCTAGAGACAAACAAACAACTGTCAATCAGACGCATTATTTTTTTGTTGTCTTCATACGAATATGTGCGTCATATTCCCCCCCCGTATTTCACGTGGGAACGTGACGGAGCGTGATAGAGAGGACAACAAGCTTGATAGTTAAAAGGAGAGTAAGTAACAATAATGGAAGTTGATTGTTTGTTTGTTTTTTGAATTTCGCACAAAGCTACTCGAGGGCTATGTGTGCTAGCCGTCCCTAATTTAGCAGTGTAAGACTAGAGGGAAGGCAGCTAGTCATCACCACCCACCGCCAACTCTTGGGCTACTCTTTTACCAACGAATAGTGGGATTGACCGTCACATTACAACACCCCCACGGCTGGGAGGGCTAGCATGTTTGGCGCGACCGGGATGCGAACCCGCGACCCTCAAATTAAGAGTCGCACGCCTAAACACGCTTGGCCATGCCGGGCGAATGGAAGTTGAAATAACGGCAAAACTCGTAAAATGAGAAAATGAATTAAAAAAAGAAAACTTAGAAACAAACCCTGGTGGTCAGAGATTTGGGAAGTTGGAAAAAGACTATTTACAGTGGGCTGTATATGTGAATGTTATACTGATTTTGTGTCACCAATAATACCACATTTGTATTCCAGCAAATGAACTAAATATTATTTTAAATCAACTTAAAAGATTCCTTTGGTAGTTTCTCACGTAGTACAATTAATAGAAGGTATGACCTTTAACACAAGACAACCTTAGTTTATTTAATAACGACCTTTACCTTTACTTATAACATAATGTGATATCCACAGTCTAATTAATAATAACCTTGACTTTATTTATAAACACGTGATTTTTATTGTGTAACTAATAACAGCTTTGACCTTTACTTATAACATCATGTGATATCCACAGTCTAATTAATAACAACCTTGACTTTATTTATAAACACGTGATTTTTATTGTGTAACTAATAACAACTTTCACCTCTACTTATAACATAATGTGATATCCACAGTCTAATTAATAACAACCTTGACTTTATTTATAAACACGTGATTTTTATTGTCTAACTAATAACAACTTTCACCTCTACTTATAACATAATGTGATATCCACAGTCTAATTAATAACAACCTTTACTTTATTTATAAACACGTGATTTTTATTGTCTAACTAATAACAACTTTGACCTTTACTTATAACATCATGTGATATCCACAGTCTAATTAATAACAATTTATAACAGAAAAAACAATTTTTCTGGGAGGATGTTATGGTAACAGCAATAAGATGGACGTTTGTGATGAGGATGTTCTGATAAAAGCAACAAGATGGACATTTGTGATGAGGACATTTTGTAACAGAAACAAGATGAACATTTGTGATGAGGATGTTTTTGTAACAGGAACAATATGGACATTTGTGATGAGGATGTTTTTGTAACAGGAACAAAATTGACATTTGTGATGAGGATGTTTTTGTAACAGGAACAAAATTGACATTTGTGATGAGGATGTTTTTGTAACAGGAACAATATGGACATTTGTGATGAGGATGTTTTTGTAACAGGAATAAGATGGACATTTGTGATGAGGATGTTTTTGTAACAGGAACAAAATTGACATTTGTGATGAGGATGTTTTTGTAACAGGAACAAAATTGACATTTGTGATGAGGATGTTTTTGTAACAGGAACAATATGGACATTTGTGATGAGGATGTTTTTGTAACAGGAATAAGATGGACATTTGTGATGAGGATGTTTTTGTAACAGGAACAAGATAAACATTTGTGATGAGGATGTTTTTGTAACAGGAACAAGATAAACATTTGTGGTGAGAATGTTTTTGTAAGAGTAAAAAGCTGAACATTTGTGATAAGGATGTCCTGACGACAACAATAAGTCGAACAGTTGTAAAGAGGATGAACAACCAATAATCAAGTAACAGATAATATTAACATCTTTCTGAACTGTTAAGTAGGTAGTCTAATTGAGATATTAACAGTTTAACTCAAAGAAGTCAAAATACACTGAATATTTTCATTGTTATTTCATCTTCTTGTTTCACGTTTTCGAAGATACAGATTAAAAAGAAATAAATGTGTTACATTAACTGATATCATTCTTTGGTACTCATAAACAAAAACTAAATATAATGTTTGTTTCTTTAAGCACACGAAGAATGATTTCATCAGGGCATTGCGATCACGGACTAACCTAACGCCTCCGTGGGGAACCGTAGAATCTCTAGAAAGGAGAGCTGAGTAGCGGAGACAAGTTGGCTCAGCCAAGTTTCTTGTTTGTCTTACATTCTGCGCGCTATCAACGACATATCCTAGCAACAAGACAATATTTCAGCGGAAGTGGACATCAAAGATTTAGAAATGCCATGCTTTCTGTGATTACCACACGGTAAAGAGGATTTACTTTTTAAATATTTACTCTGAACAAATGAATAATTTTGATGTAAAAGCTGAGAAAGTGCGGAGTTTATTCTAGGCTTATTTTGTTGGTTTATCATTCTAACTTTAAGCAAAAGAAGTCCAGTTTATATTGAATAACTTCCTGTTTCCTTTTTCTCTCCGGATTAAATACAAATATTTCGCATCGTGTATTAATAAAAGATTATTTTATCCATAACGAAACAGCTATTTTGTTCTTATACGTAATCACATAATGAATTATTCCAATAAATTTGGTAATTCTATTACATCCTGATATTATTTTTCCATTTTTACACCAAAATTAGTTTAGTGATTTTTTAATACGGATTTAACTTCAAGAATGGATACATTTGTAAAATGGACGGCAATTGCTTTTTGTGGAGACACAAGTGTAGGAGACAACGTTTCGAAAATCGTCCATCTTAACTTCTTCACGTCAGTGTGTGTGTAGGTGTTGTCGGTCTTTCATAGTGTCCTGGTGGATTGTGGAGATCGTGTTATGATTGGTTGGATTATCACTATTTCTGATTGGAGGAGAGATTTCCTGTGGTTGTCATTGGTTGAATCTACTCTAATCAGGAATCTTTGTTAAGTGAAGGTTTAACAGTGTTAATATAAAACGACTCTTTGACTTTTCTTGTCTTTCAGACACGTTCTCTACAATCCACCAGGACACTATAAAGACCAACAACATGTACACACACACACACTGACGTGAAGACAAAAGACGGAAGACTTTCAAAATGTTGTCCTCTACACTTGTGTCTCTACAACAGGCAGTTGCCGTCCATTCAACAAAGTTTCATTATGAATACTCTACCAAAACAACCTATCAGAGAATGGATACATTTATATCTCATAGTTGTTGTCTTTTATCTAAATACCTTTTATCTCTAATTTTTTTTTCCGTTCTGAAATAACTGTATTTAACTTCTGCTTATTCATTATCGCCGTTTTCGAACATGGAACCGATGTTTAAAAGAAAGTCTAATTTAATTATAATGCGTAAATTTTTACCATTAAATAAATTTGTTCTTTTTTCTTTCCTATTACGAAGAAAGTATGAAATAGTTTTCCTTTTAAATATGCGGATACACTATTAAAAATGGTATGCGGATACATTATTAAAAATGGTATCCTAGCAATAGAGTACGCGAAATGATCATGCTTAAAGTCGTTTGTTAAAATACAAATTACGAGAGGACATTCTTATCTTTGGATGAAAACACGTGTTTAATGATAGCGCGAAGTATGAAATAAAATAAACACATGCACGTGAATAATTAATTAAGATTTAGAAGAAGAAAACGTTTGATAATTATTCACACTTGACAGACGGATATCAACAATAATAAAACTTGTATGTTTAATTTAGACTGAAGGTTAAAATATGGACGAGATTAGTGGTCACTCACGATATCAAGAAAGTTATATTTTTAATTTTTTACAATAACTGTAGGACTAGCGTAACGCTAATAGGGTTTTGTTTTGTAACTTGTTTTCTGGTTGTTCGGAGGCCGATGAGGACAGACTATAAATAGACATAGAGAAAAAGGGATAATTTCATTTATTTTTTATTTATGCTCAGAGCTACTGTCAGAACTCATGGTATTCATTGAATAATAGTGTCCAAAGATAGAGACTTGTTATTTTATAGCACTTGACTACCGTGTTACAAATAAAATATGCCACTAACAACAATGAAATTCTGTAATCTGATATTAGATATACTAAAAACACGGACGCATTAACCACTAATACTATAACCAGTTGTTGGATATGCTAAAAACACGGATTATTTAACCTCTAATACTATAAAATGAGATTGGATATGCTACTAATACGGATGATTTCACCTCTAATAGAATGACCTGTCGATGGATATACTATAAACACGGACGGTTTGACCACTAGTATTATAACCTGTCGTTGGATATACTAGAGACACAGATGAGACGATCGATATACTACAAACATGGACGGATTGACGTCTAACACTATAACCTATCATTCGATATACTACAAACATTAATGATGTAACCACTAATATTATAAACTCTCATTGGATATACTACAAAAAAGGATGAGTTAGCCTCTAACTCATTAACCTGTTATAAGACATATTACGAACATTAATTATTTAACCACTAATACCATAATTTAACACTGGATTTTCAACAAACACGGACGCATTAACCTGTACACTTGAAACTGTTATTGCATATGCTTCAAAAACAGACTCATTAACCTCTAGTACTATAACCTCTCTTTGCATATTCTATAAACATGGATGAGTTAACCACTAATAATATAACATTTGATTGGATATACTACAAACATAAACGATGTAACCACTAATATTATAACCTGTCATTAGATACACTACAAACAAGGATAAGTTAACCTTTAACTCTATAACCCATCATTGGATATATTACAAATATAGATTATTTAACCACTAATACAATAACCTGTCGTTCGATATACTACAAACGCAGACGCATTAACTTGTAACTCTAGAAACTGTTATTGGACATACCATAAACACGGATGCTTTAACCACAAATACTATATACTGACATTAGATATACTACAAACATGGATCGTTTAACCATAAACACTACAGCCTGTTGTTGGATATACTACAGACACGAATGATTTACCATTTAATACTATAACTTGTCGTTGGTTATATTACAAACACGGATGGTTTAACCACTAATAGTTTAACCTGTTGTTGGATACACTACAAACATGGATGATTGTATTACTAATAGTTTAACCTGTTGTTGGATGCACTACAAACATGGATGCTTGTACCACTAATAGTTTAATCTGTTGTTAGATATACTACAAACATGGATGATTGTACTACTAATAGTTTAACCTGTCGTTGGATACACTACAAACATGGATGATTGTACCACTAATAGTTTAACCTGTCGTTGGAAATACTAGAAACACGGATGGTTTAACCATTGATATTATAACCTGTCCTTGGATATACTACAAGCACAAATGATTTAACCTCTAATACTATAACTTGTCGTTGGATATACTACAAACACAAATGATTTAACCTCTAATACTATAACATGTCGTTGGATATATTACAAATGCGGACGCATTAACCTGCAACTATAGAATCTGTCTTTGGATATACTAGAAGCACGGATGCTTTAACCACTAATACTATAACCTGGTATTTGATGTACTACAAACACGGAAACAATAACCTATATACTGTTATCTCATTTATTCCTGAACGATGATGTTGGAGATTGTGAAATGAATATTGTAATTGGTTTTCTTAACAATATTTTGTCAAGAAACAAACCGTCCGACGTGTTTCAGTTGTAAACAATTACAGTAGTGGCAGATCGGAACACTGGTAATAATACGTCGTATAATAATTTGTAAATAAGGAAAGTTGTAAGTAACCGTTTTAATTTGTATCGAACAATTTTCCTACCACGATGGTTTATTTTGAAAGAAAGTCGCTCTCTCGTTTTAAAACTAAAAATAAACAAAAGGTAATAAGATATTTTAAGCCTCAGTTGTTCAGTTAATGCACTGAATTCAAAAATACAGTTTGACTAATCTCATTTCCAAGTCACAATCTAAATAAAAACGTATTAGGATTTGACACAAATGTGGAACTTACTATCACCGCAAGCGACTACGTTCACAAAAAATTGAATTAATAACGTATGAAACTTTCTGTGTATACCTGCTTCGCCTAATGAAGACATTAATAAAATATAATGCACGATACTCTGATGAAAGCTACTAACAGAATAGCAACAAACATGTAGCTGAAAAGTTTACAACGAAATCCTCTCTTGTCTTTATCCACAAATGAGGCTAAGATAATAATGCATGTAGTTAGGCCCAAACTTAAACACTATCCTATATGTATTAAAACAGAGTGTTTAATGTATGGGAAGAGAACAATATTTTTATGACGAAAGAGAAACATTACATGGTAGAGATAATTCATTAATAAAACTTTGTTTTGTTTTGTTATATGATAACAGAGATTAATACCTGGAACTTAAAGAATGTGTAATAATTTAATTCAACATTTTATGACACAGAATAACGTTAGATTTCTTCTCCTTATAATGTAATTTGTGAATATTTATTTTACGTAATGTATTTAACGGCAGATTACGAAAAGCTGCTTTGGAAATAAAAACTCAAAATAAGAACAAGTTTGGCTTTAAAATCTTTCGCGCAAAGTGCCACGAGGGCTACTTGTGCTAACCGTCTGTAATTTATATGTGAGAAGGCAACTATTTAACATCTCCCATCATCAACTCACGGACTACATCGGATGTGGAATCCGGCTCGCTCATCACTTGGCCACGCTTGACCGAAAGATTATAATAATACTAAAAGACCATTTCAAATGATTTAGTATTTTAATGGTAAACAATTGATAGAAAAAATGTATGTCTGTTATTTTCCTCACAAAACTACCATTAATTATTTCAATAAGACACAAACTGATATATTACTTGAAATAGGCCCTGAATGGCCAAGCGTGTTGAGACGTGCGACTTAATCTGAGAGTCGCGGATTCGCATCACCGTCGCGCCAAACATGCTCGCCCTTTCAGCCGTGGGGGTGTTATAATGTGACGGTCAATTCCACTATTCGTTGGTAAAAGAGTAGCCCAAGAGTTGGCGGTGGGTGGTGATGACTAACCTTCCCTCTAGTCTTATACTACTAAATTAGGGACGGTTAGAACAGATAGCCCTCGTGTAGCTTTGTGCGCGAACTTACACTACTAAATTAGGGACGGCTAGCACAGATAGCCCTCGAGTAGCTTTGTGCGCGAACTTATACTACTAAATTAGGGACGGTTAGCACAGATAGCCCTCGAGTAGCTTTGTGGGCGAACTTATACTACTAAATTAGGGACGGTTAGCACAGTTAGCCCTAGAGTAGCTTTGCGCGAACTTATACTACTAAATTAGGGACGGTTAGCACAGTTAGCCCTCGAGTAGCTTTGTGCGCAAACTTATACTACTAAATTAGGGACGGTTAGCACAGATAGCCCTCGTGTAGCTTTGTGCGAAATTCAAAACAAACAAACAAATTACTTAAAATTTTAAATATAAATTTGAATGTTTGAAATTCAAATTATTTCATTTAACTAAGTGACTGAAATAATCGAATGCTTAATGGTTGATAGAATGCTACGACCACATCCTTGTGCTCCAAACATCAGAGAAACAGCCACGTGGAACAGGAAATAGATTTACTTTCCGACTTTCTACATTAAGATGCTTGAACTAGTTAGAAATGAGTTGTTGTCATCCGACATGAAACAGCGACATCTTCTGGCCGGTCATGACAGCAAAATCGTGTTCAGTTCTTCACAACATTCCTGTTTCTCCTGGATTGAACCATTAACATGATTTAGGCGACCTTTACTACAGCAACATAATTGCAAACATGTATATAGCAGCTATATCGTGGGCTAAAATCGACAATAAGAAATTCTGTAGCTCGTCTATTTATACTTTAGGTCAAACGACAACACTTCCAAAATATTTGTTGATGTTGCTAACAAATAAGTGATCAACTGAAGAGTTTTGAGAATATAGCAAGTAGTACGAATATGAGAGACAGACTAACAGATTTAATAGACTTGTTCTGGTTCTACAATGATCTAAAGATAATATGAGAGACAGACTAATAGAGTTAATAGACTTGTTCTGGCTCTACAAAGATCTAAAGATAATATGAGAGTCAAACTAATAGAGTTAATAGACTTGTTCTGGCTCTACAAAGATCTAAAGATAATATGAGAGACAGACTAACAGATTTAATAGACTTGTTCTCGTTCTACAATGATCTAAAGATAATATGAGAGACAGACTAATAGAGTTAATAGACTTATTCTGGCTCTACAAAGATCTAAAGATAATATGAGAGACAGACTAATAGAGTTAATAGACTTGTTCTGTCTCTACAAAGATCTAAAGATAATATGAGAGACAGACTAACAGAGTTAATAGACTTGTTCTGGTTCTACAATGATCTAAAGATAATATGAGAGACAGACTAATAGAGTTAATAGACTTGTTCTGTCTCTACAAAGATCTAAAGATAATATGAGAGACAGACTAATAGAGTTAATAGACTTGTTCTGTCTCTACAAAGATCTAAAGATGATATGAGAAACAGACTAATGAAGTTAATAGACTTGTTTTGGCTCTACAAAGATCTACAGCTAATATGAGAGACAGACTAATACAGTTAATACACTTGTTCTGGCTCTACAAAGATCTAAAGATAATATAAGAGACAGACTAATAGAGTTAATAGACTTGTTCTGTCTCTACAAAGATCTAAAGATAATATGAGAGACAGACTAACAGATTTAATAGACTTGTTCTGGTTCTACAATGATCTAAAGATAATATGAGAGACAGACTAATAGAGTTAATAGACTTGTTCTGTCTCTACAAAGATCTAAAGATAATATGAGAGACAGACTAATAGAGTTAATAGACTTGTTCTGTCTCTACAAAGATCTAAAGATGATATGAGAAACAGACTAATGAAGTTAATAGACTTGTTTTGGCTCTACAAAGATCTACAGCTAATATGAGAGACAGACTAATACAGTTAATACACTTGTTCTGGCTCTACAAAGATCTAAAGATAATATAAGAGACAGACTAATAGAGTTAATAGACTTGTTCTGGCTCTACAAAGATCTAAAGATAATATGAGAGACAGACTAATGGAGTTAATAGACTTGTTCTGGTTCTACAAAGATCTAAAGATA
The DNA here is from genome assembly GCF_004210375.1 of Tachypleus tridentatus. Taxonomy (NCBI): domain Eukaryota; kingdom Metazoa; phylum Arthropoda; class Merostomata; order Xiphosura; family Limulidae; genus Tachypleus; species Tachypleus tridentatus. Next base: position 20,805,759 of record NW_027467777.1, read on the forward strand.
ATATGAGAGACAGACTAATAGAGTTAATAGACTTGTTCTGGCTCTACAAAGATCTAAAGATAATATGAGAGACAGACTAATAGAGTTAATAGACTTGTTCTGTCTCTACAAAGATCTAAAGATAATATGAGAGACAGACTAATGGAGTTAATAAACTTGTTTTGGCTCTACAAAGATCTACAGATAATATGAAAGACAGACTAATACAGTTAATACACTTGTTCTGGCTCTACAAAGATCTAAAGATAATATAAGAGACAGACTAATAGAGTTAATAGACTTGTTCTGGCTCTACAAAGATCTAAAGATAATATGAGAGACAGACTAATAGAGTTAATAGACTTGTTCTGGCTCTACAAAGATCTAAAGATGATATGAGAGACAGACTAATAGAGTTAATAGACTTGTTCTGGCTCTACAAAGATCTAAAGATAATATGAGAGACAGACTAATAGGATTAATAGACTTGTTCTTTTTTTACAAAGATCTAAAGATAATATGAATAATGTCTTAAGAATTACACATATAAGTCCTGGTATTGTCCTTACAAAGAAAACCTACTTAAAACAGTGAAAAGTCTCCTTAGACAGACACTCTTTGAAGCAATTAGAGATCCTCAGAGACAAACAATATTTAAAGTGAGGTTTTTAAGTTAACACAAAGTTTTCACATACAGAAAACAAACTAGTTATGTGAAGTCCTCACGTACGAATACTATTATAACATTTTAAAAGGACTTCAGCAATTATATCTAACACAGTAAAAGGTTCTCATAACAACAAATCACATCATGTTAGATTTTCAAAAATAAACATCGTTTGATGTAATGTGCACTCCGTATCAATAAACACGTATAAATCAATACGAGTCAAGGAAAGTGAAATGACATTTCATGTAATGTTATGTAGGGTTTAAGTGTAACAAACACATATCGTGATATAGGTTTTCATAAACATGCAACATTTCAAACAATGTGGAGTTCTTACAAACAACACTGAACGCAATATAAACAAGAACATTGAAAGCAAATTTTCTCTTTACAAACAAAGAACACTGAAAATAATGTAAAATATTCACAAACAACGACACTAGAAGAAAAGAAAGTACCTGACACACAACGACATCGAAAACAGTGAAAGGTCCTGAAAAACAATAAACTACGAACTATTTGATTTAAGTACACAATAAACTAAGAACTATTTTATTTAAGTACACAATAAACTACGAAATATTTGATTTAAGTACACAATAAACTACGAACTATTTGATTTAAGTACACAATAAACTACGAACTATTTGATTCAAGTACACAATAAACTACGAACTATTTGATTTAAGTACACAATAAACTACGAACTATTTGATTCAGGTACACAATAAACTACAAACTATTTGATTTAAGTACACAATAAACTACGAACTATTTGATTCAGGTACACAATAAACTACGAACTATTTGATTCAAGTACCCAATAAACTACAAACTATTTGATTTAAGTACACAATAAACTACGAACTATTTGATTTAAGTACACAATAAACTACGAACTATTTGATTCAGGTACACAATAAACTACGAACTATTTGATGTAGGTGCACAGTATACTACGAACTATTTGATTTAATCTCTTCCTCAAATAATGAATTTATGCGATTCTTGTGTCCGGTAAGAGTGATTGGGTTAGCATGGCTTAAAAACAAAGTTTTTCTCTATAGTACTCAGAGTTAAATGAAGTCTTCTTTGTTTCATAACAATATCAGTCTTTCAAATAGTATTTCTCAGAATTAGTTTTTCTACATTCTTCCTTTGAAATGTGTCAAATAATCCAAAAGTTTGCTGAACAGGATTCAGTGAAACAAAACAGTATTTTCCCGAGAGATTTATTTGTTACTTGAAGAAACGTTTAAAAGCGTCAGTGTCGTTAAAAATCCTCGTTACAAGAGATCTCCACATTCTTTAGTGTCGATCTGAGCATTATACGACATAAAACTGTTTGAATTGTTCAATTTCTTTCTGTCTTGGAGCTTACAAGAAAGAGAATTTTATCTTCGTTCTAAGATATAAAATTCGGTCTGTGATTCTCACTTTCTCCATAATCACACACAGCTTTATGATGAATGTCAGCCACTGACGACGTTCCTGGTAAAGTCCTGTCACAGTAGACACAATATTTATGTTGTTTTATCTGAACAGATCTATTAATAGTGTGAGAAAAGAAAAACTGAAAATAGAAGGAAAATTTTCCTCTTTAAAATCATCTCACTGGGTTTTATTTTATCCTAAGTTAACTTATCTGGAAGTGAAATTTTATGAAATATTATGCTGTTTTTGTTTCTAATTAAGTAGCAAATCTGTCTGTCTGTGTTCTGTCCACCACGAGTTTAGAAACGTAGTTTCTAGCGATGTGAGTCCCCAGACATCCCGCTGTACCACTAGGAGGCGCGAGTAGGTACTGTTTTAACAAGTTCTCACAATCTCAGATTCTAAATCTCCTATGTGTCTCAAACCTGTTATCAAAACATATTAAACTTAAGAAGAATTTCTGTAATATTTCATTACTTCCGACAAAACTCTAGATACTCTTTTCAATTATAATACAAATTGAGTTCAGAAACTAAATACTGACAATTAACCAGAGTGCTACACAATGGGCTATCTATGCTGTGCCCACTACGTGTATGAAGTCTAAAGTTCCGAGACTGAATACTTCTAAGAACTGACCAAGAGACAGTATGTTTTTCTGTTAACCAGAGTGCTACACAATGGGCTATCTGTGCTGTGCCCACTACGTGTATGAAGTCTAAAGTTCCGAGACTGAATACTTCTTAGAACTGACCAAGAGACAGTATGTTTCTCTGTTAACCAGAGTGCTACACAATGGGTTACTTATGCTGAGTCCACCACATGCTGCAAGACCTAAATGTAGAGTTAGAAACCTGTCATCTTACAACGAATAGATAACAGTGGTGTTAAAATACACTGTTAAGTGAATCTCGAAACACTCGTAGGATACAGATTAAAGAAAAAGTCCTGAAACACCAAAGTTTATTTCTAGTAAATATTAAGCCTCAAAATTGTACGTTTTCAATATCTATTAAATTACAGTTGTTCCTTTATTCATTTGTAATTAAACGTTTTGGATGATGCTAGCAATCAGTAGGACAGGGATTTAAAAACTCAATCACTACCAACGATTCGCTGTTTTCGGACCGTATATCTTTAGTGGCATTAAAACAGAGATCTATATTGATTGTGAAAGCCACAAGAGGAGATTACGTCTTGTCACCGAAGCTTGCAGCTGGTACTGACATAGACTTCTTGAAAATCATATCCTTAGTTACAGCAGCCAAATTTATACTTTAAACTCCAGCCAGTTCTGCAGACAGATGGCCAGGTTCTTGTTAAAAACCTTCGCGGTTTCAATTTTCAGAGCAAACAAGAGATGAAAGAAAGCCTAATTGAAACCGCTACCAGAAAAAAAAAAAAAAAACAGTCTAGTGACAATATTTATCTTCAGCCAGTAGAATGTGTGTGTGTGTTTTTTTTACATTAGAACGATCTCAGTGAAGAGGTTCCCCATGTAATCTCTGGAACGTGTCAAGATACAAACCTCTCGCACGGATTCCCAACATTCAAACGTAGGTCTCGGACAAGAACAAAACAAAATTGTCAAATAAATAACAAATCCGTATTATTTTTATTTGATATTATTTTCATTATAACTTAATGCTCACTAGAATGAACCTTACGCAATTAACACCTTCTAATATTAGAAGACACTGAGCAATCGAATTAAAATATAAGAAAACAAACTGATAAAAAATTTTGTGTAAGAGTTAAATATTATTAATCCGATAATACAAGTGTTACTTTACAAATGTTACTTTACAAGTGTTACTGACTGTACACATAAGTAAAACGACTTATCATCGAGCGAAATGTTTACGTTTAGTAGACCTTTAAAAATTAGTGGGGACATTTATTTCATTGATTGTTAAACATATTTGTACTTTCCCAATACTGAACTGCTGATTTATAACGCTCCCATGACTAAAAATTCCCCACCCAGTAAATGAGCGGTATTACAACGCTAGAAACAGGGTTTCGATACCCGTGGTGTGCAGAGCACAAATAGCACATCGTGTGGCTTTGTATTTATTTTCAAAACTAGCTTACAACCATACCCACGACTAAAAGAGCTAGCTCGTTCAACAGCAGGTTTCGATCTCTCGATCCGAGAAATGTGACGGAGTGTTCTAACCACCAGGCTCTTTCGAGCTATTTTACTACAATAGAAATTAAACTTAGAAGGTATTTTTATCTATCTCTCTTTTAAATATATATATATTTATTTACAATACATTGTGCTTGTTTGTAGCTACACAAAGGGTTTTCTGCACTGTACCCACCACAAGCATACAAAGCAGATTTTTAGAGTTATAAGCCCTCAGACCTAACACTGATATAAGAGAGAAGGGATTGTATAGTAATGGAAACCTCGCATATCAAATAATGTTGTTTAGAAACTAAAATCAGTTATCGGTCAGTTATCTCTTTCTCTTCACACATATATTGTTCTATACAAGTGGGCTTTCTCGTCATCACGGATTAAAATCAGTTGTATTTCTTAAATTTAACTCAATTACTAAAGACGTGGAAAGATCCAATTATGATTGTTTTATTTTTCAAAACAAATAACAACTAACATATAACGAAAGATACAGAAACGTAATCTGGTTTGAACTTCATTTTAATAAAAGCGTATTTCTAGTCGTGATATTTGTTTTGTTAGTTTATCTATAATATATTTATTCGCTAATTTAATTTTAATATATTGAATTACACGAATAAGCAATAGAAATTTTTATCACATATAATATATATGTCTGGTTTATAGTGGAAAATGTACCGGTGTTACATAATTATATTATAAGAATGTTAAAGGTTTAAAAAGTATTAATATAATTGTAAATACGTTGTTCTATTGAACTATCTCTGAACGTTATCCTCTGGCGTTTGGTTCATTTTGAATAAAATAAGATGAAGTGACAATGTTTATACAAAGGTTGAATAGAATATATTAAAACGATTTGGAATATCAACACGTCGTTACAGTCCACGTCACTACGTCCGGTTAATTTCTTTGTAAGAACCGCACATTTTGAAACTAGCTCTACAACGTAGTTTTCATAAAAAATTCTAAATTGTAATGTTGTCAGGCCCAAAGCACATCGCTTTTCTAAGTATGCTTTATATACTTCATTAGAACCACTCTTTTCTAAGTATGCTTTATATACTTCATTAGAACGACGCTTTTCTAAGAATGCTTTATATACTTTATTAGAACGACGCTTTTCTAAGTATGCTTTATATACTTCATTAGAACCACTCTTTTCTAAGTATGCTTTATATACTTCATTAGAACCACGCTTTTCTAAGTTTGCTTTATATACTTCAGTAGAACCACTCTTTTCTAAGTATGCTTTATATACTTCATTAGAACCACTCTTTTCTAAGTATGCTTTATATACTTCATTAGAACCACGCTTTTCTAAGTATGCTTTATATACTTCATTAGAACCACGCTTTTCTAAGTATGCTTTATATACTTCATTAGAACCACTCTTTTCTATGTATGTTTTATATACTTCATTAGAACCACGCTTTTCTAAGTTTGCTTTATATACTTCATTAGAACCACGCTTTTCTAAGTATGCTTTATATACTTCATTAGAACCACTCTTTTCTAAGTATGCTTTTATATACTTCATTAGAACCACGCTTTTCTAAGTATGTTTTATGTACTTCATTAGAACCACTCTTTTCTAAGTATGCTTTATATACTTCATTAGAACCACGCTTTTCTAAGTATGCTTTATATACTTCATTAGAACCACGCTTTTCTAAGTATGCTTTATATACTTCATTAGAACCACTCTTTTCTAAGTATGCTTTTATATACTTCATTAGAACCACGCTTTTCTAAGTATGCTTTATATACTTCATTAGAACCACTCTTTTCTAAGTATGCTTTTATATACTTCATTAGAACCACGCTTTTCTAAGTATGTTTTATATACTTCATTAGAACCACGCTTTTCTAAGTATGCTTATATATACTTCATAAGAACCACTCTTTTCTAAGTATGCTTTATATACTTCATTAGAACCACGCTTTTCTAAGTGTGCTTTATATACTTCATTAGAACCACGCTTTTCTAAGTATGTTTTATATACTTCATAAGAACCACTCTTTTCTAAGTATGCTTTTATATACTTCATTAGAACCACGCTTTTCTAAGTATGCTTTATATACTTCATTAGAACCACGCTTTTCTAAGTATGCTTTATATACTTCATTGGAACCACTCTTTTCTAAGTATGCTTTATATACTTCATTAGAACCACGCTTTTCTAAGTATGCTTTATATACTTCATTAGAACCACTCTTTTCTAAGTATGCTTTATATACTTCATTAGAACCACTCTTTTCTAAGTATGCTTTATATACTTCATTAGAACCACGCTTTTCTAAGTATGCTTTATATACTTCATTAGAACCACGCTTTTCTAAGTATGCTTTATATACTTCATTAGAACCACTCTTTTCTAAGTATGCTTTATATACTTCATTAGAACCACTCTTTTCTAAGTTTGCTTTATATACTTCATTAGAACCACTCTTTTCTAAGTATGCTTTATATACTTCATTAGAACCACGCTTTTCTAAGTATGCTTTATATACTTCATTAGAACCACGCTTTTCTAAGTATGCTTTATATACTTCATTAGAACCACTCTTTTCTATGTATGTTTTATATACTTCATTAGAACCACGCTTTTCTAAGTTTGCTTTATATACTTCATTAGAACCACTCTTTTCTAAGTATGTTTTATATACTTCATTAGAACCACGCTTTTCTAAGTTTGCTTTATATACTTCATTAGAACCACTCTTTTCTAAGTATGTTTTATATACTTCATTAGAACCACGCTTTTCTAAGTATGCTTTGTATACTTCATTAGAACCACGCTTTTCTAAGTATGCTTTATATAGTGCACATGAACCACAGTATTTTCACTCTCCGTTTCAATATTCCAATTGAAGAGAAATTAATTCGCACTGAATTTATTATTTGATCAGTAGGTTTCCGCATATAAATACCGGATAATTCTATTGTTGTTTGAGATATACAACACTTAAACGGTAGGTATGACAAGAAGTCATATTCTGGTATGGTCATTTTTTTAAAGATCGTTCTTGATTATATTGTGTACTGTTTCCTGGAAAACGTGAACGGTTTTTGCCTCTGACATTTTTAGTCGTAGATTCTCATGCGTTCCACTTTTATTACAACCACTATGATACGACTTGTTGAAAGTCTCTTTTCGGACGGATCTGGCGTCCTAAGTTCATCCATGCTTCTCTTTTTTGCAATGCAACTGAAAAATCTAAGGCCACGATCTGAACACTACTTGATGAACTGAGTGTATAAAGAATTTGCACTGGAAAGAGAAGATATATCCACTTTTCCAAAGCGAAGCGACTAATTTTCGGTAGCATTATAGTATGTACGTAACGCCAAACAGTTCTGACAAAAGCTGTTCCACCAATTGAATGTTTTCGAAAAATATAGAGAAAAAAAGCCAAACTTAAACACTTGATTCGTATGCTGCTACCAAGTTTGTAAACTGTTGTTAACCTTGAATTTAAAGTATCTTAGCCAATATACACTGTATTTTACTAATACCTTTTGTCAATATCAGGTACTAGCACTCCTAAGTATCTTTCTTATAACAAATAAACGACTCGTAACTGCAGAATAAACTTGTGTTATTTGAGAAATTAAGATATTGTATCAATATTGAAACGTACTTGTCGATATGTATGAACGTACGAAAAACAAAATCGTAGAAATAGACCAGTGTTTAAACGTTTACTATTAGTGTTGTTATCGTCAATTGAAATGTACTGTGGTAAGCACTGTATACAGCTTAAGGAAAAGGTAGGTGGGGTTTCTAAGATTTCCAAAGACTAATCTATACCATCCCAATGTAGTTGGGGGTGTTTGAGAGTTGCATAGATCAGTGGATTTGGTTTAAATATAACTCAGTAGGTTCCTAAACATTTTAAAGTTTAGTGGACATTATTTAGATGTAGTTCATAAAGCGCTAAAAGTTCCAAAGGCCAGTGGATCTATTTAGATGTAACTCACAAGAATGCTAAGAGTTACAAAGGCCAGTGGATCTATTTAGATGTAACTCACAAGAATGCTAAGAGTTACAAAGGCCAGTGGATCTATTTAGATGTAACTCACAAGAATGCCAAGAGTTGCAAAGGCCAGTGGATCTATTTAGATGTAACTCACAAGAATGCTAAGAGTTACAAAGGCCAGTGGATCTACTTAAACGTGACTCATGAGATTTCTAAGAGTTTGAAAGGTCAGTGCATATAATTTAAATGTAATTTACGAGGTTTCAAAAATGTTCAAACATTCCTGCCTGTTTTAATGAAATCCAGTTTAGTGGGTTTCTAAAAGTCTCATAAGCCAGTGAATAACATTTAAATATGCGGTCTATATAATAATGTTTCTTGTTAGTGACAATATCAGGTCATCCTATAAGTAATGTCGTTTTTTGAGATAGGTTAAGTTTAAATGCATATTTCTTGGCTAAATAAAGTTATTCTCAAAGTCATACAAGTTATATGGGACGACTTGTAGAATCAAGTGTAAGCCAGTTCGTTTATTTACTAGTTTTGTTTGATTTATTTTAAAAGTCCCACGGAGGTGACTGAGGAGCACATAAGGCATGTAATGTTTTACGAATTAAGAAAAGTGCTACTGAAGCTATGCGAAGCATTCAAGATGTGCACAGCAATGGCATTCTGAATGGGAGGAAGTGTCAAAGATAGTTCAATAAATTTAGAACTGGTACTGCAGTTCAACAGATGCACTGGGCGCCCTGTTGAGTTTGATAATGAATGACCTGCTTCTAGCAACACTTGATTCCAGAAAAATTCAACTGGGAGAAACTTCTCTCTCCTTCTAATTCTCCCGATATTGCTCCGTCAGATTAACATCTTTTTATATGATTTTGCTCCGTCAGATTAACATCTTTTTATACGATTTTGCTACGTCAAATTAACATCTTTTTATACGATTTTGCTCCGTCAGATTAACATCTTTTTATACGATTTTGCTCCGTCAAATTAACATCTTTTTATACGATTTTGCTCCATCAAATTAACATCTTTTTATACGATTTTGCTCCGTCAGATTAACATCATTTTATACGATTTTGCTCCGTCAGATTAACATCTTTTTATACGATTTTGCTCCGTCAGATTACCATCTTTTTATACGATTTTTTTCCTTCAGAATAACATCTTTTATAAGCTTTCATCTGATTGTTTGTGTTTGTTTTTGAATTTCGCACAAAGTTACCCGACGGTTACCTGCGCTAGACGTCCCTAATTTAGCAGTGTAAGACTAGAGGGAAGGCAGCTAGTCATCACCACCCACCGCCAACTCTTTTACCAACGAATAGTGGGATTAAACGTCACATTATAACGCATCAACGGCTGAAAGGGCGAGTATGTTTGGCGCGATGGGGATGCGAACCCGCGACCCTCAGATTAGAGTCGCACGTCTTAACACGCTTGGCCTTTTGTAATTCGAATGTAAATTCGAATAGTTTACTTCTATAGTTGAGTTAAAAAATAGTCTTTGTATTTTTTTATCTCAAAACCATCCCATTTTTTTGTGGTATTGAAAATATTTTGAGACGTTGACAGACTGTTATTGAAAGTGGTGGAAAATACATAATTAATTGAAGTTGTTATTTGAGTTTTTTTTCTTATTTTAAATCTTAGTGTTACAAACGACATTACTTGTGGGATGACCTGATAAATTACCAAATATCCTTCTGACTCCACATTTAGAATATGAACTCAGAAGAGTACAGTTTCAGAAATTTTACCATAAACTTTGCTTTACAAAATAAATTTCTATAGCCCGATATGACCAGGTAGTTAGGACGCTCGATTGGCATTTTGAGGGTCGCGGGTTCGAATCAGTTTTATTAGACCTAACAATAGTTAAGCCTATATTCGACAAAGAGCTGAATTAACACTGTAATTTTTGTACGTTTTTTTGCTTTATTTTAGTTAGGACTAAACTATACCGTACTTAATACAATAAATGTACATAACATCTCATAACTTAAAGTTAGACCTTTTTAAACAGACTCACAACTGTTTAGTATGTTGACAATTCTCTTTCCTTTACATCTGTTGTTACGACGTGCGCGCACATTTTAGGACAGGTAACAACTGATCATTATTCCAACAGATAAAGTTTCATGATCAGCTGTTTAATTCATTTCTGTTCTACCTATAAACGGTCTGGAAACAATGTCTGATTTGAACTCCGAAGAATCTTAATTTTGATTTTACCTTGTGTGATCAACCACGTTAGGTTTAATGTCCTTGTCACTGTATTTAACGCTCGCTTTACCTTGTGTTATCAACCACGTTAGGTTTAATCTCATTGTCACTGTATCTAACACTCGATTTACCTTGTGTTATCAACCACGTTAGGTTTAATCTCCTTGTCACTGTATCTAACACTCGATTTACCTTGTGTTATCAACCACGTTAGGTTTAATGTCCTTGTCACTGTATTTAACGCTCGCTTTACCTTGTGTGATCAACCACGTTAGGTTTAATGTCCTTGTCACTGTATCTAACACTCGATTTACCTTGTGTTATCAACCACGTTAGGTTTAATGTCCTTGTCACTGTATTTAACGCTCGCTTTACCTTGTGTGATCAACCACGTTAGGTTTAATGTCCTTGTCACTGTATCTAACACTCGATTTACCTTGTGTTATCAACCACGTTAGGTTTAATCTCCTTGTCACTGTATCTATCACTCGATTTACCTTGTGTTATCAACCACGTTAGGTTTAATGTCCTTGTCACTGTATTTAACTCTTGCTTTACCTTATGTTATCAGCCACGTTAGGTTTAATGTCCTTGTCACTGTATTTAACACTCGATTTACCTTGTGTTATCAACCACGTTAGGTTTAATCTCCTTGTCACTGTATTTAACGCTCGCTTTACCTTATGTTATCAGCCACGTTAGGTTTAATGTCCTTGTCACTGTATTTAACGCTCGCTTTACCTTGTGTTATCAACCACGTTAGGTTTAATCTCATTGTCACTGTATTTAACGCTCACTTTACCTTGTGTTATCAACCACGTTAGGTTTAATCTTCTTGTCACTGTATTTCAACAAAATAAATACATATAACATTTCTAAAGCCCCGTAAGTTGCAGTTCTGTTGTTACCATGGTCGTGCAAAAAACAATAGTCGGTCGATCAAAGTAAATAAATGGTAAAAACAAGCCCGAGAAAGAACATTGTCTCTCATAGTTTTTATAGATCTAATGTATTGAATTTTTTTTATAATATGCCTGCCAGTTATCGGTTCTCACGTTACAGAGCTGTCCTTCCTACATTAATAGTATCTTGGACGTGGATAAAGGTATACAATGTGTCACGGATGATATGTTATGGCTACTCAGCGCGTGACTACATTTATAACGCTGACTTTTTCATTTGTCATCGGAAGAAAAAAATCGAATGGATAAATGTAAAGTAAGTGTTCGGTTCCACACATATATATACATATAAGGAGAGGAGGTTTGAAAGTATAGTAAGTGTTGTGCATAAATAGGGAGATTCTGGCGCCTGACTGGTTAGGGGAAGGATGAATGTGGTTCAAGATGATAACGTTATAAAAACGTAAATTTTTCGTGTTCGTTCTGCTTGTCTCTTTAAAGTTATTACATCCGAGTATTTTTTTTCTACTGTAAAATATATTTATCAGTTTTTGGTTTTGAATTAAATGAATACTTTACGTCAAACAAGCTGCTAAAATAACGTTAATTGCGTTGGTCAATTCGTTGTTAATGCAAGAAAAGTCACACAATGGGCTGTTTGTCAACCACGGGTATCGAAACCCGAGTTTAACGTCGTTATTTGGCAGATTTATGGTTGAGCCACTGGGGAGGGGACCATTTTTTTACGTAATCTCATGTGGATAATCTTATCAAAGTACATTTTCCAATTCGTAAGTGATTGTTATAGTTTCAGTTATTGAAATGTTGTTTAATGAAACAACAAAATAAATAATTAATCAGTAATTGAAATATTTAATTTGCACTAAACATCCAGTGAGGACACACAACATGCTTTAATAAATAATGTATTATAACTATGTCGAAAAAAGTTAAGCCTAACTCTGAGTTAATGTAACCGTGTGCTACGATGGAAAAAAGTTATATAATTTTAATTAACCATGTGTTGAGTACCAACTGAGCATGGCCAGGTGGTTAAGATACTCGACTCGCAAACTGAGGGTCGAGGGTTTGAATCTCCGTCACACCAAACATGCTCGCTCTTTCAGTCGTGACGGTGTTATAAGTGACAATCAATACCACTATTCGTTGGTAAAAAAAGTAGTCCAAGAGTTGGCGGTGGGTGGTTATTACTAGCTGCCTCCCTTTAGTCTTACACTGCTAAATTAGGAACAGCTAGTTACAAATGAAAACCATATTAACCATTCACTTATGTAAATGATATAATGAGGCAGGTTCTATGGACACCATGAACAATATACTACAGGGTGTTCGGAAAGCCACTGTGCAGTTTTGTCTGTTAATAAATATATAAGTGGACAGTGACTTTCCAAACTCCCTGTAGAACAACAAACAGTTGTATCAGACTAATATAATTATAAAACATTACATTAAGTAGCGTCTGTATCAGTTCATATTAAACATCCAGTTCTTGGTTGATTCTTCTCGTACTCCGGATGGTCACTAGAAGATGATGAAACCAAATTATAGTACACAGTAGTTGGATTAAGGTTGTGGTTAGGAATTTTAAAACTCATTTCTGCCCAACAGTTGTCGACGGAATTACAGTCTGGAGTCTTTTCTTTTCATGGCAAATCTGTAATCTCTTCAAGGTCAAGATAGTTCTGTAATACACGAACTCAAATTTATTACTTCGTGTTACCTGTAGGTGGTGCCATTGGCGTTTTCCTAGAGGACAAGAAGGGAAATTTTTTCCACCATGATGAATAGTTTCTCAAGCATATACTGCACCACCTCCTGTGTGTTCCCTGTGTGAAGGACAATTTACGTTATCTGTTGTCTGGGCAAATGAGGAGAGTAAATCTTATTATCAACAAGTCGAAAACAAAACTCATGTGAGAAGGTGACATGTTGCCCTGTCCCAACTGTAAATTGTCATGTCCAAGGAACACGGTTATTACGGTGAATTCTAGTTGATATCAGCTTACCTTCTAAAATAACCTTGTTTAGTCAGTTCCATATTTACCTTTCTTCTCTATATGCCATTTCTGTCGTGTTGGAAGACCTCTTTCGGCCTTGACCTGTTAAACTAATTAAAACAGTCATCTCTAGCAGTAGCTTTTTGGGGTTTACCGCTAAACTTTCCAAGAACAACGTTTTCTGTCATCCAGTCACTTTTCAGGAATCTTGATACAGTACACTGTATCAGTACAGGTGGATTACTGTACACAGTACACTGTATCAGTACAGGTGGATTACTGTTCTTTCAATGTCCGCTTACTTCGTACTATTGTTTTACAGTCGAACAGTTTGACGCCTTATAACATCCAGCACGACGAGATATGACTCTAAAATGTACATAAACTGTTTGAACAAAGTCTTGACCGACAATCACCAAACTTTCACTCTTTCATACAAAACATGATGTTCGCATGTTTTAACAAACAAATGTTCAAAATAAATTATACAGACCATGATAATAACTCATACATGTTTGTCTACTGTTACTTTGGTATTTATTTAACAACTATTCTATTGATGTTGACAATATAGAACAATATGCGAACTTTTTAACTAAGACTGTAGTTAAACTAATCAAATCGGTCTACAGTCGGCTTGTATTATTAACTAACCTAACTTTATAACACTGTCATTAATATCGTGGTAAGTTGCATTATGAGCATTTCTCTTAACAGTGGCTTTTGTGATTTTTATAGTGCCCCTCAAGTTACTGAGGTAAAACAGGTTTCTTCCATATATCCTTATATGGGATAAAGTGTTAGTGAAACCGTAACGTAACTTGGCAGAAGTTCTTGATTTGTGAGTAAATAATTAACAAAAGTGATTCACAATTATAAGGTGAAGTGGTTAAGGCACTCGACCCGTAATCCAATGGTCGCGGGTTCGAATCTCAGTCACACCAAACATGCTCGCATTTTCGTGGGGAGCGTTATAATGTTATGGTCAATCCCACTACTCATTGGTAAAAAAAGAAGCCCAAGAGTTGGCGGTGGGCGGTGATGACTAGCTGCCTTCCCTCTAGTCTTACACTGCTAAATTAAGGATGGCTAGCGCAGATAGCCCTCGTGTAGCTATGCGCGAAATTCAAAGCAAACTAAACCACAATTATGGAAACAGTAAACTTTAATATCGTCACAATAAATCTAAAGAATCCTAATTCATTGTTCTTACTGTTTGATAAAATGTTAACTAACAGAAGCTGAAGGTAGTTCGAAGTTAATATATAATTATTTATCATACAGTACTAAGACACTGCTGTTTATATTCACGTGTTCCTAACCAGCTTCAGTGTTACCAGTTAATATTGAATTATTTATCATACAGTACTACGACACTGCTGTTTATATTCACTTGTTCCTAACCAGCTTCAGTGTTACCAGTTAATATTGAATTATTTATCATACAGTACTACGACACTGCTGTTTATATTCATGTGTTCCTAACCAGCTTCAGTGTTACCAGTTAATATATAATTATTTATCAAACAGTACTAAGACACTGCTGTTTATATTCATCTGTTCCTAACCAGCTTCAGTGTTACATATAATTATTTATCATACAGTACTAAGACACTGCTGTTTATATTCACGTGTTCCTAACCAGCTTCAGATAAGGAAATAGACATGGAAGTTTCGTAAACTGTTATCGACAAAAAAAAAACAACATATTATTTTGTTTGCGTCACCCAGAGAAACGTCGCTTATCATTATATTAAATATTATCTATTTTTTTGGAAGTCATCATTGTATTTATACTGAGGTCTTGGAAGTCATCACTGTATTTGTTCTTAGGTCTTGGAAGTCATCACTGTATTTATACTTAGGTCTTGGAAGTCATCACTGTATTTGTAATGAGGTCTTGGAAGTCATCACTGTATTTATACTGAGGTCTTGAAAGTCATCGCTGTATTTATACTGAGGTCTTGAGAGTCATCACTGTATTTGTACTGAGGTCTTGGAAGTCATCACTGTATTTGTACCTAGGTCTTGGAAGTCATCATTGTATTTATACTGAGGTCTTGGAAGTCATCACTGTATTTGTTCTTAGGTCTTGGAAGTCATCACTGTATTTATACTTAGGTCTTGGAAGTCATCACTGTATTTGTACTGAGGTCTTGAAAGTCATCGCTGTATTTATACTGAGGTCTTGAGAGTCATCACTGTATTTGTACTGAGGTCTTGGAAGTCATCACTGTATTTGTACCTAGGTCTTGGAAGTCATCATTGTATTTATACTGAGGTCTTGGAAGTCATCACTGTATTTGTTCTTAGGTCTTGGAAGTCATCACTGTATTTATACTTAGGTCTTGGAAGTCATCACTGTATTTGTACTGAGGTCTTGGAAGTCATCACTGTATTTGTACTG
This sequence comes from Tachypleus tridentatus, assembly GCF_004210375.1. Lineage (NCBI taxonomy): Eukaryota > Metazoa > Arthropoda > Merostomata > Xiphosura > Limulidae > Tachypleus > Tachypleus tridentatus. The sequence goes on from NW_027467777.1 coordinate 20,821,534, forward strand.
AGGTCTTGGACTGTGCAGTTAGAAAATATATTTTTTAATATTACACGTTTTTACCATCTTTGGTTTTTCACTTATAGTCAAAACCACAGAACGATTTAACAATAACGTGAAATTAGTTTCAAAGTTTAATTAAAAATTATCAAAATATTTGTCATCTCACTGTTTTATTTCCAAATGGTGAATATTTTTCAGAAATCAAACAGAATTGGCGGAAATACAATGTTTAAAGAAGATATTCTTTGAAATGCTCTAACTTTATTTGTCACATTTTGAGTTTTCTTGAAAAAGCATATAGTAAACTGCCAATATTGGTTATATATGAACCAGTAAGGTTTGTTTCGTAATTAAATTAAGATATGTTATTATTTCTTGATGACGAGAAACCCACTTGAAATAAAAAATGTATCTGAGAACGGCTGGTATGGGTATTAACATTTTTACTGATAAGGTCTCCCGCTAGTACAACGGTATGTCTCCGGATTTAGAACACTAAAATTAGGGGTTCGATTCCACTCGGTGGCCTCAGTAGATAGCCTGATGTGGCTTTGCTCTAAGAAAACACACACCTAATGATAAGGTCGAAACGTTGTTCTCTGCTTACCGATAGATGTGTTAACACCCACACCAGCCGTTCTGAAATACGTTATTATTTGTTTCAGATGCTGAGATGTAGTGAAATTTAACCATTCTATTTTCTCACACTGGGAATTGTATACAATAAACACTTTAGACATAACTTGAATTGTATTCTTTCTATTCCTTCTGCGATTTATAAGATTTTCATGTAAAACATTTTCATCAAAATAAAGTGGACATAAGATTAGAGTTTACATTGTAATTACTTACTACTTCAATAAAATAATAACATACTAACTAATTAACCAGTCATAAAGTTATAGATTAGACTAGCAATATACTGGGGTTGTCCAGGAAGATATTTCCAGTCATGTCAGAGTACAACCAAACATGACCTAGTGAAGGTCAAACAGTGTCAAAGTGTAGAATTCACGCGAATCCACCTTCTTGATGAGGAGAAACCCACTTGAAATATCAATGTATCTCAGAACAGCCGCTGTGGGTATTTACACTTTTATTGACAAACAGAGAACAACGTTTTGACCTTCCTAGGTCATCTTCAGGCTAACACATGCCCTTAACGTCGGTTGTGGGCGAGACTAGACTTACTGACTGAAAAAACTGTTGTAATATAACATGTTTAGCCTCTCATTACGTTAATGAAGGACCATGTATAAATATTACACGTGTTTTAACTACTGGAGTATTTACCTTAATAACATAGTCATAGATTAATATACGGGTTCCTTTAGTTAACTATAAACCATACCAGAGACGTATATTAATATAAAAATACCTTCAGTAAAATACAACGATATCCCAAAAATAGGTGAATATATTATTAGCTTTAGGTGTTGAATAACGCATACAATAATATTAGATTAACACTCACAATACTACACCATTGACCCTCACAATAATTCAGCATATGAAAATGAGATAATTTTCACTACTCTAGGTATTCACATTTGGACAGCTTCTATAGATTTCTGGTTTCGCGTTTTACTACCATGTAAACGTTGTGGAGAGTAAGTCACACCCAGATCGAGAGCCGTCTCAACAGGGTTGATGGTGACAAGCCGTGTAGAACCTTGGATGCTTCAGAAACACGTGTCTTTCTAAGAAGTCCGTTTAAAATTTGCCAAACTCGTCATTGTTCAACCGATCGATAAATCCCACTGATTCACTGACTGAAGCAAGTTCGAGAGTCGAACGTAAACACGAGCTCGCATTATTAAGTGGCATGAAAAACTGTGTTGGTTCCCCCGATTTCATCTTGGAAGTAAAACAAATGAACTGTGTTAGAAACACAGCTACAAACAATTGTTAAAGTGTGTTTATTTGACTATATTCGTGCCAAACTATGACATGCAACACACACAAACAAACACGCACTTCATACTTAAACGGTTCCAAGTAAAATACTTAAACAATTAAACATAACAGTTTCGCAAAATGAAGTTAAACGTCAGAATGGTAAGGTTTATGTTTGGTAGAACTGAAGTGAAAGCCCTTTAAGCCACGGGTAGAACTTTATCTTTGTTTAAAAACTCTAAGACCCAGTATTGCCGGAGGAGACAGTTCGTTCAAATCGATCATATTGTTAAAATTTGTGTGAAATCAGCTGTTTTATTCCATCACGGTAAGCACTAACGAGTTTGTAACCAAAGTCTTTCACAAAGGAAAGTAACAAACTTCGGTCGTAAAAAGATAAAAAATTAACTATGTAAGAAGACAAATAAAACCTTATTTTCTGGGCTTAACCGATCTTAGAAAAAGTTTTAGAGTTATTAAAGGAAAACAACAGTTTAGGTTTTAGAAATAACTACAGTAATTTAAACGTCATATTTTACATTTGTTTCTCCTTTATTAAAGTTCAAAAATAAAGCTACGTAATGGTTTATCTGTGTTCTACTACAGATATTGACCCAGAGAAGAAGGTAGTGAAAGAATCAGTAGGTAATGTATTAAACATGGCCGTAATGTCGACAACGTTCAGATAGTAATATATTAAACATGGCCGTAATATCAACAACTTACTACCGAACGTTCAGTAGGTGATGTATTAAACATGGCCGTAATGTCTACAACTTACTACCAAACTTTCAGATAGTAATATATTAAACATGGCCGTAATATCAACAACTTACTACCAAATGTTCAGTAGGTGATGTATTAAATATGTCCGTAATGTCTACAACTTACTACCAAACTTTCAGTAGATAATGTATTAAACATGGCCGTAATATCAAGAACTTACTACCAAACGTTCAGTAGGTGATGTATTAAATATGTCCGTAATGTCTACAACTTACTACCAAACTTTCAGTAGGTGATGTATTAAACATGGCCGTAATGTCTACAACTTACTACCAAACTTTCAGTAGATAATGTATTAAACATGGCCGTAATATCAACAACTTACTACCAAACGTTCAGTAGGTGATGTATTAAATATGTCCGTAATGTCTACAACTTACTACCAAACTTTCAGTAGATAATGTATTAAACATGGCCGTAATGTCTACAACTTACTACCAAACGTTCAGTAGGTGATGTATTAAACGTGGCCGTAATGTCTACAACTTACTACCAAACGTTCAGTAGGTGATGTATTTAACATGGCCGTAATGTCTACAACTTACTACCAAACGTTCAGTAGGTAATGTATTAAACGTGGCCGTAATGTCTACAACTTACTACCAAACGTTCAGTAGGTGATGTATTTAACATGGCCGTAATGTCTACAACTTACTACCAAACGTTCAGTAGGTGATGTATTAAACGTGGCCGTAATGTCTACAACTTACTACCAAACGTTCAGTAGGTAATGTATTAAACGTGGCCGTAATGTCTACAACTTACTACCAAACGTTCAGTAGGTGATGTATTTAACATGGCCGTAATGTCTACAACTTACTACCAAATGTTCAGTAGGTGATGTATTAAACGTGGCCGTAATGTCTACAACTTACTACCAAACGTTCAGTAGGTGATGTATTTAACATGGCCGTAATGTCTACAACTTACTACCAAACGTTCAGTAGGTGATGTATTAAACGTGGCCGTAATGTCTACAACTTACTACCAAACGTTCAGTAGGTAATGTATTAAACGTGGCCGTAATGTCTACAACTTACTACCAAACGTTCAGTAGGTGATGTATTTAACATGGCCGTAATGTCTACAACTTAGTACCAAACGTTCAGTAGGTAATGTATTAAACATGGCCGTAATGTCTACAACTTACTACCAAACGTTCAGTAGGTGATGTATTTAACGTGGCCGTAATGTCTACAACTTACTACCAAACGTTCAGTAGATGATGTATTAAACGTGGCCGTAATGTCTACAACTTACTACCAAACGTTCAGTAGGTGATGTATTAAACATGGCCGTAATGTCTACAACTTACTACCAAACGTTCAGTAGGTGATGTATTTAACGTGGCCGTAATGTCTACAACTTACTACCAAACTTTCAGTAGGTGATGTATTAAACGTGGCCGTAATGTCTACAACTTACTACCAAACGTTCAGTAGGTGATGTATTAAACATGGCCGTAATGTCTACAACTTACTACCAAACGTTCAGTAGGTGATGTATTTAACATGGCCGTAATGTCTACAACTTACTACCAAACTTTCAGTAGGTGATGTATTAAACGTGGCCGTAATGTCTACAACTTAGTACCAAACGTTCAGTAGGTAATGTATTAAACATGGCCGTAATGTCTACAACTTACTACCAAACGTTCAGTAGGTGATGTATTTAACATGGCCGTAATGTCTACAACTTACTACCAAACGTTCAGTAGATGATGTATTAAACGTGGCCGTAATGTCTACAACTTACTACCAAACGTTCAGTAGGTGATGTATTAAACATGGCCGTAATGTCTACAACTTACTACCAAACGTTCAGTAGGTGATGTATTTAACATGGCCGTAATGTCTACAACTTACTACCAAACTTTCAGTAGGTGATGTATTAAACGTGGCTGTAATGTCTACAACTTACTACCAAACGTTCAGTAGGTGATGTATTAAACATGGCCGTAATGTCTACAACTTACTACCAAACGTTCAGTAGGTGATGTATTTAACATGGCCGTAATGTCTACAACTTACTACCAAACGTTCAGTAGGTGATGTATTAAACGTGGTCGTAATGACTACAACTTACTACCAAACGTTCAGTAGGTGATCTATTAAACATGGCCGTAATGTCTACAACTTAGTACCAAACTTTCAGTAGGTGATGTATTAAACATGGCCGTAATGTCTACAACTTACTACCAAACTTTCAGTAGGTAATGTATTAAACATGGCCGTAATGTCTACAACTTACTACCAAACGTTCAGTAGGTAATGTATTAAACATGGCCGTAATGTCTACAACTTAGTACCAAACTTTCAGTAGGTAATGTATTAAACATGGCCGTAATGTCTACAACTTACTACCAAACGTTCAGTAGGTGATCTATTAAACATGGCCGTAATGTCTACAACTTAGTACCAAACTTTCAGTAGGTGATGTATTAAACATGGCCGTAATGTCTACAACTTACTACCAAACTTTCAGTAGGTAATGTATTAAACATGGCCGTAATGTCTACAACTTACTACCAAACGTTCAGTAGGTGATGTATTAAACATGGCCGTAATGTCTACAACTTACTACCAAACGTTCAGTAGGTGATGTATTAAACGTGGCCGTAATGTCTACAACTTACTACCAAACGTATTTATACTACTTTGGTTTTCATTTATCAGTATTTTGTTAGTTATAGGAATAGAACCTCAGAAACTACGATATAATATGTGTAATAATATTATTCAAAATTTTATTATTTTTCTATTTTTGGAGCAAACGTTTTGTTTATCATTAACATATGTCTTTCTACACTGATGACATAAATATGGTTATCATTAACATATGTCTATCTACACTGATGACATAAATATGGTTATCATTAACATATGTCTATCTACACTGATGACATAAATATGGTTATCATTAACATATGTCTATCTACACTGATGACATAAATATGGTTATCATGAACATGTGTCTATCTACACTGATGACATATTTATGGTTATCATTAACATATGTCTATCTACACTGATGACATAAATATGGTTATCATTAACATGTGTCTATCTACACTGATGACATAAATATGGTTATCATTAACATGTGTCTATCTACACTGATGACATAAATATGGTTATCATTAACATATGTCTATCTACACTGATGACATAAATATGGTTATCATGAACATGTGTCTATCTACACTTATAACGTATTTATGGTTATCATTAACATATGTCTATCTACACTGATGACATAAATGTGGTCCGGTACGTATAATATCTAATTTTCGATTAACAATAGTTCATCAACATCAGTGACGTAGTTATGGTCAACTGCATATAATATTTTAGTTTACTTTATTTTTGTGTTAGTAAACAGTGGCTGAAATTCTTGAAATACTTTACAAAGTTAACTGCAGTACCGTTAACGTCTTTTATCAAAAGGAGTGAATTTTAAAACTTTTAACCTTATTTATTCAGTTTCTTTGTTTAATGAACAGGTAAAAATATAATTTTGGATTTACTATATTAAAAATAGGTATATACAGCTGGCTCATTAGGCAAATGAACTTATGCAAGCTTTAGGTTATTTATATTTTAATTTTTAAACGATATTCGTTACTCTCCAGATACACTGCTGGCCAAAATCAATGAACATAAAGACAAGATATGAATTTAGCGTTGTTAGACTCAACCACTTATTTGAGTAGACCTTCGAAAGATAAAAATAAGAAAAGGGAAAATAAAAATAAAAAACGTTTTTAGCATATAATAGGGAAAATGTGAATACTATGAAATTAGCCTAAATACTAGCTGGTCAAAAGTTTAAGATGATACTGAAACGATGTCCTAAACAGGGTAGGAAATGCCCAACAAGAGGTCTCAGTAGTGAGTTGCACGGCCGTCATTGCGAATAACTGCAAACATTCGCATTGGCATGGTCAATATAAGCGTTTACAGAAGGCTGGTTAGAATGTTATTCCACGTGGTGAAGATGGCCTCACGAAAATCATGCACTGTTTGGAATTGACGTCCATTTCTATAGACTTCCCTTGCCAATGTAGCCAGATGCTGTTTGACGCCCCTATGTAATCTGAAGCTCCATTATTCCATGGAAGGAGAAAGCACCCTTTATCATGATGGAACCTCCTCCACTGTGTCGTGTAGAAAATGTCTCCGGTGGGATATCCTTATCGTGACAATAACGTTGGAAGCCATCTGGACCATACAGGTTAAATTTTTTCTCATTAGAGAACAAAACCTTCATCCACTTTTCTACGTCCCATGTTTGGTGCTTCTCAGCAAAGTTTAACCGAGCTGTTTCGTAGTGTGGAAGGAGGCGTGGCCTTTGAAGACGTTTACGGTTTTTAAAGCCTTTCTCTCGTAGATGCCGTCTTATCGTTCTTGAGCTGCATTCTGCGTCCGTAAGGGCCTTAATCTGGTTCGACGATCGGCTTGTGTCTTGCCGGACAACTCGTCGAATCCTCCTGCTCAACACGACGAAATTTTCTTGGGCCGAAACCTTCGTTCCGTATCCCTCAGGGTCTTTTAAAAATTTGCAACATCAGTTTTACTACATCCAATCTCACGTTGAGAGAGACCTTGCTTTTGCAGCTCGACAATTCTGCCACGTTCAAACTCTGTCAACTTTTTAGCCTTTGCCATGTTTTTACCCAATGTAACACAGGAGATGTCAGTGGGAGATGTTGACAACGCTAATGCTTGAACACAAATGACTAAATTTTGTTACATGTTTACCTATTAACGCTTCGTTTTAATATGGTCTTAAACTTTTGACCAGCTAGTATTTAGGCTAATTTCATAGTGTTTACATTTTCCCTATTAAATGCTAAAAAACATTTTTTATTTTTATTTTCCCTTTTCTTATTTTCATCCTTCGAAGCTCTACCCAAATAAGTGGTTGAGTCTAACAACGCAAAATGCATATTTTGTCTTTATGTCCATTGGCCTTAAGATTTTGGCCAGCAGTGTATCTCAAATTGTTTGTTCGTTGCTAAGCGCAGAGTTACACAATGGACTATTTGCCATCTGTCAGCCACGAAAGTTTGCAGATTTATCACTGATGTAAGGGTGAGCCGTATCTCAGAATAATGAATATTTTAGTTTGTTCTATTGTAAGATGCTGCTGTGTTTTATTTCTTTGCATGTCAAGTCTCCAGCCAAAGCATTTATTACACTAGTTTGCTCTCAACTTTCTAGTATCTTCTCTACCTACTTTCATACTTCTCTGGTTCTAAAGGTTCAGGTTATTATTCAATGTACACTGTAGAGAAGAAATATACATATTATATTCAGTTTTTTTGAGTCACTTTTACACTGAGTTTGAGACCATCCAGGAATCTGATATAACGTTGTTCTGTGTATTTTTCCCTGTTTTTAGTAAAATTTTCTAGGATACGTATCAGATGGATTTTTACATAAATAAAATATTTTTGGGAAAATTGATAAATAAATTGAAGGTTTAATTCAATATTTGAAATTATTTTCTTGTGGAAAAACTAAATATTCACATTTTAATCAAATTTGATTATATCGCAACGTAACAAACCACTGCGAATGTGACGTGTATGCTGACGTATAATCGTATTGATATACTATTATTATAGAAATCCATAAATAATTCAATTTTATTTACATATAAGATAGCACAACATATTCTAAATAACTGACAATTTTAGCCACTATCAACCTGCTGCGTAAAACGGACACACAATAAAGTGAATGCTTCTGGAATAAATCTCTCTAACGGGAAAAAAAAAACGCTATCGAATTCCTCATGATAGCTAGCTACGTGGCAAGTCGATGGGTTTATAACGTTAAAAATCGGGTTTCTGTAATCGCGGAGGGCAGATAGTCAATTGTTTCGCTTTGTGCCTTACAAAAACAAATCGTTACTCAAGAGAGAAACATCTCCGTAGAAAATAAAGAAAAAAACATTACCCAACTGAGAATACTTCTAAAAATAAATATTAGAATAACCTAGTAAATTGTACCTTTAATAAATATCCTAAAAAACATAACTTAGCATTTTCTATTCAAATCGTCTATCGTAACCTATTACGTATAATGTTCCAAATGTTATAAGTTATTGAACATTAGTCTGTTGAGGTCATAAATTAACGTTAATTTTATATCACAAATAGAAATGTCCGTAATGTCCCCGAGAAAAAAATGTGTTGTAGTGGAGAGAGTAAGTTAGCTGACTTATTCAGCTATGTCATAACAATGACATACAGTTTTACACATTTCATCATGGTTCCAATACAGTTTTACACATTTCATTCTGGTTCCAATACAGTTTTACACATTTCATTCTGGTTCCAATACAGTTTTACACATTTCATCATGGTTCCAATACAGTTTTACACATTTTATCATGGTTCCAATATATTTTTACACATTTCATCATGGTTCCAATGCAGTTTTACACATTTCATCATGGTTCCAATATAGTTTTACACATTTCATCATGGTTCCAATGCAGTTTTACACATTTCATCATGGTTCCAATATAGTTTTACACATTTCATCATGGTTCCAATACAGTTTTACACATTTCATCATGGTTCCAATACAGTTTTACACATTTCATCATGGTTCTAATATAGTTTTACATATTTTATCATGGTTCTGATATAGTTCTACACATTTCATCATGGTTCCAATACAGTTTTACACATTTCATCATGGTTCCAATATAGTTTTACACATTTCATCATGGTTCTAATATAGTTTTACACATTTCATTCTGGTTCCAATACAGTTTTACACATTTCATCATGGTTCCAATGCAGTTTTACACATTTCATCATGGTTCCAATATAGTTTTACACATTTCATCATGGTTCCAATACAGTTTTACACATTTCATCATGGTTCCAATACAGTTTTACACATTTCATTCTGGTTCCAATACAGTTTTACACATTTCATCATGGTTCCAATACAGTTTTACACATTTCATCATGGTTCTAATATAGTTTTACATATTTCATCATGGTTCTAATATAGTTCTACACATTTCATCATGGTTCCAATACAGTTTTACACATTTCATCATGGTTCTAATATAGTTTTACATATTTCATCATGGTTCTAATATAGTTCTACACATTTCATCATGGTTCCAATACAGTTTTACACATTTCATCATGGTTCCAATATAGTTTTACACATTTCATCATGGTTCTAATATAGTTTTACACATTTCATTCTGGTTCCAATATAGTTTTACACATTTCATCATGGTTCCAATACAGTTTTACACATTTCATCATGGTTCCAATACAGTTTTACACATTTCATCATGGTTCCAATACAGTTTTACACATTTCATCATGGTTCCAATATAGTTTTACACATTTCATCATGGATCTAATATAGTTTTACACATTTCATTCTGGTTCCAATACAGTTTTACACATTTCATCATGGTTCCAATACAGTTTTACACATTTCATCATTGTTCCAATACATTTTTACACATTTCATCATGGTTCCAATATAGTTTTACACATTTTATCATGGTTCCAATATAGTTTTACACATCTCATCATGGTTCCAATATAGTTTTACACATTTCATCATGGTTCCAATGCAGTTTTACACATTTCATCATGGTTCCAATATAGTTTTACACATTTCATCATGGTTCCAATGCAGTTTTACACATTTCATCATGGTTCCAAATAGTTTTACACATTTCATCATGGTTCCAATATAGTTTTAGACATTTCATCATGGTTCCAATATAGTTTTACACATTTCATCATGGTTCCAATGCAGTGTTACACATTTCATCATGGTTCCAATATAGTTTTACACATTTCATCATGGTTCCAATATAGTTTTACACATTTCATCATGGTTCCAATGCAGTTTTACACATTTCATTCTGGTTCCAATATAGTTTTACACATTTCATCATTGTTCCAATATAGTTTTACACATTTCATCATGGTTCCAATGCAGTTTTACACATTTCATCATGGTTCCAATATAGTTTTACACATTTCATCATGGTTCCAATATAGTTTTACACATTTCATCATGGTTCCAATATAGTTTTACACATTTTATCATGGTTCCAATATAGTTTTATACATTTCATCATGGTTCCAATACAGTTTTACACATTTCATTCTGGTTCCAATACAGTTTTACACATTTCATCATGGTTCCAATACAGTTTTACACATTTCATCATTGTTCCAATACATTTTTACACATTTCATCATGGTTCCAATATAGTTTTACACATTTTATCATGGTTCCAATATAGTTTTACACATCTCATCATGGTTCCAATATAGTTTTAGACATTTCATCATGGTTCCAATGCAGTTTTACACATTTCATCATGGTTCAAATATAGTTTTACACATTTCATCATGGTTCCAATGCAGTTTTACACATTTCATCATGGTTCCAAATAGTTTTACACATTTCATCATGGTTCCAATATAGTTTTAGACATTTCATCATGGTTCCAATATAGTTTTACACATTTCATCATGGTTCCAATGCAGTTTTACACATTTCATCATGGTTCCAATATAGTTTTAGACATTTCATCATGGTTCTAATATAGTTTTACACATTTCATTCTGGTTCCAATACAGTTTTACACATTTCATCATGGTTCCAATACAGTTTTACACATTTCATCATGGTTCCAATACAGTTTTACACATTTCATCATGGTTCCAATACAGTTTTACACATTTCATCATGGTTCTAATATAGTTTTACATATTTCATCATGGTTCTAATATAGTTCTACACATTTCATCATGGTTCCAATACAGTTTTACACATTTCATCATTGTTCCAATATAGTTTTACACATTTCATCATGGTTCTAATATAGTTTTACACATTTCATTCTGGTTCCAATACAGTTTTACACATTTCATCATGGTTCCAATACAGTTTTACACATTTCATCATTGTTCCAATACATTTTTACACATTTCATCATGGTTTCAATATAGTTTTACACATTTTATCATGGTTCCAATATAGTTTTACACATCTCATCATGGTTCCAATATAGTTTTAGACATTTCATCATGGTTCCAATGCAGTTTTACACATTTCATCATGGTTCAAATATAGTTTTACACATTTCATCATGGTTCCAATGCAGTTTTACACATTTCATCATGGTTCCAAATAGTTTTACACATTTCATCATGGTTCCAATATAGTTTTAGACATTTCATCATGGTTCCAATATAGTTTTACACATTTCATCATGGTTCCAATGCAGTTTTACACATTTCATCATGGTTCCAATATAGTTTTAGACATTTCATCATGGTTCCAATATAGTTTTACACATTTCATTCTGGTTCCAATACAGTTTTACACATTTCATCATTGTTCCAATATAGTTTTACACATTTGATCATGGTTCCAATGCAGTTTTACACATTTCATCATGGTTCCAATATAGTTTTACACATTTTATCATGGTTCCAATATAGTTTTACACATTTCATCATGGTTCCAATGCAGTTTTACACATTTCATCATGGTTCCAATATAGTTTTACACATTTCATCATGGTTCCAATATAGTTTTAAACATTTCATCATGGTTCTAATATAGTTTTACACATTTCATTCTGGTTCCAATACAGTTTTACACATTTCATCATTGTTCCAATATAGTTTTACACATTTGATCATGGTTCCAATATATTTTTACACATTTCATCATGGTTCTAATATAGTTTTACACATTTCATTCTGGTTCCAATACAGTTTTACACATTTCATCATTGTTCCAATATAGTTTTACACGTTTGATCATGGTTCCAATACAGTTTTACACATTTCATCATTGTTCCAATATAGTTTTACACATTTGATCATGGTTCCAATACAGTTTTACACATTTGATCATGGTTCCAATATATTTTTACACATTTCATCATGGTTCTAATATAGTTTTACACATTTCATTCTGGTTCCAATACAGTTTTACACATTTCATCATTGTTCCAATATAGTTTTACACATTTGATCATGGTTCCAATACAGTTTTACACATTTGATCATGGTTCCAATACAGTTTTACACATTTCATCATGGTTCCAATATAGTTTTACACATTTGATCATGGTTCCAATACAGTTTTACACATTTCATCATGGTTCCAATACAGTTTTACACATTTCATCATGGTTCCAATGCAGTTTTACACATTTCATCATGGTTCTAATATAGTTTTACACATTTCATCATGGTTCCAATACAGTTTTACACATTTCATCATCTGATTTTCGCAGAAACAGGATATTCCTTCACTTTTTAAAACAATTTTCATTTGTTTTAAACGGAATGAATGTCACTGAATAAATCAAGTAAATCTTGAAGCATATTCAAAGTTACTACCAAGAGATAATATCAAAGTATATTTGGGAAATCTATATTAAACACTTATTTCATTCCTATATAAGATACGTCACTATTAATGTAATTTCAAGGATTGTGGTGATAGAAAGGAAGAAAAACTGTCCCACATAACTGTTCAAGTAGCTTGAAAAATAAAAACATTTACCCGTTAATAAATATATATTTATATAGAGAGCGGTTTTTCATGTAACATCACTATAATTCACTGAAAAGTTTCTGAGGTAAGCTGACTGTAATTTAACAAGGAGTTTCGGTTGTAATCCTGTTGCACTTCGTCGGGGGAGTTTGAAATTTAAACCTAGTGTAATTTTTCAGGGTTTTCAGGATGTAATCCTACTGTACTTTATCAGGGAGTTTGGAATATAATCCTGGAGTAATTTATCAGGGAGTTTGGGATGTAATCCTACTGTAATTTATCAGAGAGTTTGGAATATACTCCCGCTGTAATTTATCAGGAACTTCAGGATGTAATACTACTGTAATTTATCAGGAAGTTTGGAATGTAATCCTGGAGTAATTTATCAGGGAGTTTGGGATGTAATCCTACTGTAATTTATCAGGGAGTTTGGAATGTAATCCTGGAGTAATTTATCAGGGAGTTTGGAATGTAATCCTACTGTATTTTATCAGAGAGTTTGGAATATAATCCCACTGTAATTTATCAGGAAGTTCAGCATGTAATACTACTGTAATTTATCAGGGATTTGGAATGTGATCCTGTTGTAATTTATCAGAGTTTGGGATGTAATCCTACTGTAATTTATCAGAGAGTTTGAAATATAATCCCGCTGTAATTTATCAGGAAGTTCAGGATGTAATACTACTGTAATTTATCAGGGATTTGGGATGTGATCCTGTTGTAATTTGTCAAAGTTCAGGATGTAATACTACTGCAATTTATCAGGGATTTGGGATGTGATCCTGTTGTAATTTATCAGAGTTTGGGATGTAATTTCGTTAAACGTGAGAATTTATATTTCTTATACGTTTGGTTTACTGTCCACTGAGGTTTGAGGTTTCACAGTTACCGAAAATTCCATGTGATAAAATAAGTTTGTAAATTTTATTTTTAACATTACTGTTAGGTTTAGCGAAGTCAGTTTATAAACCTACACGTTACTTTGTTATAATGCAAACGTACCAAATATAATATCTTTATTAATAACATATGAAAATAATAGTTATCACATAAAGTAATACTATTACTGGAAACCAATACTAGCATTTATTTTTCTATTAGTATTTTGCTGTGTTAATCACCTCATTAGGTATTGTTGCATCTTGTTAAAACAGTGAAACAGTTTTATGAGTTTAAAATAAACAAAGTTAATATTCACTGCCTTATATTATATCGCCTCACAATAGCAGATATAAACAATAAACACAGCCAATGATATTCCGCATATCCAGTGTACAGTTTCATCTAACAGTGAATAGAAAGCAGGTTCACATGAACAGTGTTTGATGTTTTCCACTGTGATGTAGGTCCAGTTTATCTCTCTTTGATTAACTTGTGTTATGGATGAGGAATGGAATTCTCCTAAATTAGTATAACACACGTTGATCAAAGTATAGAGTAAACTGGACTTTCCTGGAACTTAATCTTTAATATTAAACAATATTCCAAATTCCAAGTTTGTTTATATGCTACTGGGCGCCTATATTATGCGAAGATCTGAATGATGACGGACATTCTTGTTGTTATGCAGTGTATAGGATTTACACATTTTGACTATGAAGCAAGTTCATACCAACAGTATATTTAATGTATTGTGGGTTAACACTGAAAGGTTGAATTAAACGAGACTTAAAAAGAAACCGACCTGTCCATCTATCGGGTCAGAATCGTCAGCATAATTAATGCCTTGTTATTCCGTCTCCCTAACATAAGTTTTATAATAAATGACACAAGACAAGTGGTATGAAAGAAATTGATCTCAAAATCTAACTTTATTTATGTACGCCACACTCGTTTCAACACTAGCAAGATAATATGTCTTCTACACCGAGTTTAATTAATGAAACATTTCTCCTTGAGAAAACAGATAATTAAACATTATTTACGTAATCACAAACGTTGATTATTTTGTATAAACTAACCCATAATTCATGAAATATTTAAATTAATTTAATTATACATAAATATTTACATAGATTATCTTAAACTTAAAACTATTCTCGATTACTCGAACCTCTGTCGTTCCAACTAATAGCCACTCGTGAATAACATTATGTATTTTTGATCATAATTAGTTTCAGAAATCTATTAATTATACTGGCCATATGTTGGCGAGATAGTAAACCAATACTGGTTTTAAGACTTAAGTTATAAGTGTGTTAGTAATTAAACTGATAAAATAAATTAGTTTCTTAGACAGGTAACTCAATTCTGGTTTCTTTGTAGCACAATATATCTTGTTTACTACGTAGTTTCTTAAGAAGAACATAATAAATATATTTTATTTATTATATATATTTTAAAGTCACTAGAGGTCGTGTTTGTTATACATTTTTAAAGGTATATACAGACTAAATGGAGCTCATGACAAACACACGTATCGACAAAATATCGGATATGAAATGTATTTTGGCACTTTCTGTCTCCGAACAGGATAACCTAATAAATGAAGTTAAGATAAATTTAGATATTTACAAACATTTACACGGAAAATTATTACCCTCATGACCTTTTTCTTCGGATTTCACGGAAACTTTGAACTCTGATGTCAGAGTTTTGACTTTGTGTCTCAGACATTACGTATAGTTAAAAGTCTAAACACATTAATTTAACTCAAACTTCCAAAACGTTCCGTCACTGAGACTAGAATGTAATATAAGCGTTTTGTGGCAGAACATAGTAATTGAACACATAAACGTAAACAGATTTAGAACTTCGAATGTCTCCATTTTATATAACATCCTATGTTACTGAGCACGCATAATAATCGTAAATAATAGTCGATTCAACAAGTGATATATTTGTTTATTAAGTAAGAGATATTTCTAGAACTTCGTAGAACTTGGAATACCGACAAGTCTATCAGTCACCTCTAGAAGTTGATGGAACTTGGAATACCGACAAGCTTATCAGCCACATCCAGAACATGATAGAACTTTAAATACCGACAAGCCTATCAAATACCTCTAGAACTTGAAATACCGACAATTCTATCATTTACCTCTAGAAGTTGGTAGAACTTGGAATACCGACAAGCCTATCAGCCACATCTAGAACATGATAGAACTTGAAATACCGACAAGCCTATCAAATACCTCTAGAACTTGAAATGTCAAAAAGTCTGTCAGTCACCTCTAGAACACTGTAGAACTTGGAATACCGACAAGTCTATTATTCACCTCTAGAAGTTGATGGAACTTGGAATACCGACAAGTCTATCAGTCACCTCTAGAATATTGTAGAACTTGGAATACCGACAAGTCTATCAGTCACCTCTAGAACATGATAGAACTTGAAATACCGACAAGCCTATCAAATACCTCTAGAACTTGAAATGTCAATAAGTCTGTCAGTCACCTCTAGAATATTGTAGAACTTGGAATATCGACAAGTCTATTATTCACCTCTAAAAGTTGATGGAACTTGGAATACCGACAAGTTACCTCTAGAACATTGTAGAACTTGGAATACCGACAAGTCTATTATTCACCTCTAGAACATTGTAGAACTTGGAATACCGACAAGTCTATCAGTCACCTTTAGAAGTTGATGGAACTTGGAATACCGACACGCCTATCAGTCACCTCTAGAAGTTGATAGAACTTGGAATACCGACAAGTCTATCAGTCACCTCTAGAAGTTGATGGAACTTGGAATACCGACAAGTCTATCAGTCACCTCTAGAAGTTGATGGAACTTGGAATACCGACAAGGTACCTCTAGAACATTGTAGAACTTGGAATACCGACAAGTTACCTCTAGAACATTGTAGAACTTGGAATACCGACAGGTCTATCAGTCACCTCTAGAACATGATAGAACTTGAAATACCGACAAGCCTATCAAATACATCTAGAACTTGGAATGTCAATAAGTCTGTCAGTCACCTCTAGAACATTGTAGAACTTGGAATACCGACAAGTCTATTATTCACCTCTAGAACATTGTAGAACTTGGAATACTGACAAGTCTATTATTCACCTCTAGAAGTTGATGGGACTTGGAATACCGACAAGTCTATCAGTCACCTCTAGAATATTGTAGAACTTGGAATATCGACAAGTCTATTATTCACCTCTAAAAGTTGATGGAACTTGGAATACCGACAAGTCTATTATTCACCTCTAGAACATTGTAGAACTTGGAATACCGACAAGTCTATTATTCACCTCTAGAACATTGTAGAACTTGGAATACCGACAAGTCTATCAGTCACCTTTAGAAGTTGATGGAACTTGGAATACCGACACGCCTATCAGTCACCTCTAGAAGTTGATAGAACTTGGAATACCGACAAGTCTATCAGTCACCTCTAGAAGTTGATGGAACTTGGAATACCGACAAGTCTATCAGTCACCTCTAGAAGTTGATGGAACTTGGAATACCGACAAGTCTATTATTCACCTCTAGAACATTGTAGAACTTGGAATACCGACAAGTCTATTATTCACCTCTAGAAGTTGATGGAACTTGGAATACCGACAAGTCTATCAGTCACCTCTAGAATATTGTAGAACATGGAATACCGACAAGTCTATCAGTCACCTCTAGAAGTTGATGGAACTTGGAATACCGACAAGTCTATCAGTCACCTCTAGAAGTTGATGGAACTTGGAATACCGACAAGTCTATCAGTCACCTCTAGAACATTGTAGAACTTGGAATACCGACAAGTTTATTATTCACCTCTAGAAGTTGATGGAACTTGGAATACAGACAAGTCTATCAGTCACCTCTAGAAGTTGATGGAACTTGGAATACCGACAAGTCTATCAGTCACCTCTAGAACATTGTAGAACTTGGAATACCGACAAGTCTATTATTCACCTCTAGAAGTTGATGGAACTTGGAATACAGACAAGTCTATCAGTCACCTCTAGAAGTTGATGGAACTTGGAATACCGACAAGCCATGCTAGTTTCCGTATTGTATATTTAATTGATTCTCTATGTTAAATAATCGACCATAAAGTGTTGGTATGCAAGTTATAGAAATATAAGATTTGGCTAAGATAACAATAACAAAAATTACAGTGTTTTGTTTTGATGAGTAGATTCTCTTATTTCAAACAAATAATTATTGTGTGCTACCTTTTTATTCTTACAATAAACGCTTCGTCAATT
Source organism: Tachypleus tridentatus (assembly GCF_004210375.1). Taxonomy (NCBI): domain Eukaryota; kingdom Metazoa; phylum Arthropoda; class Merostomata; order Xiphosura; family Limulidae; genus Tachypleus; species Tachypleus tridentatus. Next base: position 20,839,955 of record NW_027467777.1, read on the forward strand.
CATTGTATAATTTGTATAATGCATTATTTAAGGGATCATTAATAAAGGTTTTGGGTAATGGATATTAGTTTGACACAAAGGTTCACAACATACATATTTATTGGTGATGTAGAAGAAACATCTGAGGATAGTAAGTGTGTAGAGGAAAAACTTACGTTAACTTCTGTGATCCTAAGTAACATATTAATAAATTAAACAAAGGCGCCATTCTTGAGTATGTCGAGTGAATTATTTTCTCTAAATAAATGACGTATGGAGAAACAGGTACTTCCTATGTGAGAACTGTTGAAGCTTAAAAGCAATCATAAGATGTGAAAGTGAGGTTTTGAAATGACTGACAAATTAAACGTTTCGTTATATGTCTGTATATATATATTAATATAATACCTGTATATATAGATTGCTGTTAATAAAAATCCCACAGAAGTTCAAAGTAAAAACACAAAAAACAAAGGTCATTGCTTTTCTTCTAAGATGCTTCAACTATGGAAAAGATGTTGAAGTTTCCACTTCTTCATGTAGGGTTAGTTGTTGACCTGCACAAAGGCCAAAGGTCTAAAGTCGTTCTAAAGAAGACGCTACGATTGTGGATCCAATAACATACAGTAAAGTTACTAATGTTTTCTTCGTGTCATCGAAGAATGGTTTTACAGTTGAGGCTCCATTTGGAAACGAGTGACTTATTCCTTTTTCTACAATATAATAATAAGAACAGTTAACAGCTAATATTGGTAAAATATGAATTATACTGATTACAAAACTACAGAGACTTCCCATACGTGTGTTTGTATCTATCAACATTAGATGTGTTCTGTCGGACACGTATTGGTTTGTAGTTTACTTTGTGTGTGTAACTGAAATAGGAGAAACATGTAATTTAAATTTGTTAATATTCAAGTCATGCAGAAAATTATTATAATGTTTAGTCAGAGTCCAAACACAGAAAATTGTGATAGTTTTAAGTCAGAGTAGAACAGAAAATTATCACAATGTTTAGTCAGAGTTCAAGAACAGAAAACTAGGTTAGTTTTAAGTCAGAGTAGAACAGAAAATTGTGATAGTTGTAATTCAGAGTTCAAGAACAGAAAACTGGATTAGTTTTAAGTCAGAGTAGAACAGAAAATTGTGATAGTTGTAATTCAGAGTTCAAGAACAGAAAATTATTTTAATGTTATGTCAGAGTAAAAAAACAGAAAACTGGGATAGTTTTAAGTCAGAGTAAAACATAAAATTACTGGAATGTTAAGACACAGTGCTAGAGAGAAATTTCTGAATTTTAAAATAATTTTAATGGTTTTGTCAACCAGTTTTTAAAGAATGCAAAGTTTGAAAGGTTAAAGATACAGTTTCTTCAAACTTAAAATAATTTTTAAAGTTTTTTCCCTAAAATGAAGGAATAAATGAAAAGTAGCTAAACACGTGTTATCCACACGATACTGTTCTGTTTCTTCAGATATTAAACTTTCAATAACTAGTTTTCGGAGATTAAACAAAGTTTCTTTGCATAATTAAAAGCTGTTAATGCTTCTCAAAAATACGCACGAGAGGATTTGGTTTAAGAAACTGACACTTACCCGGTAGCTTCATGTTGTTTTCAGTAACAGGAAATTGACCCTCAAATATACTCTCGATTTCAGGCGTTGTAGTCACAATGTCACCTGATTATATTAAAAACATAAGTAGATGGAGAAACATTTCAGAAACTATTTTTATAAAGTTTATTTCGTCTCTAAAAACTCAATAAAAATGTTTCGTTTCTTTCCCACTCGGTGTTCAATAGATTCAGCGAAACTTCTTGTTATAGGATTTATTGTAAGTTAGATGCCCAACAGACACAGCGGTTGTTCAGACATTTTCAAATTTAATACTGTTTTCTCAATAAACATATTTCTGAAGTGTTGGTTTTTGTTGTTTCTTGTTAGCGGAAGTGAGCTATTTATCTTTTATTTTCGATAAAATATAAAATAAAATAATTCTATAACACTCTTCAAAACGAATACAAGTGTTAAAACACTTCTCTAATATTTTCAATGGTACTGTATGTAATATAACACTTCAGTAATATTTTTAATGGTACTTTATGCAATATAACACTTCAGTGATATTTTCAATAGTACTGTATGTAATATAACACTTCAGTGATATTTTCAATGGTACTGTATGTAATATAACATTTCAGTGATATTTTCAATGGTACTGTATGCAATATAACACTTCAGTAATGTTTTCAATGGTACTGTATGCAATATAACACTTCAGTGATATTTTCAATAGTACTGTATGTAATATAACACTTCAGTGATATTTTCAATGGTACTGCATGTAATATAACACTTCAGTGATATTTTCAATGGTACTGTATGCAATATAACACTTCAGTAATGTTTTCAATGGTACTGTATGCAATATAACACTTCAGTGATATTTTCAATGGTGCTGTACGTAATATAACACTTCAGTGATATTTTCAATAGTACTGTATGTAATATAACACTTCAGTGATATTTTCAATGGTACTGCATGTAATATAACACTTCAGTGATATTTTCAATGGTACTGTATGCAATATAACACTTCAGTAATGTTTTCAATGGTACTGTATGCAATATAACACTTCAGTGATATTTTCAATGGTGCTGTACGTAATATAACACTTCAGTGATATTTTCAATGGTGCTGTACGTAATATAACACTTCAGTAGTATTTTCAATGGTGCTGTACGTAATATAACACTTCAGTAGTATTTTCAATGGTGCTGTACGTAATATAACACTTCAGTGATATTTTCAATGATGCTCTACGTAATATAACACTTCAGTGATATTTTCAATAGTGCTGTACGTAATATAACACTTCAGTAGTATTTTCAAGAAGTCTCTACATGATCAAATATGTCTGTAATATTTTCAAAGCCATGGTACATGTACATGATAAAATATGTCTGTAGTGATCTCAAGGGGACTTCACGAAATAAAGTAATTCCAAAGAACTTGGCTGCGTCATATTAAAGCAATTTTGGAGCCACGTCGTTACAGTCCACATTACCACGTCACATTATGTTTTGTCTGATGACCATGAATATTAACACTAACATTCCATCACAAAAGGTACCGTTTTAAGGTTGTACTTTGACAATAATTTTTGATGTCACTTACAACAGTCTGATAACACTGGAATTAATGTGCAGCAAGTTTAGAATACCAAGAATACCTGTTTATTCTTCAGCTGCTTGAGGCGAGCAAGAGTGACACTAATATGCCATAAAGGGAGGGAGCTTGTGGGCTCGTGACTTGTGTCAAACGAAGATACTTGTTGATTATACTACATACTGTTACCTGAGGCACGTGTATGACTTTTGCCACTGACTTTAGTATCGTAGGTTCTCGCTTATTATAAGGCGCCGTACTTTACCTGCTACGATTGAGATGTGATTTGCTGTACGTTTCTTTCGGAGTGGTCCAGGTACCTTAATCTGATCCATATTCTGTTGCGTTTCAATACCATTACATAATTAGATATCCCTATCTTGGATATTTTGAATATTCAATCTAAATACAACTTCATGATCTGACTGTATCAACAGTTTGTGTCGGAAAGGGCTTTAAGTTTCTTTTAAAATAGTAACCAATTTTATGTAGTTACGAAACTACATACGAAACTAACCCACTTAAAAATGTATCAGTGATGCATACCGTACGATCACGAATTTTTACTTACTGTGGTTGTCACGTGACTGTAAAATGATTATATTTAAAATATTTTTCATATAACGTACTCAAGCATATAAGATAAACTAACACAGTATTTTCAACGTATATGATAATTTACTCTAGTATTTTCAAGTGGATTGTAACGACTGTGTGTGATAATCTACTAAACTGCTTTCAAGGAACAAAAACTGTTTATCATTTTTCTGGCAACGGAAGAGAACAGCGAATATTAGAACATGGGCAGGTGGATAAGGCTTTCGACTCATAATCTGAGGGTCACAGGTTTGAATCCCCGTCACACTAAACATGCTCGCCCTTTCAGCCGTGGGGGCGTTATAATTCGACGGTGAATCCCACTATTCGTTGGTAAAATAGGGTGGTGATGACTAGCTAGCTGCCTTCTCTTATCTTATACTGCTAAATTAGGGACGGTTAACGCAGATATCACTTGAGTAGCTTTGCGCGAAATTCAAACCAAACCAGAATCGTTACAAATATAACATAAATATAATAAAATATAATATAATAAAATAATATAATATAATAAAATATAATAAATAAATATAATAATATATATAAAATATAATAAATAAATATAATAATATAATAAAATATAATAAAATTATAATAAATATAATTGAATTCAAAACTTACTTAATACAAACCTTGAAACGGATTATGCACTCTTGGCCTTCAGTGTAGTCAGTTAAAACAGTTTCTCGGTCTTTCTACAAGTTTGTCGTTATAAATGTAGTGGTCGGTTCATTGTTAACTTGCGTTTGATTGTTTATGACGTCAAACAATTTAAACTAGGTGCGGGAAAAATAAATTGCACACACTTTATTAAAATAAATTATGTTTCTCGGTCTTTCTACAAGTTTGTCGTTATAAATGTAGTGGTCGGTTCATTGTTAACTTGCGTATGATTGTTTATGACGTCAAACAATTTAAACTAGGTGCGGGAAAAATAAATTGCACACACTTTATTAAAATAAATTATAAAATGACTTCATTGTAAATTTTACATATTTGTAGAAAATAAAGAAACATATACGTAGTTTATATTGTATATCATTAGTTTATCTAAAAATACTAATAAAAACACTGGTAGATTTGGTTTGTTTGGAATTTAACACAAAGCTATTCGAGGGCTATCTGCATAAGCAGTCCCTAATTTAGCAGTGTAAGACTAGAGGGAAGGCAGCTAGTCATCACCACCCACCGCCAACTATTGGGCTACTCTTTACCAATGAATAATGGGATTGACCATAACATTATAACGCCCTTACGGCTGAAAGGGCAAGCATGTTTGATGTGATGGAGATTCGAACCCGCCACTCTCGAATTACGAGTCGAGTGCCTTAATCACCTAGCCATGCCGGGACACGCTGGTAGAAAACACGTCAACGCAAATACACTTATCATAAACGGACATAGAAATGACAACAACATTAAGAAATGTATTTTAAATGCTTTTAAAACTAGCACTAAAGTAACAGATAGAACCCTGTGTATGAATGGATACAAATATTTTTTTCACAATTTTTTGCCAATGTTCTAAATTATTAGAGAGAGAAAACAACACCAAATGACAAAACAATGAAACCTGAGACACATTAACGTCAGATGTAAAGAAATACAACCGGTGTATTCTTTCAATCTAGTTTCTATTTTACTTTAAGATTTCATTCTGTTAACAACAATATTTAATTAGGATAACTGAAATAATTTCATTAGATAAGTTCAGAGTCACCGTTAATCCCATAACGACATCGGTATTTTCATGACAGCAATATTTATCTAAAGGTAATGTTAAGACAAACGTACATGGACGTGAACTTGGTGCTTCCCTCTCAGACTACCATCAGTTAAATAATGACTGCATTAAGGCTGTTACTAGAACGACACTATATTTTGATAAAATGTTTAAACAACTTTCGTAAATCAAATGTAATAATTAACTACGAAAAATTCTTAAACATGTAAGATTATTTAAGCATTTATCTTGAATAAGGTATAAATATTTATTCTGAAGGAAGTTTAAACCGTTACGCTAAAGAAACGTCACCCTGAAGAATGATTAATATATATGTAAATTTGTTTACTTTCCACTTAACCTTTACCAATAGACTTACCGTTTCTTCGATTATCAGGAAATAGGTTATTCAAAAAACACTCTGTCACTTGTAGTAAAATGGTATCCTAGAACAGAACAATTCATTACTTAATAACCTAGAACAGAACAATTCATTACTTAATAACCTACAAGAGAACAATTCATTACTTAATAACCTAGAACAGAACAATGCATTATTTAATCACCTAGAACAGAACAATGCACTAATTAATAACCTAGAACAGAACAATTCATTACTTAATAACCTAGAACAGAACAATTCATTAATTAATAAATAGAACAGAACAATTCATTACTTAATAACCTAGAACAGTACAATTCATTACTTAATAACCTAGAACAGAACAATGCATTACTTAATAACCAAGAACAGTACAATTCATTACTTAATAACCTAGAACAGAACAATGCATTACTTAATAACCTAGAACAGAACAATTCATTACTTAATAACCTAGAACAGAAAAATTCATTACTAAATAACCTAGAACAGAACAATTCATTACTTAATAACCTAGAACAGAACAATTCATTACTTAATTACCTAGAACAGAACAATTCATTACTTTACAACCTAGAATAGAACAACTCATTACTTAATAACCTAGAACAGAACAACTCGTTACTTAATAACCTAGAACAGAACAACTCATTACTTAATAACCTAGAACAGAACAATTCATTACTTAATAACCTAGAACAGAACAATTCATTACTTAATAACCTAGAACAGAACAACTCATTACTTAATAATCTAGAACAGGACAATTCATTACTTAATAACCTAGAACAGAACAATTCATTACTTTATAACCTAGAACAGAACAATTCATTACTTAATAACCTAGAACAGAACAACTCATTACTTAATTACCTAGAACAGAACAATTCATTACTTAATAACCTAGAACAGAACAATTCATTACTTAATAACCTAGAACAGAACAACTCATTACTTAATAACCTAGAACAGAACAATTCATCACTTAATAACCTAGAATTGAACAATTCATTACTTAATAACCTAGAACAGAACAATTCATTACTTTATAACCTAGAACAGAACAACTCATTACTTAATAACCTAGAACAGAACAACTCATTACTTAATAACCTAGAACAGAACAATTCATTACTTAATTACCTAGAACAGAACAACTCATTACTTAATTACCTAGAACAGAACAATTCATTACTTAATAACCTAGAACAGAACAACTCATTACTTAATTACCTAGAACAGAACAATTCATTACTTAATAACCTAGAACAGAACAACTCATTACTTAATAACCTAGAACAGAACAATTCATTACTTTATAACCTAGAACAGAACAATTCATTACTTAATAACCTAGAACAGAACAATTCATTACTTAATAACCTAGAACAGTACAATTCATTACTTAATAACCTAGAACAGAACAATTCATTACTTAATAACCTAGAACAGAACAATTCATTACTTAATAACCTAGAACAGTACAACTCATTACTTAATAACCTAGAACAGAACAATGTTAAATATTAAAACAATTTATTGTACCAGATCTTTGTAACATATTACAACAGTTTTTTTGCCAAGCTCTTTGTTTATTTCTGTCTCAGTTTCAGCACCCTGTTGTTTTGGATAAATTTAAAATATCTTGTTTTTTTTATCCTTTCTAAGATTTATATATAAAAATTAGAAATGTCTTCCTGCTATTACTACTAATGATTCTTGATACGTGGCTGTATTTTGTATATGTAAATATGTTACTTGTTTTAGTGCTGACAGGAAGTTATAACTACGTACGTATGATGATAACTGGATACTGGAAAACACATTATTAACATACAGAGATAAATAGAGGTTATTTAGCAATGAAACTCAAACATATTTTACACAGGTATACTGATAATTAGAAACTACAAAAAAAAAACGTAATAATCAAAATATTAATAATTAAGATTCAGCACAAAAAATTGGTTCACACTAACACTAATAATCAATGTAAAAATACAAAGGTTAAATACGTTATGTTAAAACGATTCTTAACATGTAAATCACGTGAGTCACAGTCGATTTTTGTGGTGAGGAGGGATGTATAAGAACTACTTTTTATAGTTGTTTGTCGTTCTGTAGGGTAGTGTGACAACTGATCTGTTTTGACAAGAATATTTATAAAAAAAAAACTATTTCTGAATCACAGTATTCGTACAATTGTTGTTGTTTAAAATTAAGCACAAAGCTACACAATGGACTATTTGTGCTCTGCCCACCACGGCTATCGAAACCCGCTTTTAGGGTTGTAAGTCCGCATACATACTGTTGAGCCACTGGGGCGCTCGTACAATGAGATATGAAGATATATCAAGGGAGGGGATGAGAATATGGGATATTCCTTGTGCTTAATTGTTCGGTTGGGTTTGAATTTCCACCAAGGATACACGAGGCTTATCTGCGCTAGTCGTCCCTAATTTAGCAGTGTAAGACTAAAGGGAAGGTAGGTAGTTATCACCACCAACTTTTCTACTACTTTTTTTACCAACGAATAATGATATTGACCGTCACATAAATCCTACACGGCTAAAAGCGCGCGCATATTTGGTACGATGGAGATTCGAACCCACGACCATCAGATCACTAGTTAAGTGCCTTAACCACCTGGCCATGCCGGGCCGCTTAATGGTATTAGAAAACAAATAAATACATACCAGCTTGGAACACGGAAGGAGACCTCGAACCTTGTTCTGTCAAGCAAGTTAGGGCGTTTTGTGATACTCTGAGAAACGTAAAACGTTAGTGACACAAGCCCTAAGTGATAACATAATTAAAGAAGTGTATCTCTGACGGCTGACATGGGTGTTAACAATTTTCCTTAAATAAAGTAGAGAATAACATTTCGACCTTCTGAGATCATCTCAGGTTAACAAAGAGTTAACAAAAGTTAACAGGTTAATCTGAAGATGACGTAAGAAGGTCGAAATGATGTTCTCTACTTTATTTTGGTAAAAGTGTTAATATCCGTATCAGCTGTCCTGAGATATATTTTTTTACTTCAAGTGGGTTTCTCGTCGTTACGAATGACCAAAGAAGGACAATTGGGAAAGCGACACAGGTCACGTGCACAAAAGTTACGCCACTATATTTTCGTTTACTCTCGCATATCTCAGGACGCCGGAGAATAAAATGAATATTTACGCTATTACATACATGTCAGGTCGCCAAACGCAGAGCCTTTAAATATCCTTGTGGTGAGAAGGTTGAATTCACTAGAAAACTGTCGCCTTCGTACATTAATTTTATTCTAAGCAAGAAACAGCGGTGTGTCATGTACCTTGTAATTATGTTTTCAACTAACAATGGGAGAAGACATAACAATGTACCTTGACACGTAATTTGTAATTAATTTTTGAAAGTAACAATGGGAGAAGATATAACAATGTACCTTGATATGTGGTTTGTAATTAAGTTTGGAGCTAACAATGGGAGAAGATATAACAATGTACCTTGATATGTGGTTTGTAATTAAGTTTGGAGCTAACAATGGGAGAAGATATAACAATGTACCTTGATATGTGGTTTGTAATTAAGTTTAGAAGTAACAATGGGAGAAGATATAACAAGGTACCTTGACATGTGGTTTGTAATTAAGTTTGGAGCTAACAATGGGAGAAGATATAACAATGTACCTTGATATGTGGTTTGTAATTAAGTTTGGAGCTAACAATGGGAGAAGATATAACAATGTACCTTGATATGTGGTTTGTAATTAAGTTTAGAAGTAACAATGGGAGAAGATATAACAAGGTACCTTGACATGTGGTTTGTAATTAAGTTTGGAACTAACAATGGGAGAAGATATAACAATGTACCTTGACATGTGGTTTGTAATTAAGTTTGGAGCTAACAATGGGAGAAGATATAACAATGTACCTTGATATGTGGTTTGTAATTAAGTTTGGAGCTAACAATGGGAGAAGATATAACAATGTACCTTGATATGTGGTTTGTAATTAAGTTTAGAAGTAACAATGGGAGAAGATATAACAAGGTACCTTGACATGTGGTTTGTAATTAAGTTTGGAACTAACAATGGGAGAAGATATAACAATGTACCTTGACATGTGGTTTGTAATTAAGTTTAGAAGTAACAATGGGAGAAGATATAACAAGGTACCTTGACATGTGGTTTGTAATTAAGTTTGGAACTAACAATGGGAGAAGATATAACAATGTACCTTGACATGTGGTTTGTAATTAAGTTTGGAGCTAACAATGGGAGAAGATATAACAATGTACCTTGATATGTGGTTTGTAATTAAGTTTGGAGCTAACAATGGGAGAAGATATAACAATGTACCTTGATATGTGGTTTGTAATTAAGTTTAGAAGTAACAATGGGAGAAGATATAACAAGGTACCTTGACATGTGGTTTGTAATTAAGTTTGGAACTAACAATGGGAGAAGATATAACAATGTACCTTGACATGTGGTTTGTAATTAAGTTTGTAGCTAACAACGGGAGAAGATATAACAATGTACCTTGATATGTGGTTTGTAATTAAATTTGGAGCTAACAATGGGAGAAGATGTAACAATATACCTTCATACAGTGGGGCGCCATTAAGTCGCGGACCAGTAAACTGCGAAATCGCTTAAGTCGCTGCAGCAAGTCTTGTGAGCGAGGATTATCGCGGCTCACCGCTAATTTAAGAACGTGTAAAAACGCGGCTTACGAATTTAATCCTGGCTTTATAACTTCAAGGGGATATTTAAAAAGGATTTGCTTTAATTTGGGAAATAACTAAAATATATTACAATAGAAATCGACCGTTAATCTACCTTATCCGCTCTCTATGCCAGCTTTATGGAGGCCGCCATTGTTACCGAATCACACCTCTCCATACATTAAAGTTAATCCGCGGTAAATCCGTGAAAAAAAGTGATCAATAATTAAAGTATTATTTTTAATTTGATAATCCGATATAATGATCACGCAATGGCCCGGATGAGACGCCTCGGCGGAGCTGTTGGCGACTTCGGCTTTTCAGTCACAAAGATTTTAGCCGCGGACCACTTAAGCCACGGTTAAGCAGGTTCACCCCCAAATACCGCGGCTTAACGGCGCTCCACTGTATGTGGTTTGTAGTTAAGTTTGGAGCTAACAATGGGAGAAGATATAACAATGTACCTTGACATGTGGTTTGTAATTAAGTTTGGAAGTAACAATGGGAGAAGATATAACAATGTACCTTGACATGTAGTTTGTAATTAAGTTTAGAAGTAACAATGGGAGAAGATATAACAAGGTACCTTGACATGTGATTTGTAATTAAGTTTGGAACTAACAATGGGAGAAGATATAACAATGTACCTTGACATGTGGTTTGTAATTAAGTTTGGAACTAACAATGGGAGAAGATATAACAATGTACCTTGACATGTGGTTTGTAATTAAGTTTGGAACTAACAATGGGAGAAGATATAACAAAGTACATTGACACGTAATTTGTAATTAAGTTTGGAACTAACAAAAGGAGAAGATATAACAATGTACCTTGATATGTGGTTTGTAATTAAGTTTGGAACTAACAATGGGAGAAGATATAACAATGTATTATGACACGTAGTTTCTAATTAAGTTTTGAAACTCACCATGTGCTATACATGTATTTTACTGATTCTTTGTGCACGTATCTTAACAATGTACATTACAGTATTCAGTTTAAAGTTATAAAGTAGAATAATTCTTCAGTGTCAATAATTCGATCCATGTCTTCAGCATAAACAAGTAATATCGTATCTGTTTATAAAACTTATATGATCATATATGTGTATTTGATTAAAGTATAAATCTCTTCCTACATACGTTTTGTATTTCCGTTAGTTTCAAGGAATCTAGTTCTTAATAATTTGATTTAAAATAATAAAACATATCCGTCATAATGCATAATAATATCAGTGGAAAATAACTCTCTTAAGAAAATCGATAAGCGAACTAGCACGAGCTACAAGGTAATCACCCATTTCACTGAGGTAATTATATATCTATTAATTTCATTCGGTTTGATAAGCGTTGAATTGTGATGTAATAATTATTATCAAGTCGGATTGTTGGAGACAGCAACAATTCTATTGACCTGAATAAATTAGCATGTGATTTTCAATATGTTAATGAGCCATTATATTGATTAGAAAGTTGAAACCTTTTATCTTGGGTGACTGAAACCCCAGATTACTGTCACTGTATAAATGGCAGAATTTTGAAGTAACCTTTCAGTACCTTTAGGTATACCAACTCCATATCAATTAACAATTGACACGACCAGTTGCCACAGTAATTTACAATACCAAAAGTTTTACTAATCTCGTCGGATAACTTTGTGGAGATTTGTTTTACTAGTTTAGCGCAAGTATTAAAAACTCTTTGTGTACAACCACTACTCTTAGTTGTTTGTTAAATGAACTAAAGACAATATCCGTGTCATTTTTAAGATCCGATAACTGGTGTTTTGTTTGTTCAAATATGAATTAAACCAACTCTATTGTTGACAACATTGTAGCTTTCCTTCGGGCATGGCCAGGTGGTTAAGGCGCTCGATTCGTAATCTGAGGGTGTCGGGTTCAAATCCTCGTCACACCAAACACGCTCACCCTTTCAGCCGTGGGGGCGTTATAATGTGTCGGTCAACTCAACTATTCGTTGATAAAAGAGTAGTTCAACAGGTGACGGTGGGTGGTGATGACCAAAGACGGCTAGTGCAGATCTCCCTCGTGTAGCTTTGGCGCGAAATTCAAAACAAGAACAACGTCCTTGGGTCAATGTCCATGCATGGACAGTGCCCTGAAACGGGTTTGAGTACGGTGTCATACTTTGGCCCACAGCTATAACACTTAACAAACCCTGAACAATAGACGCCATCAACGTTCGGGATGGAGGAAGAGGTCTAATGCACCTGACCCTCCTGTGTATTTAACATTAACACGAAATACGGACACAGAAAAGCTCACAACTGGGAAGAACAGACAAATTAGATCAGTCGTTGATCCTACTTGAAAACAAAGAAAGGACGAAGAAATATGTTGGAAAAAAAGTGTTGATTACCTTCGAACTTTTTATCTGTCTGTTGAACCTCAGTTTCTGTGGTAGTCACAACAGGGGGTGGAATACCTGTGTAGAAAATAGTAAACAGATTATGAAAGAGAAAACTGAAAAAACAATTAACTTCTACGATTATTTCTAACAAGTTTCTGACAATGAACCTTGTTTAGCTTACTTAATTCACACAGAATTCCATTAAGTTCAGAGAGGAATCTCCGCCCCTTTCTGTCAGGAGAATGTATGACTAGTTTGGACTGCTGTACAGATGTGTTTATATCGTATAAACTTACTCCACCATCGATTTCTAATAGCAGCGATATTCACGTTACATGTTCATGTGCAGAATGTCACATTGGCAGCATGTTATAAGACACTTTCTCATTTATCGAATGTTAGAGAATTGGAACCTGATGCTCCACAAATAGATTTCACTTGTATTTTAAGCTGGATGTTTTCATATCGTTTTACTGTTTTGTTTTTATGAACGTGAATATTGATGTATTTTAATAACCAAGTTCTCTAACAACAAGCAGACCTCTGTAAAACGTGGTTTAAGGAAAGTAAGAACACAACAACTGGTGTCAGCGATATAACAGTAAAACACGTGCTGTAAGAAACGTCATAATAAAATAGTCAGTGTAAGCAGCTTAAAATTAATTATATGTAAAAAAATTTGTCGTTTAGTTCAATAACAAATGGTAGATATTTCAGAAACATTCAACCTTATATAACCACCATATTCTCTGATTCATGAATAACTATTTTTTAACAAAATTATTAATTAATGTTTTTTCCAAATACAAAAACAAAAGAAAAGTTTTGCGAAACTGGGTTAGAGAAATCAGTGATGTCGAGAAAACCCACTTGTAGAAAATATTTATGTAAAACGGCTCGTTTGGGTTGAGAAATATTTTACGTAGAAGAGCGAACAACGTTTCGACCTTCTTCGGTCATCGTCAGGTTCACAAAGAAAGAAAGAGGTAACTGACCGGAAGCTGACCACATGTTTGAAAGGGTTGTGTAACCGAGTGTCGGAATATAGAGGGCGGTGTTAGATGTTTGAATATATAATTTTATTTATTTATTATATTAATATAGGTATAAAGACGTTCCTTTATATTGGTTTATTTTGGGTTTAAGTTGTTGTATAAGTAAGGCTTCTTTAATTTTGCGTTTGTTTATGTTTGTTTCTTTATTTAGTATTTGAGTGTTTTCTATGGTTATGTTGTGTTTATTTGACTTGCAGTGTTCGAAAACGTGTGAAGGTGACTTTTATGTTCTTTGAATCTGGTTTCCATTTTCTAATTGCTTCTCCAATATATAGTCGTGGCAGTTATCACATTGTATTTTATAAATAATGTTGGTATGGTGTTTGTCAGTGCAGTTTTACATAGTATAGACTTCAGTTTTGTGCCTGGGTTTTGAATAAATTTGGTATTAACTGGAATGTCATATTTTGTTACTAGTTTTGCCAAATGTTGGTTATTTGTTTACTGATGTCAGGAATATATGGTATACAGCAGTATATGGTTTTGTGATTTTTGATTCGTGAGATATACTTTTGTTAGTTAAGTTTGCTTTTTTGTCTAGGTGTGTGTGTGTATAATGTTTTCTACGGTTTGTGAAGGAAACTTATTGATGTTGATGAAGTATTGTTTTATTTTGTCTAATTCATCGTTAATTTTATCTGGCAAACATAGTTTTATGGCTGTGTTTATTTGGTTTCTTAGTATGTTGAGTTTTTGTTTTGTTTCATGTGCTGAGTCCCAAGGAATGTATAGTCCAGTATGGGTGATTTTTCGGTGGATTTCTGGTTTGAATTGTGTGTCGGTTCTTGTAATTTTGAGGTTAAGAAATGATATGTGATTGCTTTCTTCCTGTTCACAAGTGAAGTTAATGTTGGGATGTATAGAGTTAATGTGATTGAAAAAATTAAGTATGTGTTCTGTAGATTTGAATCCCGCAACCGTGTCATCTACATATCTGTGCCAGTATAGTGGTGGATGTAATGCTGTGTTAATTGCTTGTGTTTCAACTTGTGTCATAAAATATTGGCTAGAACTGGCGATACTGGGTTGCCCATGCTTAGGCCATTTGTTTGTATATAGTTTTTTGTTGTTGAACATGAAGTTTGTCTTTATCGTGGTGAATTCTATGAGGGTTGCTAATTGGTTACTTGGAATGTCTGTAGTTGGGTTAGGGTCTCGGATATAGAGTTCTAAGGCTATCTTGCAGGCTTCAGTGGTTGGGACTTCTGTAAAGAGGGATATAACATCGAAACTGGCCATTAAGGCTTTATGATTAAGTTGATTTAGATTAGACTTGAAATTAAAAGAGTCTTTGATGAATGAGCTGGCTGATGTTACATATTTGGAGAATGCCCATGCTATGTATTTACCAAGATTTTAATTAAACGATTCATATGTGGACATTATTGGTCGTAATGGACAATCTGGTTTACGAGGTTTAGGGATGCCGTATATTTGTGATGTGCGTGAATCGGTTTTACGGTAGGTAGGAATAAAGTGTTTGTGAAATTATGTTGGCTTTTTTCATTTTCAGTAGTAATTTTGTTTAGTTGCATTTCGTGTGTCTTTGTTAAGTTTTGTGTGTATTGGTTTAAATTTGTTCGTGTCTGATAGGATGTTCTTCATTTTTTTGGATGTATTCATTCGTGTATTATTATGACTATAGAGTTTCCTTTATCTGCTTTTAGAATTTTAATGTTTTTTGTCTTGTTTTAGGTTTTAATGGAATTAATGTCTCTTTTGTAAGATTGTTTTTTTAGCTTTCTGTTTTGGGAAATTATGTTGACAGTTTTGTGAGAAAATATATTTTGAAAAAATCGTTTAAGATGTTGTTTTAGATGTTTCTTGAAAATATAACGTTTTAATTTTACCTGGAAGTTTGGCTGTTGGATGTCAATAAAATTATCTAAGTTGTCTTCTTCTCTGTTGGTTGTTTCCTTGTCTCTTTGTTTTCTGTAGAAAGCCAGTTCACAAGTCTCCTGGCCATAGATCTTCTAAACATGTTTTATTTCTATGGTTGGAATGTACCTTGGTGCTATTGTGAAGTTGAGTCCTTTGTTAAGTAGATGGTATCTCGTCTGTGTTTAATTGTTGGTCGGATCTGTTAATTCTAGTAATCACCAGATAAAATTAACAATGAATTAGACAAATTAAAACAATACTTTATCAACATCAATATTGCTCATCCATAAACCGTAGAAAACACATTATATGTACACACTTAGACAGAAAGCAAAATCAACCAACTAAAGTAAATATATCACGAATCAAAAATATCACGAAACCATATACTGCTGTATACTATCTCTGACTGACAGCAGAGAGACAAATAACCAAACATTTAAAAAAAATTAGTAAATAAAATATGACATTCCAGTTAATACCAATTTATTCAAAAACCAGGCACAAAACTGAGGTCTATATACTATGTAAAAAACTACTACTGACAAACACCACACCAACATTATTTATAAAATACAATGTGATAACTGCCACGACTTCTATATTGGAGAAACAAGTAGGAAAATGGAAAGCAGATTCAAAGAACATAAAAGTCACCTTCACACGTTTTCGAACACTGCAAGTAAAATAAACACAACATAACCATAGAAAACACTCAAATACTAAATAAAGAAACAAACATGAACAAACGCAAAATTAAAGAAGCCTTACTTATACAACAACTTAAACCTAAAAAAATAAAAAACAATATAAAGGAACGCCTTTATACCTATATTAATATAATGAAATAAATAAAATTATATATTCAAACATCTAATACCGCCCTCTACATTCTGACACTCAGTTACACAACCTCCTTTAAAAAATATGTGGTCAGCTTCCGGTCAGTAACCTCTTTCTTTGTGAACCTGACGATGACCGAAGAAGGTCGAAACGTTGTTCGCTCCTCCACGTAAAATATTTTTCTCAACCCAAACGAGCCGTTTTACATATATATATGGGTTAGAAAAAAGAAAATCTACTCTCATATGATCTCTCCCGTTACTTTAAAAAGTTCTGTAATCAAAGATTTGATATCATTGAGTTTTTAGTAAGGTACAGAACTACTTTATAGATGTTAAAGTTAGTGATGTACATCATTTCTTTGATGGATTATACAATTAGTGATGTATAACACTACTTTAATTGACGTTAAGAAGTTAGTAAATTAGAACACTACTCTATAAATGTTACAGCTGAGTGATATAGAGCAATAC
>NW_027467777.1:20857637-20952430 GCF_004210375.1 Tachypleus tridentatus
ACATCAAAACACCTACATTAACATTACTATATTCTACAGGACTGAACATCAAAACACCTACATTAACATTACTATATATTCTACAAGGACTAACATCAAAACACCTACATTAACATTACTATATTCTACAGGACTAACATCAAAACACCTACATTAACATTACTATATTCTACAGGGTCTGACATCAAAACACCTACATTAACATTACTATATTCTACAGGGACTAACATCAAAACACCTACATTAACATTACTATATTCTACAGGACTAACATCAAAACACCTACATTAACATTACTATATTCTACAGGACTAACATCAAAACACCTACATTAACATTACTATATTCTACAGGGTCTGACATCAAAACACCTACATTAACATTACTATATTCTACAGGACTAACATCAAAACACCTACATTAACATTACTATATTCTACAGGTCTAACATCAAAACACCTACATTAACATTACTATATTCTGCAGGACTAACATCAAAACACCTACATTAACATTACTATATTCTGCAGGACTAACATCAAAACACCTACATTAACATTACTATATTCTACAGGACTAACATCAAAACACCTACATTAACATTACTATATTCTACAGGTCTAACATCAAAACACCTACATTAACATTACTATATTCTACAGGTCTAACATCAAAACACCTACATTAACATTACTATATTCTGCAGGACTAACATCAAAACACCTACATTAACATTACTATATTCTACAGGTCTAACATCAAAACACCTACATTAACATTACTATATTCTACAGGTCTAACATCAAAACACCTACATTAACATTACTATATTCTACAGGTCTAACATCAAAACACCTACATTAACATTACTATATTTAACTGCAGGGTCTAACATCAAAACACCTACATTAACATTACTATATTCTGGGACTAACATCAAAACACCTACATTAACATTACTATATTCTACAGGACTAACATCAAAACACCTACATTAACATTTACTATATTCTAACAGGTCTGACATCAAAACACCTACATTAACATTACTATATTCTGCAGGACTAACATCAAAACACCTACATTAACATTACTATATTCTGGGACTAACATCAAAACACCTACATTAACATTACTATATTCTACAGGTCTAACATCAAAACACCTACATTAACATTACTATATTCTACAGGACTAACATCAAAACACCTACATTAACATTACTATATTCTACAGGTCTGACATCAAAACACCTACATTAACATTACTATATTCTACAGGGACTAACATCAAAACACCTACATTAACATTACTATATTCTACAGGTCTGACATCAAAACACCTACATTAACATTACTATATTCTACAGGTCTAACATCAAAACACCTACATTAACATTACTATATTCTACAGGTCTAACATCAAAACACCTACATTAACATTACTATATTCTACAGGTCTAACATCAAAACACCTACATTAACATTACTATATTCTACAGGTCTAACATCAAAACACCTACATTAACATTACTATATTCTACAGGTCTGACATCAAAACACCTACATTAACATTACTATATTCTGCAGGTCTAACATCAAAACACCTACATTAACATTACTATATTCTACAGGACTAACATCAAAACACCTACATTAACATTACTATATTCTACAGGTCTAACATCAAAACACCTACATTAACATTACTATATTCTACAGGTCTAACATCAAAACACCTACATTAACATTACTATATTCTACAGGACTTAACATCAAAACACCTCTGCAGGACTAACATCAAAACACCTACATTAACATTTACTATATTCTACAGGTCTGACATCAAAACACCTACATTAACATTACTATATTCTGCAGGTCTAACATCAAAACACCTACATTAACATTACTATATTCTACAGGACTAACATCAAAACACCTACATTAACATTACTATATTCTGCAGGTCTAACATCAAAACACCTACATTAACATTACTATATTCTGCAGGTCTAACATCAAAACACCTACATTAACATTACTATATTCTGCAGGACTATTAACATTACTATATTCTGCAGGTCTGACATCAAAACACCTACATTAACATTACTATATTCTACAGGTCTAACATCAAAACACCTACATTAACATTACTATATTCTACAGGTCTAACATCAAAACACCTACATTAACATTACTATATTCTACAGGACTAACATCAAAACACCTACATTAACATTACTATATTCTGCAGGACTAACATCAAAACACCTACATTAACATTACTATATTCTACAGGTCTGACATCAAAACACCTACATTAACATTACTATATTCTGCAGGACTAACATCAAAACACCTACATTAACATTACTATATTCTACAGGACTAACATCAAAACACCTACATTAACATTACTATATTCTTACTGGGACTAACATCAAAACACCTACATTAACATTACTATATTCTACGGGTCTGACATCAAAACACCTACATTAACATTACTATATTCTACAGGACTAACATCAAAACACCTACATTAACATTACTATATTCTACAGGTCTGACATCAAAACACCTACATTAACATTACTATATTCTACAGGACTAACATCAAAACACCTACATTAACATTACTATATTCTACAGGTCTGACATCAAAACACCTACATTAACATTACTATATTCTACAGGTCTAACATCAAAACACCTACATTAACATTACTATATTCTACAGGTCTAACATCAAAACACCTACATTAACATTACTATATTCTACAGGACTAACATCAAAACACCTACATTAACATTACTATATTCTACGGGTCTACAAAACACCTACATTAACATTACTATATTCTACGGGTCTAACATCAAAACACCTACATTAACATTACTATATTCTACAGGACTAACATCAAAACACCTACATTAACATTACTATATTCTATCAAAACACCTTTAACTTACTATATTCTACAGGTCTAACATCAAAACACCTACATTAACATTACTATATTCTACAGGTCTGACATCAAAACACCTACATTAACATTACTATATTCTACGGGTCTACATCAAAACACCTACATTAACATTACTATATTCTACAGGACTAACATCAAAACACCTACATTAACATTACTATATTCTACAGGTCTAACATCAAAACACCTACATTAACATTACTATATTCTGCGGGACTAACATCAAAACACCTACATTAACATTACTATATTCTACAGGTCTGACATCAAAACACCTACATTAACATTACTATATTCTACAGGACTAACATCAAAACACCTACATTAACATTACTATATTCTACAGGTCTGACATCAAAACACCTACATTAACATTACTATATTCTACAGGACTAACATCAAAACACCTACATTAACATTACTATATTCTACAGGTCTAACATCAAAACACCTACATTAACATTACTATATTCTACAGGGGTCTAACATCAAAACACCTACATTAACATTACTATATTCTACAGGTCTAACATCAAAACACCTACATTAACATTACTATATTCTACAGGTCTAACATCAAAACACCTACATTAACATTACTATATTCTACAGGTCTGACATCAAAACACCTACATTAACATTACTATATTCTACAGGTCTGACATCAAAACACCTACATTAACATTACTATATTCTGCAGGTCTGACATCAAAACACCTACATTAACATTACTATATTCTGGGACTAACATCAAAACACCTACATTAACATTACTATATTCTGCAGGACTAACATCAAAACACCTACATTAACATTACTATATTCTACGGGATCTGACATCAAAACACCTACATTAACATTACTATATTCTACAGGACTAACATCAAAACACCTACATTAACATTACTATATTCTACAGGTCTAACATCAAAACACCTACATTAACATTACTATATTCTACAGGACTAACATCAAAACACCTACATTAACATTACTATATTCTACAGGTCTGACATCAAAACACCTACATTAACATTACTATATTCTACAGGTCTAACATCAAAACACCTACATTAACATTACTATATTCTACAGGTCTGACATCAAAACACCTACATTAACATTACTATATTCTACAGGACTAACATCAAAACACCTACATTAACATTACTATATTCTACAGGTCTAACATCAAAACACCTACATTAACATTACTATATTCTACAGGACTAACATCAAAACACCTACATTAACATTACTATATTCTGGGACTAACATCAAAACACCTACATTAACATTACTATATTCTACAGGACTAACATCAAAACACCTACATTAACATTACTATATTCTGCTAACATCAAAACACCTACATTAACATTACTATATTCTACAGGTCTGACATCAAAACACCTACATTAACATTACTATATTCTACAGGACTAACATCAAAACACCTACATTAACATTACTATATTCTACAGGACTAACATCAAAACACCTACATTAACATTACTATATTCTACAGGACTAACATCAAAACACCTACATTAACATTACTATATTCTACAGGACTGACATCAAAACACCTACATTAACATTACTATATTCTACAGGACTGACATCAAAACACCTACATTAACATTACTATATTCTACGGGACTAACATCAAAACACCTACATTAACATTACTATATTCTACAGGACTAACATCAAAACACCTACATTAACATTACTATATTCTACAGGACTAACATCAAAACACCTACATTAACATTACTATATTCTGCAGGTCTGACATCAAAACACCTACATTAACATTACTATATTCTACTGCATCAAAACACCTACATTAACATTACTATATTCTACAGGTCTGACATCAAAACACCTACATTAACATTACTATATTCTGCAGGTCTGACATCAAAACACCTACATTAACATTACTATATTCTACAGGACTAACATCAAAACACCTACATTAACATTACTATATTCTACAGGGTCTAACATCAAAACACCTACATTAACATTACTATATTCTACAGGTCTAACATCAAAACACCTACATTAACATTACTATATTCTACAGGTCTGACATCAAAACACCTACATTAACATTACTATATTCTACAGGTCTGACATCAAAACACCTACATTAACATTACTATATTCTACAGGACTAACATCAAAACACCTACATTAACATTACTATATTCTACAGGACTAACATCAAAACACCTACATTAACATTACTATATTCTACAGGTCTAACATCAAAACACCTACATTAACATTACTATATTCTACGGGTCTGACATCAAAACACCTACATTAACATTACTATATTCTACAGGTCTGACATCAAAACACCTACATTAACATTACTATATTCTACAGGTCTGACATCAAAACACCTACATTAACATTACTATATTCTACAGGTCTAACATCAAAACACCTACATTAACATTACTATATTCTACAGGACTAACATCAAAACACCTACATTAACATTACTATATTCTACAGGTCTAACATCAAAACACCTACATTAACATTACTATATTCTACAGGTCTGACATCAAAACACCTACATTAACATTACTATATTCTGCAGGTCTGACATCAAAACACCTACATTAACATTACTATATTCTACAGACTAACATCAAAACACCTACATTAACATTACTATATTCTACAGGACTAACATCAAAACACCTACATTAACATTACTATATTCTACAGGTCTGACATCAAAACACCTACATTAACATTACTATATTCTACAGGTCTGACATCAAAACACCTACATTAACATTACTATATTCTACAGGACTAACATCAAAACACCTACATTAACATTACTATATTCTACAGGTCTAACATCAAAACACCTACATTAACATTACTATATTCTACAGGACTAACATCAAAACACCTACATTAACATTACTATATTCTACAGGTCTAACATCAAAACACCTACATTAACATTACTATATTCTACAGGTCTGACATCAAAACACCTACATTAACATTACTATATTCTACAGGTCTGACATCAAAACACCTACATTAACATTACTATATTCTACAGGACTAACATCAAAACACCTACATTAACATTACTATATTCTGCAGGTCTAACATCAAAACACCTACATTAACATTACTATATTCTACAGGACTGACATCAAAACACCTACATTAACATTACTATATTCTACAGGACTAACATCAAAACACCTACATTAACATTACTATATTCTACAGGTCTGACATCAAAACACCTACATTAACATTACTATATTCTACAGGTCTAACATCAAAACACCTACATTAACATTACTATATTCTACAGGACTAACATCAAAACACCTACATTAACATTACTATATTCTGCAGGACTAACATCAAAACACCTACATTAACATTACTATATTCTACGGGTCTGACATCAAAACACCTACATTAACATTACTATATTCTACAGGTCTGACATCAAAACACCTACATTAACATTACTATATTCTACAGGACTAACATCAAAACACCTACATTAACATTACTATATTCTACAGGTCTAACATCAAAACACCTACATTAACATTACTATATTCTGCAGGACTAACATCAAAACAACTACATTAACATTACTATATTCTACAGGACTAACATCAAAACACCTACATTAACATTACTATATTCTACAGGACTAACATCAAAACACCTACATTAACATTACTATATTCTACAGGTCTGACATCAAAACACCTACATTAACATTACTATATTCTACAGGGACTAACATCAAAACACCTACATTAACATTACTATATTCTACAGGACTAACATCAAAACACCTACATTAACATTACTATATTCTACAGGACTAACATCAAAACACCTACATTAACATTACTATATTCTACAGGACTAACATCAAAACACCTACATTAACATTACTATATTCTGGGTCTGACATCAAAACACCTACATTAACATTACTATATTCTACAGGACTAACATCAAAACACCTACATTAACATTACTATATTCTACAGGACTAACATCAAAACACCTACATTAACATTACTATATTCTACAGGACTAACATCAAAACACCTACATTAACATTACTATATTCTACAGGTCTGAACATCAAAACACCTACATTAACATTACTATATTCTACAGGACTAACATCAAAACACCTACATTAACATTACTATATTCTACAGGACTAACATCAAAACACCTACATTAACATTACTATATTCTACAGGACTAACATCAAAACACCTAACATTAACATTACTATATTCTACAGGACTAACATCAAAACACCTACATTAACATTACTATATTCTACAGGTCTGACATCAAAACACCTACATTAACATTACTATATTCTACAGGACTGACATCAAAACACCTACATTAACATTACTATATTCTACAGGACTAACATCAAAACACCTACATTAACATTACTATATTCTACAGGTCTGACATCAAAACACCTACATTAACATTACTATATTCTACAGGACTAACATCAAAACACCTACATTAACATTACTATATTCTACAGGTCTGACATCAAAACACCTACATTAACATTACTATATTCTGCAGGTCTGACATCAAAACACCTACATTAACATTACTATATTCTACAGGACTAACATCAAAACACCTACATTAACATTACTATATTCTACAGGTCTAACATCAAAACACCTACATTAACATTACTATATTCTACAGGTCTGACATCAAAACACCTACATTAACATTACTATATTCTACAGGACTAACATCAAAACACCTACATTAACATTACTATATTCTACGGGTCTAACATCAAAACACCTACATTAACATTACTATATTCTACAGGACTAACATCAAAACACCTACATTAACATTACTATATTCTACAGGTCTGACATCAAAACACCTACATTAACATTACTATATTCTACAGGACTAACATCAAAACACCTACATTAACATTACTATATTCTACAGGTCTAACATCAAAACACCTACATTAACATTACTATATTCTACAGGTCTAACATCAAAACACCTACATTAACATTACTATATTCTACAGGTCTGACATCAAAACACCTACATTAACATTACTATATTCTACAGGGACTAACATTAAAACACCTACATTAACATTACTATATTCTACAGGTCTGACATCAAAACACCTACATTAACATTACTATATTCTACAGGTCTAACATCAAAACACCTACATTAACATTACTATATTCTACAGGTCTGACATCAAAACACCTACATTAACATTACTATATTCTGCAGGTCTAACATCAAAACACCTACATTAACATTACTATATTCTACAGGTCTGACATCAAAACACCTACATTAACATTACTATATTCTACAGGACTGACATCAAAACACCTACATTAACATTACTATATTCTACAGGACTAACATCAAAACACCTACATTAACATTACTATATTCTACAGGTCTGACATCAAAACACCTACATTAACATTACTATATTCTACAGGACTAACATCAAAACACCTACATTAACATTACTATATTCTACAGGTCTGACATCAAAACACCTACATTAACATTACTATATTCTACAGGACTAACATCAAAACACCTACATTAACATTACTATATTCTACAGGTCTGACATCAAAACACCTACATTAACATTACTATATTCTGCAGGTCTAACATCAAAACACCTACATTAACATTACTATATTCTACAGGTCTGACATCAAAACACCTACATTAACATTACTATATTCTACAGGACTAACATCAAAACACCTACATTAACATTACTATATTCTACAGGTCTGACATCAAAACACCTACATTAACATTACTATATTCTACAGGACTAACATCAAAACACCTACATTAACATTACTATATTCTACAGGACTAACATCAAAACACCTACATTAACATTACTATATTCTGCAGGACTAACATCAAAACACCTACATTAACATTACTATATTCTGCAGGACTAACATCAAAACACCTACATTAACATTACTATATTCTACAGGTCTGACATCAAAACACCTACATTAACATTACTATATTCTACAGGACTAACATCAAAACACCTACATTAACATTACTATATTCTACAGGTCTAACATCAAAACACCTACATTAACATTACTATATTCTACAGGACTAACATCAAAACACCTACATTAACATTACTATATTCTACAGGTCTGACATCAAAACACCTACATTAACATTACTATATTCTACAGGACTAACATCAAAACACCTACATTAACATTACTATATTCTACAGGACTGACATCAAAACACCTACATTAACATTACTATATTCTACAGGACTAACATCAAAACACCTACATTAACATTACTATATTCTACAGGACTAACATCAAAACACCTACATTAACATTACTATATTCTACAGGACTAACATCAAAACACCTACATTAACATTACTATATTCTACAGGTCTGACATCAAAACACCTACATTAACATTACTATATTCTGCAGGACTAACATCAAAACACCTACATTAACATTACTATATTCTACAGGTCTGACATCAAAACACCTACATTAACATTACTATATTCTACAGGTCTGACATCAAAACACCTACATTAACATTACTATATTCTACAGGACTAACATCAAAACACCTACATTAACATTACTATATTCTACATTAACATTACTAACATCAACATCAAAACACCTACATTAACATTACTATATTCTGCAGGACTAACATCAAAACACCTACATTAACATTACTATATTCTACAGGACTAACATCAAAACACCTACATTAACATTACTATATTCTGCAGGACTAACATCAAAACACCTACATTAACATTACTATATTCTACAGGGTCTAACATCAAAACACCTACATTAACATTACTATATTCTACAGGTCTAACATCAAAACACCTACATTAACATTACTATATTCTACAGGACTAACATCAAAACACCTACATTAACATTACTATATTCTACAGGACTAACATCAAAACACCTACATTAACATTACTATATTCTACAGGTCTGACATCAAAACACCTACATTAACATTACTATATTCTACAGGTCTGACATCAAAACACCTACATTAACATTACTATATTCTACAGGTCTGACATCAAAACACCTACATTAACATTACTATATTCTACAGGACTAACATCAAAACACCTACATTAACATTACTATATTCTACAGGACTAACATCAAAACACCTACATTAACATTACTATATTCTACAGGACTAACATCAAAACACCTACATTAACATTACTATATTCTACAGGACTAACATCAAAACACCTACATTAACATTACTATATTCTACAGGTCTAACATCAAAACACCTACATTAACATTACTATATTCTACAGGTCTGACATCAAAACACCTACATTAACATTACTATATTCTACAGGTCTGACATCAAAACACCTACATTAACATTACTATATTCTACAGGACTAACATCAAAACACCTACATTAACATTACTATATTCTACAGGACTAACATCAAAACACCTACATTAACATTACTATATTCTACAGGTCTGACATCAAAACACCTACATTAACATTACTATATTCTACAGGTCTAACATCAAAACACCTACATTAACATTACTATATTCTACAGGACTAACATCAAAACACCTACATTAACATTACTATATTCTACAGGTCTAACATCAAAACACCTACATTAACATTACTATATTCTACAGGTCTGACATCAAAACACCTACATTAACATTACTATATTCTACAGGACTAACATCAAAACACCTACATTAACATTACTATATTCTACAGGTCTGACATCAAAACACCTACATTAACATTACTATATTCTACAGGACTAACATCAAAACACCTACATTAACATTACTATATTCTACAGGACTAACATCAAAACACCTACATTAACATTACTATATTCTACAGGACTAACATCAAAACACCTACATTAACATTACTATATTCTACAGGTCTGACATCAAAACACCTTAACATTACTATATTCTACAGGACTAACATCAAAACACCTATATTAACATTACTATATTCTACAGGTCTGACATCAAAACACCTACATTAACATTACTATATTCTACAGGTCTGACATCAAAACACCTACATTAACATTACTATATTCTACAGGACTAACATCAAAACACCTACATTAACATTACTTTATTCTACAGGTCTAACATCAAAACATCTTCATTAACATTACTATATTCTACAGGACTAACATCAAAACACCTACATTAACATTACTATATTCTACAGGTCTAACATCAAAACACCTACATTAACATTACTATATTCTACAGGTCTGACATCAAAACACCTACATTAACATTACTATATTCTACAGGTCTGACATCAAAACACCTACATTAACATTACTATATTCTACAGGTCTGACATCAAAACACCTACATTAACATTACTATATTCTACAGGACTAACATCAAAACACCTACATTAACATTACTATATTCTACAGGTCTGACATCAAAACACCTACATTAACATTACTATATTCTACAGGTCTAACATCAAAACACTTACATTAACATTACTATATTCTACAGGTCTGACATCAAAACACCTACATTAACATTACTATATTCTACAGGTCTGACATCAAAACACCTACATTAACATTACTATATTCTACAGGACTAACATCAAAACACCTACATTAACATTACTATATTCTACAGGACTAACATCAAAACACCTACATTAACATTACTATATTCTACAGGTCTGACATCAAAACACCTACATTAACATTACTATATTCTATAGGTCTGACATCAAAACACCTACATTAACATTACTATATTCTACAGGTCTGACATCAAAACACCTACATTAACATTACTATATTCTACTGACATCAAAACACCTACATTAACATTACTATATTCTACAGGACTAACATCAAAACACCTACATTAACATTACTATATTCTACAGGTCTAACATCAAAACACCTACATTAACATTACTATATTCTACAGGACTAACATCAAAACACCTACGTTAACATTACTATATTCTACAGGTTTAACATTAAAACACCTACATTAACATTACTATATTCTACAGGTCTGACATCAAAACACCTACATTAACATTACTATATTCTACAGGTCTGACATCAAAACACCTACATTAACATTACTATATTCTACAGGACTAACATCAAAACACCTACATTAACATTACTATATTCTACAGGTCTGACATCAAAACACCTACATTAACATTACTATATTCTACAGGACTAACATCAAAACACCTACATTAACATTACTATATTCTACAGGTCTGACATCAAAACACCTACATTAACATTACTATATTCTACAGGACTAACATCAAAACACCTACATTAACATTACTATATTCTACAGGTCTGATATCAAAACACCTACATTAACATTACTATATTCTATAGATCTGACATCAAAAGACCTACATTAACATTACTATATTCTACAGGTCTGATATCAAAACACCTACATTAACATTACTATATTCTATAGATCTGACATCAAAACACCTACATTAACATTACTATATTCTACAGGACTAACATCAAAACACCTACATTAACATTACTATATTCTACAGGTCTGACATCAAAACACCTACATTAACATTACTTTATTCTACAGGTCTAACATCAAAACACCTACATTAACATTACTATATTCTACAGGACTAACATCAAAACACCTACATTAACATTACTATATTCTACAGGTCTAACATCAAAACACCTACATTAACATTACTATATTCTACAGGTCTGACATCAAAACACCTACATTAACATTACTATATTCTACAGGACTAACATCAAAACACCTACATTAACATTACTATATTATACAGGTCTGACATCAAAACACCTACATTAACATTACTATATTCTACAGGACTAACATCAAAACACCTACATTAACATTACTATATTCTGGGACTAACATCAAAACACCTACATTAACATTACTATATTCTACAGGACTAACATCAAAACACCTACATTAACATTACTATATTCTACAGGTCTGACATCAAAACACCTTAACATTACTATATTCTACAGGACTAACATCAAAACACCTACATTAACATTACTATATTCTACAGGTCTGACATCAAAACACCTACATTAACATTACTATATTCTACAGGTCTGACATCAAAACACCTACATTAACATTACTATATTCTACAGGACTAACATCAAAACACCTACATTAACATTACTATATTCTACAGGTCTAACATCAAAACACCTACATTAACATTACTATATTCTACAGGACTAACATCAAAACACCTACATTAACATTACTATATTCTACAGGTCTAACATCAAAACACCTACATTAACATTACTATATTCTACAGGTCTGACATCAAAACACCTACATTAACATTACTATATTCTACAGGTCTGACATCAAAACACCTACATTAACATTACTATATTCTACAGGTCTGACATCAAAACACCTACATTAACATTACTATATTCTGCAGGACTAACATCAAAACACCTACATTAACATTACTATATTCTACAGGTCTGACATCAAAACACCTACATTAACATTACTATATTCTACAGATCTGACATCAAAACACCTACATTAACATTACTATATTCTACAGGACTAACATCAAAACACCTACATTAACATTACTATATTCTACAGGTCTGACATCAAAACACCTACATTAACATTACTTTATTCTACAGGTCTAACATCAAAACATCTACATTAACATTACTATATTCTACAGGACTAACATCAAAACACCTACATTAACATTACTATATTCTACAGGTCTAACATCAAAACACCTACATTAACATTACTATATTCTACAGGTCTGACATCAAAACACCTACATTAACATTACTATATTCTACAGGTCTGACATCAAAACACCTACATTAACATTACTATATTCTACAGGACTAACATCAAAACACCTACATTAACATTACTATATTCTGCAGGACTAACATCAAAACACCTACATTAACATTACTATATTCTACAGGACTAACATCAAAACACCTACATTAACATTACTATATTCTACAGGACTAACATCAAAACACCTACATTAACATTACTATATTCTACAGGACTAACATCAAAACACCTACATTAACATTACTATATTCTACAGGACTAACATCAAAACACCTACATTAACATTACTATATTCTGCAGGTCTGACATCAAAACACCTACATTAACATTACTATATTCTACAGGACTAACATCAAAACACCTACATTAACATTACTATATTCTACAGGACTAACATCAAAACACCTACATTAACATTACTATATTCTACAGGTCTGACATCAAAACACCTACATTAACATTACTATATTCTACAGGACTAACATCAAAACACCTACATTAACATTACTATATTCTACAGGTCTGACATCAAAACACCTACATTAACATTACTATATTCTACAGGTCTGACATCAAAACACCTACATTAACATTACTATATTCTACAGGACTAACATCAAAACACCTACATTAACATTACTATATTCTACAG
This sequence comes from Tachypleus tridentatus, assembly GCF_004210375.1. Taxonomy (NCBI): domain Eukaryota; kingdom Metazoa; phylum Arthropoda; class Merostomata; order Xiphosura; family Limulidae; genus Tachypleus; species Tachypleus tridentatus. Next base: position 20,872,363 of record NW_027467777.1, read on the forward strand.
GTCTAACATCAAAACACCTACATTAACATTACTATATTCTACAGGACTAACATCAAAACACCTACATTAACATTACTATATTCTACAGGTCTAACATCAAAACACCTACATTAACATTACTATATTCTACAGGTCTGACATCAAAACACCTACATTAACATTACTATATTCTACAGGTCTGACATCAAAACACCTACATTAACATTACTATATTCTACAGGTCTGACATCAAAACACCTACATTAACATTACTATATTCTACAGGACTAACATCAAAACACCTACATTAACATTACTATATTCTACAGGTCTGACATCAAAACACCTACATTAACATTACTATATTCTACAGGACTAACATCAAAACACCTACATTAACATTACTATATTCTACAGGTCTGACATCAAAACACCTACATTAACATTACTATATTCTGCAGGACTAACATCAAAACACCTACATTAACATTACTATATTCTACAGGACTAACATCAAAACACCTACATTAACATTACTATATTCTACAGGTCTGACATCAAAACACCTACATTAACATTACTATATTCTACAGGACTAACATCAAAACACCTACATTAACATTACTATATTCTACAGGTCTGACATCAAAACACCTACATTAACATTACTATATTCTACAGGTCTGACATCAAAACACCTACATTAACATTACTATATTCTACAGGACTAACATCAAAACACCTACATTAACATTACTATATTCTACAGGTCTGACATCAAAACACCTACATTAACATTACTATATTCTACAGGTCTAACATCAAAACACCTACATTAACATTACTATATTCTACAGGACTAACATCAAAACACCTACATTAACATTACTATATTCTACAGGTCTAACATCAAAACACCTACATTAACATTACTATATTCTACAGGTCTGACATCAAAACACCTACATTAACATTACTATATTCTACAGGTCTGACATCAAAACACCTACATTAACATTACTATATTCTACAGGTCTGACATCAAAACACCTACATTAACATTACTATATTCTACAGGACTAACATCAAAACACCTACATTAACATTACTATATTCTACAGGTCTGACATCAAAACACCTACATTAACATTACTATATTCTACAGGTCTGACATCAAAACACCTACATTAACATTACTATATTCTACAGGACTAACATCAAAACACCTACATTAACATTACTTTATTCTACAGGTCTAACATCAAAACATCTTCATTAACATTACTATATTCTACAGGACTAACATCAAAACACCTACATTAACATTACTATATTCTACAGGTCTAACATCAAAACACCTACATTAACATTACTATATTCTACAGGTCTGACATCAAAACACCTACATTAACATTACTATATTCTACAGGTCTGAAATCAAAACACCTACATTAACATTACTATATTCTACAGGTCTGACATCAAAACACCTACATTAACATTACTATATTCTACAGGACTAACATCAAAACACCTACATTAACATTACTATATTCTACAGGTCTGACATCAAAACACCTACATTAACATTACTATATTCTACAGGACTAACATCAAAACACCTACATTAACATTACTATATTCTACAGGTCTGATATCAAAACACCTACATTAACATTACTATATTCTACAGGACTAACATCAAAACACCTACATTAACATTACTATATTCTACAGGACTAACATCAAAACACCTACATTAACATTACTATATTCTACAGGTCTGACATCAAAACACCTACATTAACATTACTATATTCTACAGGACTAACATCAAAACACCTACATTAACATTACTATATTCTACAGGTCTGATATCAAAACACCTACATTAACATTACTATATTCTATAGATCTGACATCAAAACACCTACATTAACATTACTATATTCTACAGGACTAACATCAAAACACCTACATTAACATTACTATATTCTACAGGTCTGACATCAAAACACCTACATTAACATTACTATATTCTACAGGACTAACATCAAAACACCTACATTAACATTACTATATTCTACAGGTCTGACATCAAAACACCTACATTAACATTACTATATTCTACAGGACTAACATCAAAACACCTACATTAACATTACTATATTCTACAGGTCTGACATCAAAACACCTACATTAACATTACTATATTCTACAGGACTAACATCAAAACACCTACATTAACATTACTATATTCTACAGGTCTGACATCAAAACACCTACATTAACATTACTATATTCTACAGGACTAACATCAAAACACCTACATTAACATTACTATATTCTACAGGTCTGACATCAAAATACCTATATTAACATTACTATATTCTATATTTCTGACATCAAAACACCTACATTAACATTACTATATTCTACAGTACTAACGTAAGAGAACCATATTCCAAAAGTCATAGATCTAAGATTAGATGTTTAATTTCCATAACTATCATGATATTAGATTCGATACATACTTTATTGTCTCGTACGTATTGTTCACTGATATTGTCTTATAGTAACATATATATAATAACCATAAGTGACATAACATAAGATTCGATATCTAGTTAGTGGTTTGGTATTTGACTTTTTGTAACTCTCAGATAATTAACCGTCATATGTTGCATATTTTGTTCAAATTTTGTGGTAAATGTCTTAAGGTCAACCGTTACAATAAACTACGTTTTATAACATTCCGGCGTAGTAATGGTGTATATTTGATTTTAATAAGAAACACAAGCTCAAGTTTAGCTTGGAAAGACTGACAGAGTTTGAATAGTAACATGTTATATGTTGTTCAACAGGGAAGCTTATTACACATCGGTATTGTTTTTGACTTGCATAGTGTTTAGCGTATCTGGCTGAGAATGCGTTATCAGAATTACAGTCCGCCCGTGTAATTGATTTAGAGTAGCCAACTTAAAGGCCAGCATAATTACAGTAATAACTAAGCTATTGAAAATTATTGTATTCAAACATCAACCTTGGCTAGTATTTAACAAGAAGGAATAACCACGTAAAATTATATAAACTAAACAAACACAAGATATTTAGAAACTACGTGTTACTTATTACCCGTGAGAACAGATGGAAACAAACTATTGTGCTAAAACTCTTTTAAAAGATAATTCACTATAATAATAATATACTACAATATTTCTGAAAATAATGTTTTATTACCACCAGTAATAAAATAAGTAAATACATTTGTAGTAGAGGATTTTACACAAACAAAATTTTAGTGTAGATTTGTTACTTGTTAACCCAGGTCTAAGTGTATACAGAGGCCGAGTTAAGCCATATCCAAGTCTTAAGCGAGTCTTGTTAGGAGACTTAGAAACCAGTTGATGTGCTGTTGAACGATCTATTGCTCTGTGCTCGAGATATTCAGTGGCTTCTTTGGCTGAGACGTAGATTTTACGTTGTAAAATAAGAAATAAAAACGTTGATTTGAAACATGAACTTTTAAAGAGGAATAGTTCTACTGGTGTGTTTACTGGAACAGCATGGGGTGAATGGGTGTGTCTACCTTTATCCTAAAAAGGTGGGACTGTCACGTGCTACCTGTCCCATTGTCTCATTTTAAAATTATGTAACATTGAAATAACGAGTTCAAATAAATATTATTATAATTAATTTAGGTTATTATGTCATGAAATCAAACGGACTCAATGAAAACACCAATCATATAATTCACAACTGTAAGAAGTCTAATGGTATTTGTTTTGTTTGATGACGTAAGCTGTGATGATGATTCTGGCGAAACTGCAGTCCATAGAACGGCCCACCAAAGTGTTAACTAGGTCTTTACTTCGCAGAGTTGATTTTAAGTTTCACCTCTGATGAAACAGAACAAAATAAACAAATACAATTCGTGGCAGGTATTTAACACTTCTCAAGAAGAGATGTAAAACAATAGAGGTCGCTCAGAAGAGACCTTCTCTTCGCCTTACTCGTGAAGTTATATTTTGGTGGAATGATGATTAATAGCTGTACTTAAAAAATTTAAAGTTAACGAGATTATGCAGTCAACTGGTGGCAAAGGTCCATTGGTGTTTCGCGAGAGGTTAAATATTGACTCCATAAAAACAAAACACAACACGAGGGTAGGGATCTGTAAATCCTAATACCCGGTAATTTAACTGTGGGAGAAAAACGGGAGTACCCCGAGAAAAACCCACTTTCACCAACCAGAAAAATATATCTGGTTAGTGCCTGAGCTGTAAACAAAAAAAGGATAATTAGACATGATAATCATAAATAAATTGAGATAAAATACATTAGCGAATAGAGTTGAGTGTATTAAAGGGTGAAATGTGCTTTTGCCAAGAGGAGGGGGTGATGAAACAGAATATATATACATGTGTATATACACACAAACCGTGCTGTTTCCGTTGCAGATACGTGTATATGCACACCCACAAACTGTGTTATGTTTCCTTTGCAACTCTGAGTTAATTGTTATTGTTTAAGTTTTAAATATCCACAAGTTATTAACGACCACAAAACAACAACAAAAAGTACGTGCTATACACGATAAAAGCAGGAACGTATTTCGAACCATAACAATAATCGTTTTTATAATTTTATCAAGTTTCTTTGAAATAGATTTTTGCACAATCTGGACCAAGATGATAATGAAAACTCAGTAACTTTTTCGAAGAAGTTCGTTTCATCTTTTATTAGTTGTTTTAGAATTTTTTGCGCAAACTCATCACCAACTCTACTGCTGTCTGTGTGCCCAAATAGTTTGATCTGTTTTTTTTACAGAGTAGTGTGTTTTTCTTATATAGGAACTCGAACCATGCATCCTTGTACTAAGAGTCCAACCATACTAACTAATAAGCCTTGCTGGGTCAGGTTTGGTCATATGAACCTTGAGAACGTCTGAAGACACGGGATATTCTCCTAGAAAAAGTTATTGTAGCTAACTACACAAGTTCATCAGAAAGTTTCAAACTGTCATGGATATTTTATTTAGTCAGTCACAAGATTAACATGAACTACACACTCAGACAGTTGTCACTTTGTACTGTTAGAACTGACTCATACAAACCCAGTTATTGTAGTGATGAGAAGAGATTAGAAACTAAATACAAACTGTCACCACATCTCTTATGAACATCATCCCACAGCTGGAGAGGGGTAAGAAAGGAACACATGATATTACTCACCATACCACAGCTGGAGAGGGGTAAGAAAGGAACACATGATATTACTCACCATACCACAGCTGGAGAGGGGTAAGAAAGGAACACATGATATTACTCATTCTAAACGTTTGATAAATTACATTGTTTTAAACAGATAATAAATACTTCGCAAGACATTTGTGTAAATAAGTGAACGAATGGGGTTTTGAGTTTGTTATTTATTTATAAAAACGAACTTCACACCAAGTTTATCAAATAATTTAATCAAACAGTTTCTTGACAAAACTTGTTTGTTGTCATTACTAACAAAAAAAAAAGGATTTATATCACACTAAAGATATATTACTTGTAGATGTGTGTATATCATCCTGAAGATGTTTTATTTGTAGATGTATTTATGTCACCCTGAGAATGTTTTACTTAAAGATGTATTTATGTCACACATTGTATCATAGAATGTAATTGGTCTTTCTTGTACAAAATAACATTTTCTGTATTACAGATTATGTTATAGAATGTCAGAAGTCTTGGTCTTTCTTGTACAGAATAACATTTTATGTATCATAGATTATATTATAGAATGTCATAAGTCTTGGTCTTGATTTGTTTACTGGGTAACTTCATACAAAAGGACTGTTTTAACACTTTAAATTGGTTTGATTGATTAACAGCGTCACTACATACAAGAGAACTGTTTTGACACTTCAAGTTAGGTTTGATTTGTTTACTGGGTAACTTCATACAAAAGGACTGTTTTGACACTTCAAGTTAGGTTTCATTTGTTTACTGGGTCACTTCATACAAGAGGACTGTTTTGACACTTCAAGTTAGGTTTGATTTGTTTACTGGGTCACTTCATACAAGAGGACTGTTTTGACACTTCAAGTTAGGTTTGATTTGTTTACTGGGTCACTTCATACAAGAGGACTGTTTTAACACTTCAAGTTAGGTTTGATTGATTAATAGCGTCACTACATACAAGAGGACTGTTTTGACACTTCAAGTTAGGTTTGATTTGTTTACTGGGTCATTTCATACAAAAGGACTGTTTTAACACTTTAAATTGGTTTGATTGATTAACAGCGTCACTACATACAAGAGAACTGTTTTGACACTTCAAGTTAGGTTTGATTTGTTTACTGGGTCAGTTCATACAAAAGGACTGTTTTAACACTTTAAATTGGTTTGATTGATTAATAGCGTCACTACGCACAAGAAAACTGTTTTGACACTTCAAGTTAGGTTTGATTTGTTTACTGGGTCACTTCATACAAAAGGACTGTTTTAACACTTTAAATTGGTTTGATTGATTAATAGCGTCACTACATACAAGAGGACTGTTTTGACACTTCAAGTTAGGTTTGATTTGTATACTGGGTAACTTCATACAAAAGGACTGTTTTAACACTTTAAATTGGTTTGATTGATTAACAGCGTCACTACATACAAGAGAACTGTTTTGACACTTCAAGTTAGGTTTGATTTGTTTACTGGGTCACTTCATACAAAAGGACTGTTTTAACACTTTAAATTGGTTTGATTGATTAACAGCGTCACTACATACAAGAGGACTGTTTTGACACTTCAAGTTAGGTTTGATTTGTTTACTGGGTAACTTCATACAAAAGGACTGTTTTAACACTTTAAATTGGTTTGATTGATTAACAGCGTCACTACATACAAGAGAACTGTTTTGACACTTCAAGTTAGGTTTGATTTGTTTACTGGGTAACTTCATACAAAAGGACTGTTTTAACACTTCAAGTTAGGTTTGATTTGTTTACTGGGTCACTTCATACAAGAGGACTGTTTTAACACTTCAAGTTAGATTTGATTTGTTTACAGCGTTAATTTATTTAGGTTTGGTTTTAATCACGTGTAGGATAAAATACACTTCACTAATTTTGTTACGTATATCCAAAACTCTAGATTTCTAGTGATTTTTTCTAATATTATATATCCGTCCATGATATTCGAACACGTTTGAAGAGTCCAAGAAATGGACGAAAGACCTCCTTCGCTCTGAATATAAAAGATATACTATTATCCCCGCTGTTCACTGTCACTCGTTATTGTTTGATAGTTTTGGATTGATTTTGAATTTTTAATGGACTTCTAATCCGCTTATATATTTTATCTCCAGAAATACTCATTATAATGACTTGTTATTCATAGGGCTGATAAGACATTAGAACTGATGATTTGTGTGTTTGTTTATTGTATACAGTTACGTCAGAAAGTGTTCGTACACCTGCGTCGTGAGTATTGTTTTCCTCATAACTTAAAAAGTATCACGATTAGGATAACGAAAGTATAGTATATTATAAATATTATACTAACACACATCTACATAAACTTGTATGTAAATTAAACGACAAATAAACTGTTTATAAACAAATAACCAAAAATAGGAGGGGCAGAAAGTATTCGTGCGTCTACTTTAATGGTCAGTTGTGTAGCCTTTCAGGTGAATTACTTGGCGCAGTCTCTCCTCATAGCCCTCCATGATCGTTTGACAGAACTCGACTGGTATTTTCTTCCATTCTTCTTTACAGAAGGCCTCCAACTATTGCAATTTTTTCGGATGACGCTGATGAACCCTGGTCTTCAACTCATGCCAAACATTTTCAATTGGGTTGAGATCGGGTGACTGCGATGGTCACTCCAGAACACTTATATGATTCCTCTGCAACCAGGATTGCACATATTTCGATGTGTGCTTAGGGTCATTGTCGTGCTGGAAGATCCGACGATGCCCAAGCCGAAAGTTTTGAGCATCAATTTTTGACATAAGTGCCTAATATATCAACGTACTCTTCTTTTTTTCATGATTCCGTTGATGCAGTGAAGGCTGCCAACACCAGAAGAGCTGAAGGAACCCCATAGCATGATCGAGCCACCTCCGTGTTTAACTGCAGGGACGGTGTTCTTTGGAAGATTTCATTCCCCCTTCTTACGGAAAATATAGCGAACATCGTTGTGGCCAGAAAGCTCGATTTTAGTCTTGGTTGACCAAAGAATACTCTTCCAATAGGTAAAGGGTTTATCTACATGTTTCCTTGCATACCTCAATCGTGCTTCTAAATGAACAGGTTTTAAATATGGAGTTTTACGAGGACATCATGCTTTGAACCCAGGAGAGCGTAACATGTTTGTAGTTGTAGAGGTGCTTACTTCAACCCCAGTTTCCCTTACCAGTTTCTGTATGTCATTACGTGTTAAACGAGGGTTCCTATTAACTTCTCTGAGAACCTTCCTCTTGGTTCTCTCTGGAATTTTGGTGGGGCGTCCGGAACGAGGGAAGTTAGCAGTTGATCCTGTAAGCTTAAACTTGGCAAATATGCTTTGAACATTAGATTTCGGCACATTAAGTTGTGTAGCAATACCGGAAAGAGACACACGAGACTTATATTTTACAATAATTTGGTTTTTTAAGTCACTGGACAGTTGTTTCCTATTTGTCATGATGACCAAGCAGATAATGACGGAGATGGTGCTAAAATGCCGGAAGTAAATTTTTTGCTGGCTAAATTCCAATAATTATGAACCCAGTGTCTAGTTCTGGAATGGTATAATGTAGTTTATTTGCCAAACTAAACAAACGTTTTACGGGAATATCAGTTTTTTCACACGTTCTGAACTGTACGAACACTTTCTGCTCCTCCTATTTTTGGTTATTTGTTTATAAACAATTGATTTGTCGTTTAATTTACATGAAAATTTATGTAAATGTGTGTTAGTATGATATTAATAATATATTATACTTCTGTTAGCCTAATCGTGATACTATTTAAGTTATGATCAAAAAATCACTCGTGACGCAGGGGTACCAACACTTTCTGTCGTCAGTGTCATAATAATATCAGAGTGCACTTGGATAGGTTTATGTCCACTATTCGTGTGAACTTATTCATGTTTCGTGTTTAAATTATGTGTCACTTTTCACCACATTAATCTGTTCTCAAGACGATTGGTATGGGTATTAAAATAAAGCACAGAACAATCTTTCGACCCTAATAGGTCATCTTCAGGTTAACAAAGAGGTCATGCCAGCCGTCTTAAAAATACATTTTTATTTGAAGTGGGTTCTTCGTCATCACGAACATTCACAACGTTTCTCTTGTTGTAGATTTTTGTAGAAAGCATCGCCCACCTTCGTGATAATTCAACAATTGAAACTTACTACGACCAAGCTAAACATCTGATCTTCCAGGTGAGTCTTAACAGAATCGTTATCCTCCAATAAGAACTATTTTAACAAAAGTGTTTCGGGTTCTACAACAGAGTAATAATTTACAGATTGAAAAACAAATGTTTCCATTGGCTGTTACATAAAGAAGAATTTGTTCATTTATGTTTGTGTCAAGTTAAGAACTTTTATTTACTATACTCTAAATCTCATATTTCAGTTTGTTTATTTATGTTTGTCTCAAGTTAAGAACTTTTATTTACTATACTCTAAATTTCACATTTCAGTTTGTTTATTTATGTTTGTCTCAAGTTAAGAACTTTTATTTACTATACTCTAAATCTCACATTTCAGTTTGTTTATTTATGTTTGTGTCAAGTTAAGAACTTTTATTTACTATACTCTAAATCTCATATTTCAGTTTTTTTTCTATCTACAGTAAGAATAAACAGTTTTCTACTGACAGTAATTGTATGATATAATCAAATATTTTCGTACCATTAATTACGTGAAATGTTCTGTGGTGAATAAAATGTGCAGATAGGTACTATTGTTGACGTAACTAGGGTATTTTTAGTGTTGAACCAGAAAATATAATTTATTAATTAGAAACAACAGCAAATGTAACCCATCTAAAGAGCTGTACTTTCCAACTTGTAAATAAATCCGTTGCATGATGTAGAAACGTATTGTTTTCTTGCAATATACATCTGTAACTTGAATCTGTTAGTCAGTCATTAGACACAAAAATTACATCACATAAAGGATGCTTACCTTTGCAGTTTATACTGTTATGATGTCAGTAAGACATGCGCATGCCATGAAACACGAGAAGAATCATGCACTCTGTAGGCTACAATATATCATGACGTAAACTTCAAATAAGAATAAATATAGCTTTATTTATTGCTATTTATTGTGAAGGGTTGACAACCCCTGGACTATATGTACTTTCACAGAAAAGAGCAATTTTTCTTTTTGTATAAACCGAAACATTTTGAGAGCCTTAATGTACCCTACCAATCTAAAATAAAGATAAAAGTTTCCCAGAACGTTAAAATCAAAGGTTGAATTCCCGGCGTTGGACACAGCAAATAACTCCAGAGCCGCAGGTTACCAACCTCTAATCTATTCGATAGATACATATTTGTAAACCTATTTTAAAACAGTGGACTTAACATTAAATGTTTGCATATGCAACGGAAACAAAATGTTGAACTACATTATTGTTACCGGTGGAGACATAGCAATATATGGCTATACTAAAATAGCTGACATGTCAGTAGATATGTTGATATGGTGGACATAACGCTGGGGTAGTGTACTAAAATAGCTAACACGTCATTAGATACGTTGATACAATGGGCATAATACTATAAGGCTGTACTAATATGCTGATATGTCATATACAAATGACGTAGATAAACTAAACCAAAAACTCCTGTCTTTAGTGAACAGTCACATTATGTATAACACAGTATTACTGTACAAGTCACGTACATAAACTAAACCAACAACACCTGTCTTTGGAGAGGAATCAGACTGTGTGGAACACAGTATTACTGTACAAGTCACGTAGATAAACTAAACCAACAACTCTCGTCCTTAATGAACAGTCAGACTGTGTTTAACACAGTATTACTGTACAAGTGACGTACATAAACTAAACCAACACCTCCTACCTTTAGTGAACAGTCATACTGTGTATAACACAGTATTACTGTACAAGTCACGTACATAAACTAAACCAACACCTCCTACCTTTAGTGAACAGTCATACTGTGTATAACACAGTATTACTGTACAAGTCACGTAGATAAATTAAACCAACAACTCCTACCTTTAGTGAACAGTCATACTGTGTATAACACAGTATTACTGTACAAGTGACATACATAAACTAAACCAAAACCTCCTACCTTTAGTGAACAGTCATACTGTGTATAACACAGTATTACTGTACAAGTCACGTAGATAAATTAAACCAACAACTCCTACCTTTAGTGAACAGTCATACTGTGTATAACACAGTATTACTGTACAAGTCACGTAGATAAATTAAACCAACAACTCCTACCTTTAGTGAACAGTCAGATTGTAAAAACACACAGTATTACTGTACAAGTGACGTAGATAAACTAAATTGACAACTCAAGTCCTTAATGAACAGTCAGACTGTGTTTAACACAGTATTACTGTACAAGTGACGTACATAAACTAAACCAACACCTCCTACCTTTAGTGAACAGTCATACTGTGTATAACACAGTATTACTGTATAAGTCACGTAGATAAATTAAACCAACAACTCCTACCTTTAGTGAACAGTCAGATTGTAAAAAACACAGTATTACTGTACAAGTGACGTAGATAAACTAAACCAACAACTCTCGTCCTTAATGAACAGTCAGACTGTGTTTAACACAGTATTACTGTACAAGTGACGTAGCTAAACTAAACCAACAACTCTTGTCCTTAATGAACAGTCAGACTGTGTTTAACACAGTATTACTGTACTATTAACTCAACACACAGATACACTTGTGGGGCTGGACACCTACTGATAAGGTAATATATAATACAGTATGGGTGTTGTAAAGTTTCCTCACGCTGTACTTACTATTAAATATTGTTTTTATTTGTTTATTTTTTGATGTGAAGTGTGTTTGTATATGTTTATTTTCTGATGTGAAGTATGTTTGTATGTTTATTTTGTGATGTGAAGTATGTTTGTATATGTTTATTTTGTGATGTGAAGTGTGTTGGTATATGTTTATTTTGTGATGTGAAGTGTGTTTGTATATGTTTATTTTGTGATGTGAAGTATGTTTGTATATGTTTATTTTCTGATGTGAAGTATGTTTGTATATGTTTATTTTCTGATGTGAAGTATGTTTGTATATGTTTATTTTGTGATGTGAAGTGTGTTTGTATATGTTTATTTTCTGATGTGAAGTATGTTTGTATGTTTATTTTGTGATGTGAAGTGTGTTTGTATATGTTTATTTTGTGATGTGAAGTGTGTTTGTATATGTTTATTTTGTGATGTGAATGTGTGTTTGTATATGTTTATTTTGTGATGTGTTTGAAGTATGTTTGTATATGTTTATTTTGTGATGTGAAGTATGTTTGTATATGTTTATTTTGATGATGTGAAGTATGTTTGTATATGTTTATTTTCTGATGTGAAGTGTGTTTGTATATGTTTATTTTTTTGATGTGAAGTGTGTTTGTATATGTTTATTTTCTGATGTGAAGTGTGTTTGTATATGTTTATTTTTCTGATGTGAAGTATGTTTGTATATGTTTATTTTGTGATGTGAAGTGTGTTTGTATATGTTTATTTTGTGATGTAAGTATGTTTGTATATGTTTATTTTGTGATGTGAAGTGTGTTTGTATATGTTTATTTTGTGATGTGAAGTGTGTTTGTATATGTTTATTTTTGTGATGTGAAGTATGTTTGTATGTTTATTTTGTGATGTGAAGTATGTTTGTATATGTTTATTTTGTGTGGTGTGAAGTATGTTTGTATATGTTTATTTTGTGATGTGAAGTGTGTTTGTATATGTTTATTTTGTGATGTAAAGTGTGTTTGTATATGTTTATTTTGTGATGTGAAGTGTGTTTGTATATGTTTATTTTGTGATGTGAAGTGTGTTTGTATATGTTTATTTTGTGATGTGAAGTATGTTTGTATATGTTTATTTTGTGATGTGAAGTATGTTTGTATATGTTTATTTTGTGATGTGAAGTATGTTTGTATATGTTTATTTTCTGATGTGAAGTATGTTTGTATATGTTTATTTTGTGATGTGAAGTATGTTTGTATATGTTTATTTTGTGATGTGAGTATGTTTGTATATGTTTATTTTGTGATGTGAAGTATGTTTGTATGTTTATTTTGTGATGTGAAGTATGTTTGTATATGTTTATTTTGTGGTGTGAAGTATGTTTGTATATGTTTATTTTGTGATGTGAAGTGTGTTTGTATATGTTTATTTTGTGATGTGAAGTGTGTTTGTATATGTTTATTTTTGATGTGAAGTGTGTTTGTATATGTTTGTTTTGTGATGTGAAGTATGTTTGTATATGTTTATTTTCTGATGTGAAGTATGTTTGTATATGTTTATTTTCTGATGTGAAGTATGTTTGTATATGTTTATTTTCTGATGTGAAGTGTGTTTGTATATGTTTATTTTTTGATGTGAAGTGTGTTTGTATATGTTTATTTTGTGATGTGAAGTATGTTTGTATATTTTTTTTGTCATGTAAATTACTACATCGGTCGTGCAGTGTTATTATACAATGAATAACAGTTTACTATTGATTGTAGTAATATCCACTGTTATATTCTGTTATTTTATCAGTTATGTTGATTGTAGTAATATCCACTGTTATATTCTGTTATTTTATCAGTTATGTTTACCAGAACAACACGTATCTCTACCGTACCTTAGTGAACCGCTTGTTTGTGGGCTTTATTGTTCGAAGGAGAACACCGTAGTTCCTGGGCTGTGCTGATTCACCCTTTGTGGAATTCGAAATATTAGTGTTCAACGCTTGGATAAGTGTTGAAGAAATGTGTCTTTCAGTTGACCGGTTTCACTTTGATTAGTCCTATAATACTTTTCATCTCTGCTGCTGGTAACCCCGCACGTGCCCAGCGACGTATCAACCACGTGTGATTAGGCACCTTCTTTAAGGGATTTCCGCAAGATATATATATATATATATATCCAACCGAAGTAATGTGAAAACAGGAAATTATTAAATGTGTAATGGTTTTATTTTTAAAAAGTTGACTTAACATTAAAAGGAATGAATGTAAAAATTACAACATTAACTTACCGTAATGGTATGAAATTACCGAAATGCAGAAGACATTATTATGTACATTATATGTTGTCCGTAATGGTATGAAATTACCGAAATACAGAAGACATTATTATGTACGTTATATGTTGTTTCTGGACGCTAACAGTGTCAGAGTACTCTGATGTTTTTGTAATTACGAAACTTAATCAGACATTTCAAGAGGTGTTCTTTCTCTCGGTGTACACAGCAGATGACCCACTGTGACTTTGCTGTAACAAAACTCACACATGCTTTCTCAGTTGAGTCTCCTGAAGGCTAAGTGGCAAGCCTTTGGGCTGACACTACTAAAAATTGGGTTTAGATACTTGTTGTGGACACAGCACAGATTGCCCACTGTGTAGCTTCATGCTTAACAACAACAAACAATCAGGTTGATTTAAAGAAGAATTGATATAGTGTTCACATATGAATATTTCTGTGCATGGAGCGCAGGAAGCATTATACAGTGAACCATTTCTTCTGCACAAGGAATCTAAGTGATTTACCTGAAAACTGTAAAACAAAACTATTGCACGTTTCAAAGCTTGACAGAGAGTGGTTAGACAGCACTGGTGGTGTTGCTTCTTGTTTACTGTGTCGTCCTGCGCAACAATGTCACTAAACATGATCAGAATTGTGAGTTGTGAAAAAACAAGTGTGACGGTCAGTCCTGTCCTTCGTAACTTTGTTTAGCACAAACCAGTTACCACGTTGAAAGCGAAACAAAATCTTTGTGGCCGTTGACTGGCTAGCTTCTCTCTTATCAGTAATTCGAAATTAGGGATGACTACACATGATCCAGGTGTCTTTCACCAGAAACGTCTACGAATGACCCAAAGATTTGTCATTATAAACAGATATACATGACCCACAGGTCTGTCATTAGACCGGGTTAGGTTTTTCATCAGGGACAGTTACAATGATCCAGGAGATTTTCATTAGGGACGGTTACATATGATCCAAGAGTCTCTCATTAGAAACGGTTACATATAACCCAGGAGTCTCTCATTAAGAACGGTTACATATAACCCAGGAGTATCTCATTAAGGACGGTTACATATAACCCAAGAGTCTCTCATTAGGGACGGTTACATATAACCCAGGAGTATCTCATTAAGGACGGTTACATATAACCCAGGAGTCTCTCATTAGGGACGATTACATATAACCCAGGAGTATCTCATTAAGGACGGTTGCATATAACCCAGGAGTATCTCATTAAGAACGGTTACATATAACCCAGGAGTATCTCATTAAGGACGGTTACATATAACTCAGGAGTATCTCATTAGGGACGGTTCCATATAACCCAGGAGTATCTCATTAGGGACGGTTACATATAACTCAAGAGTCTCTCATTAGGGACGGTTACATATAACTCAGGAGTATCTCATTAAGGACGGTTACATATAACCCAGGAATCTCTCATTAGAGACAGCTACATGTAACCCTGGGATCTCTCATTAAGGACGGTCACATATGACTCCCAGGTATCTGGCTACGAACGTCTACAAACTTCTAGAAATATTAAAAACGAATAATTCACTGTTACAGGCAGACATTTCTAGAGGAGCGTTTAATACAACCAGACCATCATTTTAAAGTCAAAGAGTAATTCACTGTTACAGGCAGACATTTCTAGAGCGTTTGATACAACCAGACATCATCTTAATGTCAAAGAGTAATTCACTGTTACAGGCAGACATTTCTAGAACGTTTAATACAACCAGACCATCATCTTAATGTCAAAGAGTAATTCACTGTTACAAGCAGACATTTCTAGAGCGTTTGATACAACCAGACATCATCTTAATGTCAAGGAGTAATTCACTGTTACAGGCAGACATTTCTAGAGCGTTTGATACAACCAGACATCATCTTAATGTCAAAGAGTAATTCACTGTTACAGGCAGACATTTCTAGAACGTTTGATACAACCAGACATCATCTTAATGTCAAAGAGTAATTCACTGTCACAGGCAGACATTTCTAGAGCGTTTAATACAACCAGACATCATCTTAATGTCAAAGAGTAATTCACTGTCACAAGCAGACATTTCTAGAGCGTTTAATACAACCAGACCGTCATCTTAATGTCAAAGAGTAATTCACTGTCACAAGCAGACATTTCTAGAGCGTTTAATACAACCAGACATCATCTTAATGTCAAAGAGTAATTCACTGTCACAAGCAGACATTTCTAGAGCGTTTAATACAACCAGACCGTCATCTTAATGTCAAAGAGTAATTCACTGTCACAGGCAGACATTTCTAGAGCGTTTGATACAACCAGACATCATCTTAATGTCAAAGAGTAATTCACTATTACAGGCAGACATTTCTAGAGCGTTTGATACAACCAGACATCATTTTAATGTCAAAGAGTAATTCACTGTTACAGGCAGACATTTCTAGAGCGTTTAATACAACCAGACATCATCTTAATGTCAAAGAGTAATTCACTGTCACAGGCAGACATTTCTAGAGCGTTTAATACAACCAGACCATCATCTTAATGTCAAAGAGTAATTCACTGTTACAGGCAGACATTTCTAGAGCGTTTAATACAACCAGACCGTCATCTTAATGTCAAAGAGTAATTCACTGTCACAGGCAGACATTTCTAGAGCGTTTAATACAACCAGACCGTCATCTTAATGTCAAAGAGTAATTCACTATCACAGGCAGACATTTCTAGAGTGTTTGATACAACCAGACATCATCTTAATGTCAAAGAGTAATTCACTGTCACAAGCAGACATTTCTAGAGCGTTTGATACAACCAGACATCATCTTAATGTCAAAGAGTAATTCACTGTTACAGGCAGACATTTCTAGAGCGTTTGATACAACCAGACATCATCTTAATGTCAAAGAGTAATTCACTGTCACAGGCAGACATTTCTAGAGTGTTTGATACAACCAGACCGTCATCTTAATGTCAAAGAGTAATTCACTGTCACAAGCAGACATTTCTAGAGCGTTTGATACAACCAGACATCATCTCAATTTCAAAGAGTAATTCACTGTTACAGGCAGACATTTCTAGAGCGTTTGATACAACCAGACCATCATCTTAATGTGAAAGTTTCTTTGATATATCCACAGAATGAAACTTAGGAACTGACAACTGGAGATGAAATTTACAAACGAAGGCAGAAAGGCATGTAGATGCTTTCTTTAGTTGAAACAGCGGGCGTATTTAAAAATATTTCACTACCTTTTTTATCGTGAGTGTGTGGGTCAACCATAATACTTTTCGTATCCTATAATATAACTAGTTCTTCTATTAATAATTCAAATATATAAGTACTATCGTAAACACACTTAGAAAATTAACGCTAACGGCTACAAAGGCAGATTATTGTGACCAGCATTAGGACCTCTTGAGACCATGTGGTATTCTAACCCAGACTAAGGCACTTCACATGAAGTATTCTAGTGACCAGTTTTAATCGATTTTTAAGAATTCATTGTTACTGTAACTTAGCTTTGCAACTTCGTTATAGTGAAACAAACACTACATTCAAGGTTAACATAGGAACTCTTTAAATTCCTGAAGGTTTAGTTGGAAAAGACCATTAGAAAAAATTAGCAAATGTGTTTTGTTTCATTGTAGAGAAAACAGTGAAGTTGGATGAATAGAGATAGTAGTGAAGTATTTAAATATTGTGAAGTTAGATAAATTGGGAAATTAGTGGAGTTAGATGAATAGAAAAACTTGGGAAATTAGATGAATAGAGAAATTATTGAAGTATTTAAATATAGAGAAGTTTTGTGAACAGAGAAACTAGTATAATATTTAAATATAGTGAAGTCACATGAATAGAGAAACTAGTGACATATTTAAATATAGAGAAGCTAGAGGAATAGAAAAACTGGTGAATCATTTAAATATAGTGAAGTCACATGAATAGAGAAACTAGTGACATATTTAAATATAGTGAAGCTAGAGGAATAGAAAAACTGGTGAATCATTTAAATATAGTGAAGTTTTGTGAATAGAGAAACAAGTGAAGTATTTAAATATAGTGAAGTTGACAGATGGATAGACTAGTGAATTATTCAAATATATATGAAGTAGACAGATGTAAGGAATAGTTAAGTATTGAAATATGGTGATGAAGACAGATGTAGAGGCTAGTGCAGTCCTTAAATGTGGTGAGGTAGACAAATGTAAAGACTGGTCAATTATTTATATGTAATGAAGTGTTTAAATATAGTGAAGTTAGATTAATAGAGAAACTAGTGTAGTGTTTAAATATAGTGAAGTTAGATGAATAGAGAAACTAGTGTAGTGTTTAAATATAGTGAAGTTAGATGAATAGAGAAACTAGTGTAGTGTTTAAATATAGTGAAGTTAGATGAATAGAGAAACTAGTGTAGTGTTTAAATATAGTGAAGTTTACAGAAGTAAATACTAGTGAAGTATTTAAATGTTGTGAAGCCAGATGAATATAGAAAGTAATGAAATATTTAAATGTAGTGAAGTAGACAGATGTAGAGACAGGTGAAGAAGATATTAGTATCCTTTCCAAAGTGTTACATGTGTTTTTTTTCTAAACTTCCATAAAGTACATTATGTTATTATCTTTTCTGAAGTTACAACGTGTTCTTATCTTCCATACTTCCATAAAGTGCATTATGTTATTATCTTTTCTGAAGTTACAACGTGTTCTTATCTTCCATACTTCCATAAAGTACATTATGATATTATCTTTTCTGAAGTTACAACGTGTTCTTATCTTCCATACTTCCATAAAGTGCATTATGTTATTATCTTTTCTGAAGTTACAACGTGTTCTTATCTTCCATACTTCCATAAAGTACATTATGATATTATCTTTTCTGAAGTTACAACGTGTTCTTATCTTCCATACTTCCATAAAGTACATTATGATATTATCTTTTCTGAAGTTACAACGTGTTCTTATCTTCCAAACTTCCATAAAGTACATTGTGTTATTATCTTTTCTGAAGTTACAACGTGTTCTTATCTTCCGTACTTCCATAAGGTACCTTATGTTATTATCCTTTCTAAAGTGTAACACGGCTTCTTATCTTCCGTACTTCCATAAGGTACCTTATGTTATTATCCTTTCTAAAGTGTAACACGTCTTCTTATCTTCCGTACTTCCATAAGCTAAATTATGTTTTTATCCTTTCTAAAGTATATGTGTTCTTATCTTCCGTACTTCCGTTATATACCTTATGTTATTATCTTTTCTGAAGTTACAACGTGTTCTTATCTTCCATACTTCCATAAAGTACATTATGTGTTCTTGTCTTCCGTACTTCCATAAGCTAAATTATGTTTTTATCCTTTCTAAAGTGTAACACGTTTTCTTATCTTCCATAAGCTACATTATGTTATTACAAGCTATATTATATTATTATCCTTTCTAAAGTGTTACTTGTATTCTTATATTCCCTAAGGTACATTATATTATTATCCTTCATAAGATATATTAGTGTTTAGATTTAGTTCGACTACTTGTTTGAATCAGTATTTCTCTTGTCTCCTTTCTCCACGTTTTGATATTAAATATTAATCTATGTCTAAATGTTTTGTTTGGAAATTTGGTTATTTTCCAAATTATAACATCCTTGAAAAGAACGTTTAATTACGTCTTCGAACGTTTGGGGCTAAATAATAGATTTATAAAAAAACACTGTGGTTAACCTCTTTGTATTGATAAATGTTGTATTTACTGATAGTTTTATTAAACATAAATATTTGGCATGGCAAGTTACCAAGACAGTTTCACTGACGGACGAAAATCTCCAACCTAATATAAATATTATCAAACTGAGACAAAAATAACACATTCTGCAATTAGAATAGAGACCCCAGAAAAACGAATAGACTCTTCCACTAGAAGCAGCCAGATATCGCGCACGTGTAGTTCTCTAGCGTTTTAAACTTGCTTCTTGGTAGCGGACGTTTGTAGAAGATAACGGTTTTAATATCTTGGTTCAGTGTCCCAGTCAATCTCTGTATTACAGCGGAAAGAGAGAACCTTAGATCTGTCTGTGAAAAACAGTAATCATTGAACACATAAACCTAAAACAGTTATATAAAAACTGTAAACTCGTATAGCTTACTCCAGAAGATAAACTGACCCTGTCAACTAATTACTAAGGTAAGCTTTATTCCAGTTTGGTACAACGATTAATGATTCTATTGTGATTCCATTTTATCATTATTTAATCGCAATCCTGGATCTATGTGACCACGAAGGGGTTGGATTTGGTGGTTTTGTTAACTGGACGTGATAGGTGAATTACAATTTTGAGTGTAGTACTTAGACTTTTAGGCTTGGAAGAAGGGATATCTGGTCCCTTTCCAAGGAACTAATGTGCTGAAACTAACAGTAAGTTGTAGACTCAACTAAACGTTTACATAGCTGTCTAGTCCTAGATTTTCCCACCCACATCACTTGTCTTTAATCACTTAAAGGATGGTACCATGAAACTGCTATATAAATGCGAGATGTTTGTCTCTGTTTCTTGTTATAAATAACGAAATTCTATGTCTACACATCTTACAGTTACAAAGTGCATAATTCTTACTAGCACGAAGTTACGCTCTAAACATATTGTCGCTAGTTAATTAACAAATTGAAAATTGTTAATTGTTACCGACATTTATAGCTTAGTGTAACAAGCAACTGGTTCATTTGTAAGAGTATTGTTACCGACATTTATAGCTTACAGTGTAACAACAAAATGGTTCATTTGTAAGAGTATTGTTACCGACATTTATAGCTTACAATGTAACAAGAAACTGGTTCATTTGTAAGAGTATTGTTACCGACATTTATAGCTTACAGTGTAACAAGCAACTGGTTCATTTGTAAGAGTATTGTTACCGACATTTATAGCTTACAGTGTAACAAGAAACTGGTTCATTTGTAAGAGTATTGTTACCGACATTTATAGCTTACAGTGTAACAAGAAACTGGTTCATATGTAAGAGTATTGTTACCGACATTTATAGCTTAGTGTAACAAGCAACTGGTTCATTTGTAAGAGTATTGTTACTGACATTTATAGCTTACAGTGCAACAAGAAACTGGTTCATATGTAAGAGTATTGTTACCGACATTTATATCTTACAGTGTAACAAGAAACTGGTTCATTTGTAAGACTATTGTTACCAACATTTATAGCTTAGTGTAACAAGCAACTGGTTCATTTGTAAGAGTATTGTTACCGACATTTATAGCTTACAGTGTAACAACAAAATGGTTCATTTGTAAGAGTATTGTTACCGACATTTATAGCTTACAATGTAACAAGAAACTGGTTCATTTGTAAGAGTATTGTTACCGACATTTATAGCTTACAGTGTAACAAGCAACTGGTTCATTTGTAAGAGTATTGTTACCGACATTTATAGCTTACAGTGTAACAAGAAACTGGTTCATTTGTAAGAGTATTGTTACCGACATTTATAGCTTACAGTGTAACAAGAAACTGGTTCATATGTAAGAGTATTGTTACCGACATTTATAGCTTAGTGTAACAAGCAACTGGTTCATTTGTAAGAGTATTGTTACTGACATTTATAGCTTACAGTGCAACAAGAAACTGGTTCATATGTAAGAGTATTGTTACCGACATTTATATCTTACAGTGTAACAAGAAACTGGTTCATTTGTAAGACTATTGTTACCAACATTTATAGCTTAGTGTAACAAGCAACTGGTTCATTTGTAAGAGTATTGTTACCGACATTTATAGCTTACAGCATAACAAGAAACTGGTTCATTGTAAGAGTATTGTTACCGACATGTATAGCTTACAGTGTAACAAGAAACTGGTTCATATGTAAGAGTATTGTTACCGACATTTATAGCTTACAGCATAACAAGAAACTGGTTCATTTGTAAGAGTATTGTTACCGACATGTATAGCTTACAGTGTAACAAGCAACTGGTTCATTTGTAAGAGCATTGTTACCGATATTTATAGTTTACAGTGTAACAAGCAACTGGTTCATTTGTAAGAGTATTGTTACCGACATGTATAGCTTACAGTGTAACAAGAAACTGGTTCATTTGTAAGAGTATTGTTACCGATATTTATAGCTTACAGTGTAACAAGAAACTGGTTCATATGTAAGAGTATTGTTACCGACATTTATAGCTTACAGTGTAACAAGAAACTGGTTCATATGTAAGAGTATTGTTACCGACATTTATAGCTTACAGCATAACAAGAAACTGGTTCATTTGTAAGAGTATTGTTACCGACATGTATAGCTTACAGTGTAACAAGAAACTGGTTCATTTGTAAGAGCATTGTTACCGATATTTATAGCTTACAGTGTAACAAGCAACTGGTTCATTTGTAAGAGTATTGTTACCGATATTTATAGCTTACAGTGTAACAAGCAACTGGTTCATTTGTAAGAGTATTGCTACCGACATTTATAGCTTACAGCATAACAAGAAACTGGTTCATTTGTAAGAGTATTGTTACCGACATGTATAGCTTACAGTGTAACAAGAAACTGGTTCATTTGTAAGAGTATTGTTACCGATATTTATAGCTTACAGTGTAACAAGAAACTGGTTCATTTGTAAGACTATTGTTACCAACATTTATAGCTTAGTGTAACAAGCAACTGGTTCATTTGTAAGAGTATTGTTACCGACATGTATAGCTTACTGTGTAACAAGCAACTGGTTCATTTGTAAGAGTATTGTTACTGACATTTATAGCTTACAGTGTAACAAGCAACTGGTTCATTTGTAAGAGTATTGTTACCGACATTTATAGCTTACTGTGTAACAAGCAACTGGCTCATTTGTAAGAGTATTGTTACCGACATTTATAGCTTACAGTGTAACAAGAAACTGGTTCATATGTAAGAGTATTGTTACCGACATTTATATCTTACAGTGTAACAAGAAACTGGTTCATTTGTAAGAGTATTGTTACCGATATTTATAGCTTACAGTGTAACAAGAAACTGGTTCATTTGTAAGAGATTTGTTACCGACATGTATAGCTTACAGTGTAACAAGAAACTGGTTCATTTGTAAGACTATTGTTACCAACATTTATAGCTTAGTGTAACAAGCAACTGGTTCATTTGTAAGAGTATTGTTACCGACATGTATAGCTTACAGTGTAACAAGAAACTGGTTCATTTGTAAGAGTATTGTTACCGATATTTATAGCTTACAGTGTAACAAGAAACTGGTTCATTTGTAAGAGTATTGTTACCGATATTTATAGCTTACAGTGTAACAAGAAACTGGTTCATTTGTAAGACTATTGTTACCGACATTTATAGCTTAGTGTAACAAGAAACTGGTTCATTTGTAAGAGTATTGTTACCGACATTTATAGCTTACAGTGTAACAAGAAACTGGTTCATATGTAAGAGTATTGTTACCGACATTTATAGCTTACAGTGTAACAAGAAACTGGTTCATATGTAAGAGTATTGTTACCGACATTTATAGCTTACAGCATAACAAGAAACTGGTTCATTTGTAAGAGTATTGTTACCGACATGTATAGCTTACAGTGTAACAAGAAACTGGTTCATATGTAAGAGTATTGTTACCGACATTTATAGCTTACAGCATAACAAGAAACTGGTTCATTTGTAAGAGTATTGTTACCGACATGTATAGCTTACAGTGTAACAAGAAACTGGTTCATTTGTAAGAGCATTGTTACCGATATTTATAGCTTACAGTGTAACAAGCAACTGGTTCATTTGTAAGAGTATTGTTACCGACATGTATAGCTTACAGTGTAACAAGAAACTGGTTCATTTGTAAGAGTATTGTTACCGATATTTATAGCTTACAGTGTAACAAGAAACTGGTTCATTTGTAAGACTATTGTTACCAACATTTATAGCTTAGTGTAACAAGCAACTGGTTCATTTGTAAGAGTATTGTTACCGACATTTATAGCTTACAGTGTAACAAGAAACTGGTTCATATGTAAGAGTATTGTTACCGACATTTATAGCTTACAGTGTAACAAGAAACTGGTTCATATGTAAGAGTATTGTTACCGACATTTATAGCTTACAGCATAACAAGAAACTGGTTCATTTGTAAGACTATTGTTACCAACATTTATAGCTTAGTGTAACAAGCAACTGGTTCATTTGTAAGAGTATTGTTACCGACATTTATAGCTTACAGTGTAACAAGAAACTGGTTCATATGTAAGAGTATTGTTACCGACATTTATAGCTTACAGTGTAACAAGAAACTGGTTCATATGTAAGAGTATTGTTACCGACATTTATAGCTTACAGCATAACAAGAAACTGGTTCATTTGTAAGAGTATTGTTACCGACATGTATAGCTTACAGTGTAACAAGAAACTGGTTCATTTGTAAGAGCATTGTTACCGATATTTATAGCTTACAGTGTAACAAGCAACTGGTTCATTTGTAAGAGTATTGTTACCGATATTTATAGCTTACAGTGTAACAAGCAACTGGTTCATTTGTAAGAGTATTGCTACCGACATTTATAGCTTACAGCATAACAAGAAACTGGTTCATTTGTAAGAGTATTGTTACCGACATGTATAGCTTACAGTGTAACAAGAAACTGGTTCATATGTAAGAGTATTGTTACCGACATTTATAGCTTACAGCATAACAAGAAACTGGTTCATTTGTAAGAGTATTGTTACCGACATGTATAGCTTACAGTGTAACAAGAAACTGGTTCATTTGTAAGAGCATTGTTACCGATATTTATAGTTTACAGTGTAACAAGCAACTGGTTCATTTGTAAGAGTATTGTTACCGACATGTATAGCTTACAGTGTAACAAGAAACTGGTTCATTTGTAAGAGTATTGTTACCGATATTTATAGCTTACAGTGTAACAAGAAACTGGTTCATATGTAAGAGTATTGTTACCGACATTTATAGCTTACAGTGTAACAAGAAACTGGTTCATATGTAAGAGTATTGTTACCGACATTTATAGCTTACAGCATAACAAGAAACTGGTTCATTTGTAAGAGTATTGTTACCGACATGTATAGCTTACAGTGTAACAAGAAACTGGTTCATTTGTAAGAGCATTGTTACCGATATTTATAGCTTACAGTGTAACAAGCAACTGGTTCATTTGTAAGAGTATTGTTACCGATATTTATAGCTTACAGTGTAACAAGCAACTGGTTCATTTGTAAGAGTATTGCTACCGACATTTATAGCTTACAGCATAACAAGAAACTGGTTCATTTGTAAGAGTATTGTTACCGACATGTATAGCACAGTGTAACAAGAAACTGGTTCATTTGTAAGAGTATTGTTACCGATATTTATAGCTTACAGTGTAACAAGAAACTGGTTCATTTGTAAGACTATTGTTACCAACATTTATAGCTTAGTGTAACAAGCAACTGGTTCATTTGTAAGAGTATTGTTACCGACATGTATAGCTTACTGTGTAACAAGCAACTGGTTCATTTGTAAGAGTATTGTTACTGACATTTATAGCTTACAGTGTAACAAGCAACTGGTTCATTTGTAAGAGTATTGTTACCGACATTTATAGCTTACTGTGTAACAAGCAACTGGCTCATTTGTAAGAGTATTGTTACTGACATTTATAGCTTACAGTGTAACAAGAAACTGGTTCATATGTAAGAGTATTGTTACCGACATTTATATCTTACAGTGTAACAAGAAACTGGTTCATTTGTAAGAGTATTGTTACCGATATTTATAGCTTACAGTGTAACAAGAAACTGGTTCATTTGTAAGAGATTTGTTACCGACATGTATAGCTTACAGTGTAACAAGAAACTGGTTCATTTGTAAGACTATTGTTACCAACATTTATAGCTTAGTGTAACAAGCAACTGGTTCATTTGTAAGAGTATTGTTACCGACATGTATAGCTTACAGTGTAACAAGAAACTGGTTCATTTGTAAGAGTATTGTTACCGATATTTATAGCTTACAGTGTAACAAGAAACTGGTTCATTTGTAAGAGTATTGTTACCGATATTTATAGCTTACAGTGTAACAAGAAACTGGTTCATTTGTAAGACTATTGTTACCGACATTTATAGCTTAGTGTAACAAGAAACTGGTTCATTTGTAAGAGTATTGTTACCGACATTTATAGCTTACAGTGTAACAAGAAACTGGTTCATATGTAAGAGTATTGTTACCGACATTTATAGCTTACAGTGTAACAAGAAACTGGTTCATATGTAAGAGTATTGTTACCGACATTTATAGCTTACAGCATAACAAGAAACTGGTTCATTTGTAAGAGTATTGTTACCGACATGTATAGCTTACAGTGTAACAAGAAACTGGTTCATATGTAAGAGTATTGTTACCGACATTTATAGCTTACAGCATAACAAGAAACTGGTTCATTTGTAAGAGTATTGTTACCGACATGTATAGCTTACAGTGTAACAAGAAACTGGTTCATTTGTAAGAGCATTGTTACCGATATTTATAGCTTACAGTGTAACAAGCAACTGGTTCATTTGTAAGAGTATTGTTACCGACATGTATAGCTTACAGTGTAACAAGAAACTGGTTCATTTGTAAGAGTATTGTTACCGATATTTATAGCTTACAGTGTAACAAGAAACTGGTTCATTTGTAAGACTATTGTTACCAACATTTATAGCTTAGTGTAACAAGCAACTGGTTCATTTGTAAGAGTATTGTTACCGACATTTATAGCTTACAGTGTAACAAGAAACTGGTTCATATGTAAGAGTATTGTTACCGACATTTATAGCTTACAGTGTAACAAGAAACTGGTTCATATGTAAGAGTATTGTTACCGACATTTATAGCTTACAGCATAACAAGAAACTGGTTCATTTGTAAGACTATTGTTACCAACATTTATAGCTTAGTGTAACAAGCAACTGGTTCATTTGTAAGAGTATTGTTACCGACATTTATAGCTTACAGTGTAACAAGAAACTGGTTCATATGTAAGAGTATTGTTACCGACATTTATAGCTTACAGTGTAACAAGAAACTGGTTCATATGTAAGAGTATTGTTACCGACATTTATAGCTTACAGCATAACAAGAAACTGGTTCATTTGTAAGAGTATTGTTACCGACATGTATAGCTTACAGTGTAACAAGAAACTGGTTCATTTGTAAGAGCATTGTTACCGATATTTATAGCTTACAGTGTAACAAGCAACTGGTTCATTTGTAAGAGTATTGTTACCGATATTTATAGCTTACAGTGTAACAAGCAACTGGTTCATTTGTAAGAGTATTGCTACCGACATTTATAGCTTACAGCATAACAAGAAACTGGTTCATTTGTAAGAGTATTGTTACCGACATGTATAGCTTACAGTGTAACAAGAAACTGGTTCATTTGTAAGAGTATTGTTACCGATATTTATAGCTTACAGTGTAACAAGAAACTGGTTCATTTGTAAGACTATTGTTACCAACATTTATAGCTTAGTGTAACAAGCAACTGGTTCATTTGTAAGAGTATTGTTACCGACATTTATATCTTACAGTGTAACAAGAAACTGGTTCATTTGTAAGAGTATTGTTACCGATATTTATAGCTTACAGTGTAACAAGAAACTGGTTCATTTGTAAGACTATTGTTACCGACATTTATAGCTTAGTGTAAGAAGCAACTGGTTCATTTGTAAGAGTATTGTTACCGACATTTATATCTTACAGTGTAACAAGAAACTGGTTCATATGTAAGAGTATTGTTACCGACATTTATATCTTACAGTGTAACAAGAAACTGGTTAGTTTGTAATATTATTGTTACTGACATTTATAGTCAGTAATTTATTCTGATTGTTCAATAACGAACAGTTAGGTAAATGAAATTAACAAAAAACATATGTTGATTAAAAACCAAACTTTTTCAACAGGGTTTCTATAATTATGGAATGCAAAGCTGTGAAAACGGAGAAAAGTCGTCTTTAAACGATTATTTCTCAGGGGCTGTCTGATATTCCCAAAGTGTAGTGTAGTGAGACAAGTATTCCAGAATGAAGTTTTGTTATTGTTTTATTATGAGGATAATATTTCGACAGATCAAAAGCTTTAATTACGAATAACAATAATGTAGGCTCCCGAAATGGTTATCAGTTTATATCCCTGACAAAACCCTATACAAATACTACTTATTAAAATACGAGCAAATAACACGAAAGAACATTAGGCCTACATGTGTGATTGCTTTTCTTACCAGCTTTTGGACATACGACCGTTTAAAATATCGGACTGTTACTATTATGGCTTTCTGGAATATCTCTTTGCATGTTTTGAATTTCACTTACTTAATTTAGCAGTGTGAGACTAGAAAGGCAGCACCACCAACTCTCGGGCGAGCCTTTTACCAACAAATAGTGGGATTGACCATACACATTATAACGTCCTCACGGTAGAAAGGGTAAGCATGTTTGATGTTACAGGGATTCGACGTGTTTTTTTTATTATTATAATTTCTTTGATACAAATCTCATACAAAGTAGTTTTTGTTTTGTTTCTTAAGACAAATAGCTCATGTTCTGGAGAGTATAATATTCGTGTTTAAGACAAACAACCCCCGTTCTAGAGAGTATAATATTCGTGTTTAAGGCAAACAACCCCGTTCTAGAGAGTATAATGGTAGTGTTTAAGACAAACAACCCCCGTTCTAGAGAGTATAATGGTAGTGTTTAAGACAAACAACCCCCGTTCTAGAGAGTATAATGGTAGTGTTTAAGACAAACAACCCCCGTTCTAGAGAGTATAATGGTAGTGTTTAAGACAAACAACCCCTGTTCTAGAGAGTATAATGTTAGTGTTCAAGACAAACAACTTCTGTTCTAGAGAGTACAATGGTAGTGTTTGTTTCTTAAAATAAATAACTTTTGTTCTGGAGAGTATAATGGTTGTGTTTGTTTCTTAAGACAAACAACCTCTATGCTAGAGAATAGAAGACAAACATTTTATATTTTGTTATTTATTTTTACTAAATGTATCTTATTATATTCATATTTCCAACCATCTATGGATGCTCGGCTCTTAGCCGAGTGTGGAAATGATTGAATACACGACTGGCTTGGGAAAAGTATGTTTTATTCTGTCCAATACTAAAGAAAGTAGTTAATTTAACGTGAAAGGAATCTTATATTTGTCCAACGGTAAACTAGACTAAAGTGAGTGAAGCCATAATACTAATGTAGTCGACTTTTACTTGTGACAGTAAAACAAACCTAACGTTTCACGGAAAACAACCAATATTACGTCTGACCAGGCGTGGTGATGCACATAGCGTGTTGGACTATGACTCTGAAAGTCCAAGTGTTGAGATGGAAACACATGATCCTCAAAATGATAGTTATGAGTAGCGCAAGAGGTGGAGGTGCCGACAATACCCCAAGCTCTCAGTTGTGGTTTTATAACTTTTAAAATTGGGTTTCTGTCCCCATAACAGACACAGTACAGACAACAAATAAACAATTTGTTCTCCATTTCCAAACTAAGGACAGGTATCACATATAATCCAGAATATTTTATATAGTTTTGCACACATTTCAGAAAACAACAAAAAATTACGTCACTTTCTCCAGTTGCACGTGACTGATACTAAAAAAAAAAGTGACGTCATGCTCTTAATAAAATTGGACGGGCTTAATGTTCGTGCGCGTAACCTTCCATACATACTTGTATTTTATGTCAATATTTATTTAAGTTTTAGAGTATGCAAAAACAGCTTAATCAAAAAGAAAAAATATTGTGGTACTTGTGGTTTCGTTTTCGTTTATTTTAGGAGATAGAGGTATGTATTCTCCTTTACTAATTCAGTGTCGTGTACACAAAACTTAGACAAGAAAAGTTTGCTATGGTACTTGTGGTTTCGTTGTTAGGGGTGGGTGGGTTCGCTGCCACTCTGTATGTAATACCTTACTGATCATTCAATCTCCAACTGTTTGTCTCATGATAAATATTGATTACGACATCACCACTACATTCGTGAGGCTTGGTGATTACATTTCTCAGCCTACCTAGATCCCACGCGGTTCGACCCCCGCTCTACCTTGGCCGCCTGACTTAAAACATGCCTCTAAAAGGACCAGCACTGTCTTCCGTTACGTGCTTGACCTATTATGTTGGTAACTCCGGACAGTGTGCAAGAGCTTATGCGATTGAATAACCATATATCGTGTGTGCATGACAACGTATACCGCTAGAGGGCGTAAGTCTTAAGCTCCTCTACCATCATACACTTTGAATACACTAGGTCTTGTTTTATATACAGACTATACATCGTAAGTATTGTGTTATATAGACAGAAGGTACAGTATAACATAGGTGTTGTGTTGTGCAGACTATACATCGTAAGTATTGTGTTATATAGACAGAAGATACAGTATAACATAGGTGTTGTGTTATGCAGACAGAAGGTACACTATAACATAGGTGTTGTGTTATATAGACAGAAGGTACAGTATAACATAGGTGTTGTGTTATGCAGACAGAAGGTACAGTATAACATAGGTGTTGTGTTATGCAGACAGAAGGTACAGTATAACATAGGTGTTGTGTTATGCAGACAGAAGGTACACTATAACATAGGTGTTGTGTTATATAGACAGAAGGTACAATATAACATAGGTGTTGTGTTATGCAGACAGAAGGAACAGTATAACATAGGTGTTGTGTTATGCAGACAGAAGGTACAGTATAACATAGGTGTTGTGTTATGCAGACAGTAGGTCCAGTATAACATAGGTGTTGTGTTATGCAGACAGAAGGTACAGTATAACATAGGTGTTGTGTTATGCAGACAGAAGGTACAGTTATAACATAGGTGTTGTGTTATGCAGACAGAAGGTACAGTATAACATAGGTGTTGTGTTATGCAGACAGAAGATACAGTATAACATATGTATTGTGTTATACAGACTAAAGGTCCAGTATAACATAGGTGTTGTGTGATAAAGACTGAAGGCCCCATATAACGTAGGTGTTGTGTTATAGAGACTAAAGGTGCAGTATAACACAGGTATTGTGTTATAGAGACTAAAAGTGCAGTATATAGCATAGGTATTGTGTCATAGAGACTAAAGGTCACGTATACAGCATAGGTATTGTGTTGTACAGACTAAAGGTCCACTATAAAATGGGTATTGTGTTATACAGAATCAAGGTCCAGTATCGCACGTCTGGTGTTATAGTTACACGTTATCTATTGCTTTCAATACCGTGCAAATATCATAATCAATAATGGGAACATTATGACGTCATGGTCACATCCACTATTCGTTGGTAAAGAACAGTTTAATAATTGGCGGTGGGTGTTGTTGATTAGGGACAACTACCGCAGATAACCCATCAGTAATTCAACACAACATTAAAGAGAAATAAAGCTTTAACCAGATACAGTGTAGTTGAAATACTCTTGAATAATCTTAACTTTTAGTACCTTTAACTAGATATAGTGTAGTTGAAATACTCTTGAATAATCTTTACTTTCAGTGTCTTTAACTAGATATAGTGCAGTTGAAATACTCTTGAATAATCTTTACTTTCAGTACCTTTAACTAGGTATAGTGTAGTTGAAATACTCTTGAATAATCTTTACTTTCAGTACCTTTAACTAGATATAGTGTAGTTGAAATACTCTTGAATAATCTTTACTTTCAGTACCTTTAACTAGATATAGTGTAGTTGAAATACTCTTGAATAATCTTTACTTTCAGTACCTTTAACTAGATATAGTGTAGTTGAAATACTCTTGAATAATCTTTACTTTCAGTGTCTTTAACTAGGTATAGTGTAGTTGAAATACTCTTGAATAATCTTTACTTTCAGTGTCTTTAACTAGATATAGTGCAGTTGAAATACTCTTGAATAATCTTTACTTTCAGTACCTTTAACTAGGTATAGTGTAGTTGAAATACTCTTGAATAATCTTTACTTTCAGTACCTTTAACTAGGTATAGTGTAGTTGAGAAACTGTGTGTTGATGACGGATGGTGTTTTAGTTGTACTGTTTATGTTTCTCAACTTTTGTTTTTTAAAGAATTATTTTAAAAATACTTAGACGTATTTAAAGTATGGCAATATTGGCTCTTGTCCAAGGCTGGAGCTTGTTGGCTGAGTTAGAAATATCTGTTGTTTTGTATAGGGAAATTTTCGTAATCCACCAAATAAAGACTGGATTGTACCTTTCTCTTCCGTAGGGTGTTATTGAACCGGAAAGTGAAACTGTATTCTCTCTGGCAGCTCTCGTGCTTCAGGAAGTTTCCGGAGATTACTGTGAGTAAGTATTGATAACCCTAACATGAAAAGAAACCAAAACCCACTTGTGTTGATGTTTGTATGCCCAGTTCGGTAAGTGCACGTTCTATCAAAACATGTCCTACTAAATCAATATTTGAAACAAAATATTTCGTATATATAGGTAACTATTTAGGTAAAGTGTATTAGTCTATAGAAATATTTTTTTTAAGTTTCAGTTTTACGATAAAGGTGTATGCGTGTTTTATAAATAATCTAAAACGACAGGTGTGATTAAAGCTACGAGCGCACGTGGCTGTTTATAACTGTCTTTGTAACTTCTAATCAAGAATGATTATTGAATAACGTGCGGGTTTTCAAGGTGATTGAGAAGTTACATCGGTATTCTGAGTGGGCAGAGTTTTTAAGCAATAAACCTTCATGTCGGGTTTATCTTTATAAGAAACAACCTAAGAGATACCTACAAACAGTCTTACCTCGCATGCTCTAACTATTGTGTGGTGGTGTTTTCTCTTTTTCCTGCACTTAACTGTTCTCAGAGTTTATCCAGAGATTCTTTATTCTACACAGTTTTGTTTTGAACCAAAGTCGTCTTCTATTCCGTGTACTAACCTGACGTATCGTCTACTTCATGTCGTAAAGGCCCATCTCAAATTGAACGCCAATCGTACTTGTTAACCACAAGGATTCTATTCTTCAAGGTTTCGTATGAAGCATAATTCGTGAGTTTGTAGAGCTTTGTGTAGAAAGCGACACTTTTGACTTGCGTTAGAAACGTCACTGTGTTAAGACTAGTTTTATTTCAACTCGAGAAACACCAAGGAATAAAAACTCCGTTGATTTTAATTAAAAAGTGTTTTCTTCTGGTATGTTGCATTGACTTGTTTTATCTTCCACATCATTTTCCAATGGTGTATTCCATAAATATGAATTCAGGGTTTCAGTAACCGTGGTGGACATAGTATAGATCGTCCATTGTTCAGCTTTCGTTAAACGTCAAATATTTGATTAAAGAGGGCGTTCTAGGGCATCTTTTTTTTACATCTCTGGATATTATAAATACACTGTTGTCTTTCACATTGCACACACACAGAGAGAGAGAGAGAGAGAGACAAACATTACGCTGTGGAAACTAAATAAATGACGTTTTAAGTCGCTGGAGTAACTTCCTTCAATTACACAGCGTCCGTCATCGAAATGTAGTTGTGACGTCACTTTAAAAACTTCTCGTTACGACTAACAAGTTACAGTCTGTAGGGTAAGTATAACACTTTCAGCGTTGAGTTAGATGATGTCTTATCTCCTCAACATGGGTCAATCAAAGTGACATCTACGTGATTCTTGGGTATTCTGTTAAAGATAGGTAGTTCAAACTAAAAGTAATGTTCATGGGCTCCAAACTATCTCTAACTTCATCTGGTATACATGGTGTCGTGCTACCACCAATGTTATAAAAGACGATGGTGCAGGTTGATGTATTAGTTTAACCAACCGGAAATAACATGTTAATTAGAGACTTCTTTTGGGCACAGATTACGTGACATTCAGAAGCACTTACATTCAACTGATTTTCTTAGAACTTTGTGTGGTGTCGCTTGGTAACTACACAGGATTGTGGGGAATTCGAATTTTATTGTTGACATACAGCGGCTGTACATCATCGAATTTAATACTGTTAGCCTCAGATATCAGGCTATCTAAAAGTTCTAAATAAAACTTCAATAGAAATGAAATAGAGGGTGTGTAGAAAGGATAAACATGTATGTTATGTATATCACTAAAAACATTTAAAACAGACATGTGTTTGTCTTACCCTAGTTTTTGTATACTTTAGTACCAGCATAACATAGTCGTCACAAAATTTTATGTCCAAGAACACATCTTTATGACCAATATCTTGATATCCAAAAACACATCTTTATAATCAATATCTTGACGTCCAAAAACAAATTTTTATGACCAATATCTTGATAACAAAAGCACATATTTTTGACCAATACCTCGATAAACAAGAACACATCTTTATGTCCAATATATTGATGTCCAAGAACACGTCTTTATAACTAATATCTTGATAACAAAAACACATCTTAATATCCAATATCTCGATAAACAAATACACATCTTTATCACCAATACTTCATGTCCAAGAATACATTTTAACAAACATTTGTTGGAAACCTATGACAACATGAATATTATATTTTCCTCTGAATATACC
This sequence comes from Tachypleus tridentatus, assembly GCF_004210375.1. Taxonomy (NCBI): domain Eukaryota; kingdom Metazoa; phylum Arthropoda; class Merostomata; order Xiphosura; family Limulidae; genus Tachypleus; species Tachypleus tridentatus. The sequence continues at coordinate 20,907,087 of NW_027467777.1, forward strand.
AAACTAACAGGTGCCATAGATTACCAGTGATTTCATACCAAACTAACAGGTGCCATAGATTACAAGTGATTTCATACCAAACTAACAGGTGCCATAGATTACAAGTGATTTCATACCAAACTAACAGGTGCCATAGATTACCAGTGATTTCATACCAAACTAACAGATGCCATAGATTACCAGTGATTTCATACCAAAGTAACAGGTGCCACAGATTACCAATGATTTCATATTCAAATGGGATTACGTGAATTAAACCTTTATGAAAAGCCTCCAAACAGGAAATTGAATTAAGAACCCAAACGCTGATTGTAGTTAGTCATGTTTGTTAATCATGTTTGTTGACCACGTTTGTTAACCATGTTTGTTAATCGTGTTTGTTAATCACGTTTGTTAACCATGTTTGTTGACCAACCACGTTTGTTAATTGTGTTTGTTAATCATGTTTGTTGACCACGTTTGTTAACCATGTTTGTTAATCGTGTTTGTTAATCACGTTTGTTAACCATGTTTGTTAATCATGTTTGTTGACCACGTTTGTTAATCGTGTTTGTTAATCACATTTGTTAACCACGTTTGTTAACCATGTTTGTTAAACACGTTTGTTAACCATGTTTGTTAATCACGTTTGTCAACCATGTTTGTTAATCGTGTTTGTTGATCACGTTTGTTAACCATGTTTGTTAATCGTGTTTGTTAATCACGTTTGTTAACCACGTTTGTTAACCATGTTTGTTAATCATGTTTGTTGACCAACCACGTTTGTTAATCGTGTTTGTTAATCACGTTTGTTAATCGTGTTTGTTAACCACGTTTGTTAACCATGTTTGTTAATCATGTTTGTCACGTGTTTTATATATTTTATTTCTCCTTTGGTATTGAAATAGACACTTCAGATTTCCCAACGTTGATTTAGTTGACGTAACCTAGGTATTTCTATCTTTGTATTAAATAAACACTTCATCTTTGTTTATATTGTTTTAGTTGACGTAACCTAGGTATTTCTATCTTTGTATTTAAATAAACACTTTATCTTTGTTTATATTGTTTTAGTTGATGTAACCAAGGTATTTCTATCTTTGTATGAAATAAACACTTCACCTTTGTTTATATTGTTTTAGTTGACGTAACCTAGGTATTTCTATCTTTGTATTTAAATAAACACTTTACCTTTGTTTATATTGTTTCAGTTGACGTAACCTAGGTCTTTTTATCTTTGTATTTAAATAAACACTTTACCTTTGTTTATATTGTTTCAGTTGACGTAACCTAGGTCTTTTTATCTTTGTATTTAAATAAACACTTTACCTTTGTTTATATTGTTTTGGTTGACGTAACCTAGGTCTTTTTATCTTTGTATTTAAATAAACACTTTACCTTTGTTTATATTGTTTCAGTTGACGTAACCTAGGTCTTTTTATCTTTGTATTTAAATAAACACTTCAGCTTTGTTTATATTGTTTTAGTTGACGTAACCTACGTATTCCTATCTTTGTATTTAAATAAACACTTCATCTTTGTTTATATTGTTTTAGTTGATGTAACCAAGGTATTTCTATCTTTGTATGAAATAAACACTTCACCTTTGTTTATATTGTTTTAGTTGACGTAACCTAGGTATTTCTATCTTTGTATTTAAATAAACACTTTACCTTTGTTTATATTGTTTCAGTTGACGTAACCTAGGTCTTTTTATCTTTGTATTTAAATAAACACTTTACCTTTGTTTATATTGTTTCAGTTGACGTAACCTAGGTCTTTTTATCTTTGTATTTAAATAAACACTTTACCTTTGTTTATATTGTTTCAGTTGACGTAACCTAGGTATTTCTATCTTTGTATTTAAATAAACACTTCAGCTTTGTTTATATTGTTTTAGTTGACGTAACCTAGGTATTTCTATCTTTGTATTTAAATAAACACTTTACCTTTGTTTATATTGTTTCAGTTGACGTAACCTAGGTCTTTTTATCTTTGTATTTAAATAAACACTTCAGCTTTGTTTATATTGTTTTAGTTGACGTAACCAAGGTATTTCTATCTTTGTATTTAAATAAACACTTCAGCTTTGTTTATATTGTTTTAGTTGACGTAACCAAGGTATTTCTATCTTTGTATTTAAATAAACACTTCAGCTTTGTTTATATTGTTTTAGTTGACGTAACCAAGGTATTTCTATCTTTGTATTTAAATAAACATTTCAACTTTCTCAATAGAATAAATTTTTAGTTGTAAGTGTTTTGGCACATTTGTTTAATACAACGATACAGCGATCAGGTAAGTAACCAAGGTATTTATATTTTGTGTTTAAATAAACATTTCAACTTTCTCAATAGAATAAATTTTTAGTTGTAAGTGTTTTGGCACATTTGTTTAATACAACGATACAGCGATCAGGTAAGTAACCAAAGTATTTATATTTTGTGTTTAAATAAACATTTCAACTTTCTCAATAGAATAAATTTTTAGTTGTAAGTGTTTTGGCACATTTGTTTAATACAACGATCAGGTAAGTAAAACTCGATGATCTTTAAATAGTTTCTTAATACTGACTTTCTTCTAATAATTTAGTGACCAAAGTACCAAAGAACTACTAAAGGATTTACCAGTTTTACCAACAAGTGTACTGAAGACTTGCCCGTCTTTACATGTATGGTAAGATCTGATTGGTTTCTGTCTCTTTTACCATGCAGTTGTCACTCTTTATTTATTCAGATCTCTCCTGTGATAAATGGACAAATTTTTATCATGTTTGAATAAATATCTGACTAAAAATAGATACAATATTATAAGATGCTGATAAGACTTAACTGATTATCATAAAACTACACAACGAGTTGTTTGTACTCAACCCAACGTGAGTTTAGAAATCCTAATTTTAGCGTTTTAAGCTCTCAGCTTTACCAGCGAGCTAAAGATAAGTTTTTAGGTCTTACTTCATGTAGAGTTAGAATTTTAAAGCAGTTTGGAGACAGTTCTGTTTTTAAATCTCGAATAATTGATTGTCTTTAAAGTGATTTTAAACTGTTGTTTTCTGAGGAGGATTATTTGTTTAATTCTAAAACCTTGGCCAACATTCGAACTCTTCCTTAGTTGTTTTTCAGTCATCCTTGAAACGTCAAATATGTTACTTACACATCCTGCCATCTCGTGGGATATGTTTGAACTATATTAACTTTCGCTGTACTAGTGAAAGAGGGATAGAAAATCAGAGACCTACTTTAGGATAATTCTAAGAGTTATATTTTAGTCATCAAAATTCACCCTTTCATGATAAATTTTTGTGTTTACAGGATATTTATCTTTCAGAGTTGTTCCTTTTTATTCATGTTTTAAAAATATTTCTCGCATTTTTTAAAAAATTATTATTATTAATCAAAATAGTGTTAACGTATTTACACTAATTCAGATTTCTCAACGACTTTCAAAATAAAAGTCACTTTGTTTTTATCTGGTCCTACTTTGTGGTCTGTGTATTAAACTTAAAGCAAGCACGTGTGCATAAGAATAAGGCATGGCTTTATTATTTATCAAGTTTACTTCTAGGAATTTCAACACCAAGATAAGAAAACAATTGTTGGTGTGTTAACAAACTATGAGCGTTGAGAATATAGTTCTGAGTAGTTTATGTTAATCTCAAAGATCTATTAAAAATTAATGTTTTTCTAGTAAAAAGTTACAATTTCTAGAATGTTAGAATAAATATTCTCTAAATTACATTAGGAATGTAGGCTTTTTTTTTAGTATTTAAAGCAAAAACTCACAATTTATGCTTCAAATCAGGTTGGGTATGTTTAGTGAGCCCCAAATGTGGGTTGGAGATATTCTTATTTATGTCCCTACGTCTCAGAAGCACTGCTTTGGGGCAGTGTGCACGTGATAAGAGTAACAGTCAAATCTCACTATTGAAGGGTCTAGTTGAAGAGTTAGCGGTAGGTGCAGTTCATCTTCTGTATACCTTTTAATCTCTCAGTTGTAAATTAGGGACAGTCAGTGCAGATAGCTCTTTGTGTAGCTTTGAGAAATTTTCCAAACACCAACCACCACTGGTTGTGGTTATATATTTTTGTATAAATATTAAAGATTTCCAAATGTTGTGTAAATCTATAGAAATTGTTTATATGAGAAGAGTTTTACTTTTGAATTTAGTGAAGACAAAGTTACAAAGATCTACAAGAACCTGAAAGGGACTTCTCGAGGAAGTGCTGTGGTGAAGTGAGTATTAAAACCGTGAATGTAAATGGTTTAGATAGTGATATGATAAGGCTTAATATAGCTCTTTAAGCTACTAGAATTCAGCCATATTTAAAAAATCAGATATCACGTAATGAATCAGAAATCTTATTTTAGTGCAAACTCACGTTCGGTCCACTGCAGAGAATTGAATGACATATTTTAACATTTTAAGTCCATAAACCTATAGCTAGTCCACTCAGACCCTGCTAACCATTATTTTAAATATTTTTAAAAAATCACAATTATCCTTTTCTTTCACAATTTGATAAATTTATTATTTATTGTAAAATAATTATCTAATTAGTGATGGATAGTACAGGTTAATTATGAAAAATTAAATACATTGTTACACAATAAACACCTAATGTATCACACGCCAGAGAGCACCTTATAAATATTAATCAGATTATTACCAGAATCCTAACTCTGATAAGAAATCTTATACTTAATGAAATTCTAACCCTTGTAAGAAATAACCTCATACTTGCGAGGTTTCAAATACTCACAATACAGCTTTTACAGTGATTATACAGTAAATTAAAACACCTGCTGTTCTCGATATTTCAATGAGTGGAAAACTGTGATATATGTAAATATGTTAGACGAGAAACACTGCAGTTATTGATTTTATGAACCTTCACTTTGAAACAACCCTTTCTGTTTTTGTTTCTCTTGTCATTTGATATACTTACAACGTTTTTTAATCATTCATATCTTGGTTTTTAATTTTCAGAAACATATTTATGGTAATAGAGAAGTATGAAAAATATTATTTGGTTTATTAAACGCTCTTAAAAAGTATAGACTTTTGGTGTTGTTACCAACTCTTGAATTGTGGCGTAAATAACGTTTATCCATTTCATGTCTATTCCAATTCTAGACAATGACATATTAATTAAAACACAAATTAACATTAGTTTTCTCCTACTATAGATACATGAAAATTGTAGAACGTTTTCCAGCCTACGGTGTGCATTATTATGAAGTAAAGGTTAGTAGCATTCTTTTGAAACTGAATGAGCAAGAAAGAAGAAAAAACTTGAAGGAAATCTTATTTATTTTATTCAAAAATAAAAATCCTGACATTTAAACCCTTTCATTTTGTATCTAGGACAAAGAAGGATTCCCTTGGTGGATTGGATTGAGTTATAAAGGAATCGGTCAGTACGATTATATCGACAAGAAAACCCCCAGAAAGGTAAGTACATATCATATGTATAATTATAATCAACAAAACTACTTAACCCGTTTCAGATAATGTTGTCACATTATATGTATAATTATAATTAACAAAACTACTTAACCTGTTTCAGATAATGTTGTCATATCATATGTATAATTATAATCAACAAAACTACTTAACCTGTTTCAGATAATGTTGTCACATCATATGTATAATTATAATCAACAAAACTACTTAACCTGTTTCAGATAATGTTGTCACATCATATGTATAATTATAATCAACAAAACTACTTAACCCGTTTCAGATAATGTTGTCACATCATATGTATAATTATAATCAACAAAACTACTTAACCCGTTTCAGATAATGTTGTCACATCATATGTATAATTATAATCAACAAAACTACTTAACCCGTTTCAGATAATGTTGTCACATCATATGTATAATTATAATCAACAAAACTACTTAACCCGTTTCAGATAATGTTGTCACATCATATGTATAATTATAATCAACAAAACTACTTAACCTGTTTCAGATAATGTTGTCACATCATATGTATAATTATAATCAACAAAACTACTTAACCCGTTTCAGATAATGTTGTCACATCATATGTATAATTATAATCAACAAAACTACTTAACCTGTTTCAGATAATGTTGTCACATCATATGTATAATTATAATCAACAAAACTACTTAACCTGTTTCAAATAATGTTGTCACATCATATGTATAATTATAATCAACAAAACTACTTAATCTATTCAAGGTAATCTTGTCCAATGGTATTAACATAATCGTAATCAACCATATTACTTAACCTGTTCCAGGTAATCTTATAAACTGTTCTAGGTAATCTTGTCTAATGGTATTAACACAATCATAATCAACAAAATTACTTAACCTGTTCCAGGTAATCTTATAAACTGTTCTAGGTAATCTTGTCTAATGGTATTAACACAATCATAATCAACAAAATTACTTAACCTGTTCCAGGTAATCTTGTCTAATGGTTTAAGTTACTAATTTCACTCTGGTACCCAATGCAACACTGTACTGTATAATCCCACATGGTGCAACATGGTGTCATATGGTACTACCTTATGCAATATACTGTCACATGGTGCTATTTAATACTGCATACTGTCACATGGTGCATCATAGTGTTAGTTGCAAGGTGACAAAAAACCCACTTGAAGTCAAAATGTATATCAGGATTTCTGGTATGGGTATTAGCACTTTTACTAATAAAGCAGAGAACAGTGTTACATTTTTCGATATTTTGACCATTTTAGGTCATCTTCAGATTAACAAAGAGTGAAGATTAACCTGTTAACCTGAAGATGACCTAAAATGGTCAAAATATCATTCTTTTCTTTATTAGTAAAAGCGTTAATTTATATATATGAGCCCTCCTGAGATACATAGTGTCACATGATGCATCATAGTGTCATCTGTGGCTACATAATACTACATACTGCCACATGGTGCAACATAGTGTCATATGGTACTACAGTGTACTACATGGTGCATTGTAGTGTCATATGGTGCTACATAATATTACATACTGCCATGTGGTGCATTGTAGTGCCACATGGTGCTACATGATATTACATACTGCCATGTGGTGTGTCGTAGTGCCTTACAATCTTACAAAGCACCATATGTTACAACACACTTCTATATATTACTATATCTTCCTATATAAAATCTGTGCTCTGAAATACATTAAACTTTAATATTAGACATTTGAATTATTAGCCTAAATAACTGTATTTCTTTTTTATATTTCTACTGGTGTTGGATATTTGTGGAAATAGTTCTCAAAACATGCACAACAACAACTGTGACTTTTCATGTTCAATGATACCAATTACTTGAAGTGTTACTACAAATTAAATTGGTAAAATCTGAACACAAACTGATACATTTAAACAAATCAAATGTACCACTGACTGTTACATCTTGACTCTGGTGTTACTAAATATGTTGTATCAACTGCTACATCCTCAGAATGTTTCTTGTTACCAGCAGTCTTACAATTATTCTCTTCTTTCCAGTTGTTTCCGTGGGAGAAACTGGAAAACGTGTACTTTAAACAAAGGAAATTTTCCTTTGAAGTTCACAAGCGAAGAAGGTAAACTGTTTTATTTATTGTTCAGTTATTTTTTAATTACATTAGTGGAACCAGTTGGAGCTCATAATTTGTATCTGATTACGTGGTTTTTGCTTTGCTGTACATGCACAAATGTATGTATCTTATATTTATTATGTATTATTTCAAACTGTTTTTATTTTATTATTAAAGATGCTATTTTGCAGCTAAATGTGAAGTTATTTAAACCAGAAATAAATCTAAATTTTCATTTTGCTACACCCACTTGTACTTTATCTAATACTGTACATCTTAAACATCCACTCATACTTTATCTAACAACTGTACATCTTGAACATCCACTCATACTTTATCTAACAACTTTACATCTTGAACATCCACTCACACTTTATCTAACAACTGTACATCTTGAACATCCATTCATACTTTATCTAACAACTGTACATCTTGAACATCCACTCACACTTTATCTAACAACTGTACATCTTGAACATCCACTCACACTTTATCTAACAACTGTACATCTTGAACATCCACTCACACTTTATCTAACAACTGTACATCTTGAACATCCACTCATACTTTATCTAACAACTGTACATCTTGAACGTCCACTCATACTTTATCTAACAACTGTACATCTTGAACATCCACTCATACTTTATCTAACAACTGTACATCTTGAACATCCACTCACACTTTATCTAACAACTGTACATCTTGAACATCCACTCACACTTTATCTAACAACTGTACATCTTGAACATCCACTCATACTTTATCTAACAACTGTACATCTTGAACATCCACTCACACTTTATCTAACAACTGTACATCTTGAACATCCACTTACACTTTATCTAACAACTGTACATCTTGAACATCCACTCATACTTTATCTAACAACTGTACATCTTGAACATCCACTCATACTTTATCTAACAACTGTACATCTTGAACATTCACTCATACTTTATCTAACAACTGTACATCTTGAACATTCACTCACACTTTATCTAACAACTGTACATCTTGAACATCCACTCATACTTTATCTAACAACTGTACATCTTGAACATCCACTCATACTTTATCTAACAACTGTACATCTTGAACATCCATTCATACTTTATCTAACAACTGTACATCTTGAACATCCACTTACACTTTATCTAACAACTGTACATCTTGAACATCCACTCATACTTTATCTAACAACTGTACATCTTGAACATCCACTCACACTTTATCTAACAACTGTACATCTTGAACATCCACTCACACTTTATCTAACAACTGTACATCTTGAACATCCACTCAAACTTTATCTAACAACTTTACATCTTGAACATCCACTCACACTTTATCTAACAACTGTACATCTTGAACATCCACTCACACTTTATCTAACAACTGTACATCTTGAACATCTACTCATACTTTATCTAACAACTGTACATCTTGAACATCCATTCATACTTTATCTAACAACTGTACATCTTGAACATCCACTCACACTTTATCTAACAACTGTACATCTTGAACATCCACTCACACTTTATCTAACAACTGTACATCTTGAACATCCACTCATACTTTATCTAACAACTGTACATCTTGAACATCCACTCATACTTTATCTAACAACTGTACATCTTGAACATCCACTCATACTTTATCTAACAACTGTACATCTTGAACATCCACTTACACTTTATCTAACAACTGTACATCTTGAACATCCACTCATACTTTATCTAACAACTGTACATCTTGAACATCCATTCATACTTTATCTAACAACTGTACATCTTGAACATCCACTCACACTTTATCTAACAACTGTACATCTTGAACATCCACTCACACTTTATCTAACAACTGTACATCTTGAACATCCACTCATACTTTATCTAACAACTGTACATCTTGAACATCCACTCATACTTTATCTAACAACTGTACATCTTGAACATCTACTCATACTTTATCTAACAACTGTACATCTTGAACATCCACTCATACTTTATCTAACAACTGTACATCTTGAACATCCACTCATACTTTATCTAACAACTGTACATCTTGAACATCCACTCATACTTTATCTAACAACTGTACATCTTGAACATTCACTCATACTTTATCTAACAACTGTACATCTTGAACATCCACTCACACTTTATCTAACAACTGTACATCTTGAACATCCACTCATACTTTATCTAACAACTGTACATCTTGAACATCCACTCATACTTTATCTAACAACTGTACATCTTGAACATGCATTCATACTTTATCTAACAACTGTACATCTTGAACATCCACTCATACTTTATCTAACAACTGTACATCTTGAACATCCATTCATACTTTATCTAACAACTGTACATCTTGAACATCCACTTACACTTTATCTAACAACTGTACATCTTGAACATCCACTCATACTTTATCTAACAACTGTACATCTTGAACATCCACTCACACTTTATCTAACAACTGTACATCTTGAACATCCACTCACACTTTATCTAACAACTGTACATCTTGAACATCCACTCATACTTTATCTAGCAACTGTACATCTTGATAAAGCCCTTTGGCGCAGTGTAGTTTCCATTACAGAGAACTGTGTTATGAGCTGTCATTTCCAAACTACACCACACTTTCTTGTATGGTTTTCATATTCTACCTAGCTTATGAGGATAAAGGGTTTGCAATGCACATAAATCCATAGGCACTGCATTTCGTTGCTTGATCTTATGTGTTTGTATAGAATAGCACGAGTAACAATTGGATTATCCAATGAATGGAAATATTCGACAACTGAACAGAATATATTGGGGAAGCAGTTCATGGACATGTGGCTTCTGTCACTTTCAAGATAGAGATTTATATTTATTATGTTGCACACTGTTGCCTGGGGCATGTGGGGATTGGTAAATTCTCACCTTTTATAAGAAACTGTACTTTGCTTAACATAGTTAGGGTATAACTTGTTGTAGGTCTATGTCTAATTAACCCTTGTTTTGCAGAGTTTATTTGTATTTCTTTGATTACAAGTACCAGTAAGTACAAGTTGTATCCTAACCTTTTAAACTCTAAATCATGAAGTTGAACATATCTTTATAATCTGAATGTAGTTCTTATACATTCTATTCCAGCATTACATTACATAAACTGCAGTTGTCATGTTTCTTGTAATTCTGCATGTTCAAATTTGTTTTAAATAATACAAACTCAGCAATGTATTTATTATTATAGTTGTTTAAGTGTCATTATGTATTAGACCACGTTGGATCAGTGGTAAGCCTAATGTCTTTTAACATTATAATACAAGTTTCAGTATTGGGCACAGTACAGATAGTCTGTGACATAGGTTCATGCTTGTCAGCAACAAACTAAATCTTGCATTATATTTTTACCAAAGTAAATAAACTTCATGGTCTAGCTTTCTTCAGGTAAGATAAATAGAATGAATAATTTTTACATGGATTGGGTTTCATAAGATACTGATTTAGGAACTTGGATATCATAGACTAATCTCTATAATTATCTAAAGTATAGCAAACTTTAACAACAGTCTCCCAATGGGTCAGTACTAAGTCTAAAAGCTCACAACTTAATAAAAATGGTTTGAATACTTGTGACAGGTACAGTACAGATAGTTTATTTTGTACTTTTGTGCTTAAAATCAAGCAAACTGTTCATACATTGTAGTGACTGGTCACTTTATCTTCTGTTGTATTCAAACCAAACTTTACCATCAATCTCTTTAACCCCTTAGAAAATATTTACACAGTAGTGGGTGAGGATTATCAAGTATTAAATATCTGTATATACAGTAGTGGATGACATCTTAATAGCATGAAGTAGATGTTTATATAGTAGTGGATGACATCTTCACAGCATGAAGTAGATGTTTATATATTAGTGGATGACATCTTAACAGCATGAAGTAGATGTTTACACAGTAGTGGATGACATCTTAATAGCATGAAGTAGATGTTTATACAGTAGTGGATGACATCTTAACAGCATGAAGTAGATGTTTATACAGTAGTGCATGACATCTTAACAGCATGAAGTAGATGTTTGCACAGTAGTGGATGACATCTTCACAGCATGAAGTAGATGTTTATACAGTAGTGGATGACATCTTAACAGCATGAAGTAGATGTTTATATATTAGTGGATGACATCTTAACAGCATGAAGTAGATGTTTATATAGTAGTGGATGACATCTTAATAGCACGAAGTAGATGTTTACACAGTAGTGGATGACATCTTAACAGCATGAAGTAGATGTTTATATAGTAGTGGATGACATCTTAATAGCACGAAGTAGATGTTTACACAGTAGTGGATGACATCTTAACAGCATGAAGTAGATGTTTATATAGTAGTGGATGACATCTTAATAGCACGAAGTAGATGTTTACACAGTAGTGGATGACATCTTAACAGCATGAAGTAGATGTTTATGCAGTAGTTATTGAAGGTTCCCTAGCACTAGTGTATTGAATTAACCAATAGATTTAGTATTTATTATGAATATGATTTTTCTTGCTCTTTGTAGAATCCAAACTACAAGAAGACCACTTGGACCAGGCAAACTCATTGTATATACATGGTTTGCCTCTGCTGCTTCCTTGGCAAAGACCATCTGGTTAATGGCTGTAGCACAACATCAGTTCTACTTGGACTGCAGTCATGGCAGGGTTAGTAAACAAGCACTGGATGTAGAGTTGGCTTAAATAACCTGGATATAGAATAGGTTTAGGTACACTGAGCTTGTAACAGTTATAATAACTAATAAGTTCAGTGCTTATACAGTAAAAGTTACATGTGAAAACTTATTCTTTTCTGCAATAAGCTACAATTGTTTTACTTACTTGTTTGCTATATCTTAAAGTATTTTTGTTAAAAAAATAAATATTTTGAATAATTGGGGTTGATGTGAGATTTGTGGGTGATACATTCACATTTTACTGTTTATCTGAAATTGGAACAAAGTGTTATTTATGTTTAAAACTATCATCCACTTCTTTATATAAAATCAAATAAACAATTTTGTATATACATTTTAAAGTAAACCCGTTTTCGTTTTTTAATTTTGTTTATCAATCTTCAGGTTATTGTGTTAAATAAAAACTAGATTCTATAAAACCTACGTGGAGATCTGGATTTCGGTTAGTACATTGTTAATATTTTATTATTCTGTTAGATTAATTTAGTAAAATCTCAATTCTGTACAGTTACACATATAAAATCTGGATTGTTTATAAATGTTTTCTTTGTTTATCTGTTATAAAGTCATTACATGAATGTGTTAAAGCTTGACTGTGTACAAACCAACATTGACACTTAAGTTTGTTTTAGACTTTCCTGTTAGCTAGTTAGTTCTGAAAATTTAGTAATTTTTATCTTGTTTCTGATTTGAACAAAATTATTCCAAATAATGTTTTTGATAGAACCTGGAGCACACTGTAGATTGATTGGAAATTATTTTTACTGTATACATTCTATTGTAGATCATTTTGTAAACTATTTTTACTATCTACCTTCTATTGTAGATCATTTGATAAACTGTTTTTACTGTCTGCCTTCTATTGTAGATCATTTGATAAACTGTTTTACTGTCTGCCTTCTACTGTAGATCATTTGGTAAACATTTTTACTGTCTGTTTTCTATTGTAGATCATTTGGTAAACTATTTTTATTGTCTGCCTTCTACTGTAGATCATTTGGTAAACATTTTTACTATCTGCCTTCTACTGTAGATCATTTGGTAAACATTTTACTGTCTGTTTTCTATTGTAGATCATTTGATAAATTGTTTTACTGTCTGCCTTCTAATGTAGATCATTTGATAAACTGTTTTTACTGTCTGCCCTCTATTGTAGATCCTTTGGTAAACTATTTACACTGTCTACCTTCTACCGTAGATCATTCGGTAAACATTTTTACTGTCTGCCTTCTATTGTAGATCATTTGACAAACTATTTTTACTATGTGCCTTCTACTGTAGATCATTTGGTAAACATTTTTACCGTCTGCCTTCTATTGTAGATCATTTGACAAACTATTTTTACTATGTGCCTTCTACTGTAGATCATTTGGTAAACATTTTTACTGTCTGCCTTGTACTGTAGATCATTTGGTAAACATTTTTACTGTCTGTCTTCTATTGTAGATCCTTTGGTAAACTGTTTTTGCTTTCTGCCTTCTGATAAGATTTCAAAAGGAACATATTATGTTAGTGACTAGGGTTCTAAGTCTCATTATTCTATCTCGTGTTTTTATTTTCAGGGTCCCATTAACTTATTACGTAACTATGAAGAAATAGCAGCTGAGCTATCAGGTAGTGTTACATGTTCTACACTGAGCTTGACAACAAGTAAGAGTTCGCCCAGCTTGTCGGTGTTCAAACATGAAGGCGAGTATATTTTGAGACCTATTGATGAAAACTCGAATTAGTTCAAGCTTTTTGTGTAGTTAGTTCATCTTTACATACATAACGATTTTATGTTTAATAGAAGTTAAACTGCATTAAAATGTGGTAAAGTCAGAATCTTGTGTGTCTAGATATGTAACACCATTATAATGAGACTAGAAATTATATTTTCTTCAATTACCAGTAATGTTTACGTCATAGCAGATAATGTCTGTAACCATAGCATCCAAACATGTTGGGGATATTCCATCTATCAGACAAGATCCAGACAGCAACTTTATTTTAACTGTTTTTGGTTCCTGTATCTCATATTAAATGTGGAGAACAATAATAATTAGATTCTTTAGTTTCATTATATTGTTTTGTTTGCTTTATATTGAGTTCATTATTGTTTTATAGTGGTGAGAGAATTACCCATTGAAAATTAATATATTTAACAGCATTAGAATTATTGATTTAAAATTATATATATATATATACATACATACATACATATATTAGTTTGTTATAACTTAAAAACAACACCAAACAAAAATAAATTAAACAGAAAACAACTACACTAACTGAAAAAATCCCAGGTTACAAGCTATAATGTGGGATTATAAAATATACCCTAGGTTTTGAAGTGGAAAAGTAGGACCCAAATTGTGGTGGGGATACACCGTCTATAAGTCTTAACTTCTGTTTGCAAGTCTCACATAAGAAATAAAGAGTAGCAATAGATATAAAAATAAAAATTAGAAGAGCGAGATGTGGGTGCTCAAGCCCACAATGTTCCATATCTATATCAACCTTCACTGCCTGCAGACAGTTGTGGAAAGATGACTGCTCTTCCAAGTAAAGAATTAACTGAAATAAAAATAAGAAAATAAAGAAATAAGGTACTACCATATGGGGGTAAGTAGGTTGAAAACTTACCTTTTGAAGTTAGCATTGCAGCACCCAATATGGCAGAAAGGCACTAATTGACAGCACAGAAGATGTGTCAGATGTGTATAAAATAGACACAGACACATAAATAATATTGTTCAGCTAATAAGCTTATTAAATTTTCTGATTCAAATTACACTTCACTATCTCATTGCCACATTCATTATACAGTAGGAAACGTGTTTTTCTATAAAGAATCATATCTTGGTTATTACTATATTATTAACACAAATATTTATAGTCTTACATATTATAATATATCCCAGATGAATCTCCTCTTTTATTATGTTACATATTACAGTTTCAAGTCACCTGAAATTTTAATGTCAGTGTGTATCAAATTTATTATGTTTGCCAGTAAGATTGATATACAAAGTTTTCTTTATTAACACAAATATATCTTAATATTAAGAGTAATACAATTTATAATAATGGCTGTTACAAAGATTGATTTACATACGAAAGTTTTACAAACTCACAAACAATAATTAATCTCATATCTGGTTTAGAATTGAATATTTTATGGACAGTATCAGAGAGCAAATTATTTGTATGTTGATAGACAAATACACTTTATTTGACACTTACTCATGGGATTTGTTTCCTGACATACCTAATATTCTAATGTCTGAAGTTAATTCACTGTAGTTAAACTATTTGTAATATTCTATAAATGTTAATGTGGTCAAATATTAATATCACAGTTATAGCTTCCAAAGTTTATAGTATATTAACCATAGCAAACCAACAGTGTAAACTGTCTCTCATCGTGAAGTACCTAGCTACAGTATGTGTATATCATACTGTAGTACCTAGCTGCAGTGTACATAATCATACTGAAGTACCTAGCTACACCGCGCGGTATGTCATGCTGAAGTACCTTGCTACAGTATATATATACACATTGAATAACCTAGCTACAGTTTGTATATTTCTTGCTGAAGTACTTAGCTATAATATGTATATATCACACTGAAGTACCTAGCTACACAGTGTATATATCATACTGAAATATATAGTACAATGTGCACATATCATAGTAAAGTACCTAGCTACAGTGTGCATATATCATACTGAAGTACTTAGCTACAGTGTGTATATCATATTGAAGTACAGAGCTACACTATGTATATATGATACTAAAGTACCTTGTACAATGTATATCTATCATACTAATCTACCTCTCTACTGTGTGTATAAATAATACTGAAGTACCTAGCTACAATCTGTGTATACCATACTTAGATACCTAGCTAGACTCTGTGTATATCATACTGAAGTTCCTAGCTACAGTGTGTATATAATCATATTGAAGTACCTAGTTACAGTATGTATATATCATACTAAAGTACCTAGTTACTGAAGTACAGTGTACATAATGATGTTAAAGTACCTAGCTACAGTACGTATATAATCATATTAAAGTACCTAGTTAGAGTATGTATATATCATACTAAAGTACCAAGTTACTGAAGTACAGTGTATATAATGATGTTAAAGTACCTAGCTATAGTACGTATACAATCATATTAAAGTACCTAGTTACTGAAGTACAGTGTATATAATGATGTTAAAGTACCTAGCTACAGTACGTATATAATCATATTAAAGTACCTAGTTAGAGTATGTATATATCATACTAAAGTACCTAGTTACTGAAGTACAGTGTATATAATGATGTTAAAGTACCTAGCTATAGTATGTATACAATCATATTAAAGTACCTAGTTACTGAAGTACAGTGTATATAATGATGTTAAAGTACCTAGCTACAGTACGTATATAATGATGTTAAAGTACCTAGCTACAGTACGTATATAATCATATTAAAGTACCTAGTTACATTATGTATATATCATACTAAAGTACCTAGTTACTGAAGTACAGTGTATATAATGATGTTAAAGTACCGAGCTACAGTACGTATATAATCATATTGAAGTACCTAGTTACAGTATGTATATATCATACCAAAGTACCTGTTACTGAAGTACAGTGTATATAATGATGTTAAAGTACCTAGCTACAGTACGTATATAATCATATTAAAGTACCTAGTTACAGTATGTATATATCATACTAAAGTACCTAGTTACTGAAGCACAGTGTATATAATGATGTTAAAGCACCTAGCTACAGTACGTGTATAATTATATTAAAGTACCTAGTTACAGTATGTATATATCATACTAAAGTACCTAGTTACTGAAGTACAGTGTATATAATGATGTTAAAGTACCTAGCTACAGTACGTGTATAATTATATTAAAGTACCTAGTTACGTTATGTATATATCATACTAAAGTACCTAGCTACAGTACGTGTATCATCATATTAAAGCACCTAGTTACAGTATGTATATATCATTCTAAAATATCTAGTTACTGAAGTACAGTGTATATAATGATGTTAAAGTACCTAGCTATAGTACGTATACAATCATATTAAAGTACCTAGCTACAGTACGTATATAATCATATTAAAGTACCTAGTTACAGTATGTATATATCATACTAAAGTGCCTAGTTACTGAAGTACAGTGTATATATTGATGTTAAAGTACCTAGCTACAGTACTTATATAATCATATTAAAGTACCTAGTTACTGAAGTACAGTGTATATAATGATGTTAAAGTACCTAGCTACAGTACGTATACAATCATATTAAAGTACCTAGTTACTGAAGTACAGTGTATATATTGATGTGAAAGTACCTAGCTACAGTACGTATATAATCATATTAAAGTACCTAGTTACATTATGTATATATCATACTGAAGTACCTAGTTACTGAAGTACAGTGTATATAATGATGTTAAAGTACCTAGCTACAGTACGTATATAACCATATTAAAGTACCTAGTTACATTATGTATATATCATAATTAAAGTACCTAGTTACTGAAGTACAGTGTATATAATGATGTTAAAGTACCTAGCTACAGTACGTATATAATCATATTGAAGTACCTAGTTACAGTATGTATATATCATACTAAAGTACCTAGTTACTGAAGTACATTGTACATAATGATGTTAAAATACCTAGCTACAGTACGTATATAATTATATTAAAGTACCTAGTTACAGTATGTATATATCATATTAAAGTACCTAGTTACAGTATGTATATATCATACTAAAGTGCCTAGTTAATGAAGTACAGTGTATATAATGATGTTAAAGTACCTAGCTACAGTAGTATATAATCATATTAAAGTACCTAGTTACAGTATGTATATATCATACTAAAGTACCTAGTTACTGAAGTACAGTGTATATAATGATGTTAAAGTACCTAGCTACAGTACGTGTATAATTATATTAAAGTACCTAGTTACAGTATGTATATATCATACTAAAGTACCTAGTTACTGAAGTACAGTGTATATAATGATGTTAAAGTACCTAGCTACAGTACGTGTATAATTATATTAAAGTACCTAGTTACGTTATGTATATATCATACTAAAGTACCTAGCTACAGTACGTGTATCATCATATTAAAGCACCTAGTTACAGTATCTATATATCATTCTAAAATATCTAGTTACTGAAGTACAGTGTATATAATGATGTTAAAGTACCTAGCTATAGTACGTATACAATCATATTAAAGTACCTAGCTACAGTACGTATATAATCATATTAAAGTACCTAGTTACAGTATGTATATATCATACTAAAGTGCCTAGTTACTGAAGTACAGTGTATATATTGATGTTAAAGTACCTAGCTACAGTACTTATATAATCATATTAAAGTACCTAGTTACTGAAGTACAGTGTATATAATGATGTTAAAGTACCTAGCTACAGGACGTATACAATCATATTAAAGTACCTAGTTACTGAAGTACAGTGTATATATTGATGTGAAAGTACCTAGCTACAGTACGTATATAATCATATTAAAGCACCTAGTTACATTATGTATATATCATAATTGAAGTACCTAGTTACTGAAGCACAGTGTATATAATGATGTTAAAGTACCTAGCTACAGTACGTATATAATCATATTAAAGTACCTAGTTACATTATGTATATATCATACTAAAGTACCTAGTTACTGAAGTACAGTGTATATAATGATGTTAAAGTACCTAGCTACAGTACGTATATAATCATATTGAAGTACCTAGTTACAGTATGTATATATCATACTAAAGTACCTAGTTACTGAAGTACATTGTACATAATGATGTTAAAATACCTAGCTACAGTACGTATATAATTATATTAAAGCACCTAGTTACAGTATGTATATATCATATTAAAGCACCTAGTTACAGTATGTATATATCATACCAAAGCGCCTAGTTAATGAAGTACAGTGTATATAATGATGTTAAAGTACCTAGCTACAGTAGTATATAATCATATTAAAGTACCTAGTTACAGTATGTATATATCATACTAAAGTACCTAGTTACTGAAGTACAGTGTATATAATGATGTTAAAGTACCTAGCTACAGTACGTGTATAATTATATTAAAGTACCTAGTTACAGTATGTATATATCATACTAAAGCACCTAGTTACTGAAGTACAGTGTATATAATGATGTTAAAGTACCTAGCTACAGTACGTGTATAATTATATTAAAGTACCTAGTTACGTTATGTATATATCATACTAAAGTACCTAGCTACAGTACGTGTATCATCATATTAAAGCACCTAGTTACAGTATGTATATATCATTCTAAAATATCTAGTTACTGAAGTACAGTGTATATAATGATGTTAAAGTACCTAGCTATAGTACGTATACAATCATATTAAAGTACCTAGCTACAGTACGTATATAATCATATTAAAGTACCTAGTTACAGTATGTATATATCATACTAAAGTGCCTAGTTACTGAAGTACAGTGTATATATTGATGTTAAAGTACCTAGCTACAGTACTTATATAATCATATTAAAGCACCTAGTTACTGAAGTACAGTGTATATAATGATGTTAAAGTACCTAGCTACAGTACGTATACAATCATATTAAAGTACCTAGTTACTGAAGCACAGTGTATATATTGATGTGAAAGTACCTAGCTACAGTACGTATATAATCATATTAAAGTACCTAGTTACATTATGTATATATCATACTGAAGTACCTAGTTACTGAAGTACAGTGTATATAATGATGTTAAAGCACCTAGCTACAGCACGTATATAATCATATTAAAGTACCTAGTTACATTATGTATATATCATACTAAAGCACCTAGTTACTGAAGTACAGTGTATATAATGATGTTAAAGCACCTAGCTACAGTACGTATATAATCATATTGAAGTACCTAGTTACAGTATGTATATATCATACTAAAGCACCTAGTTACTGAAGCACATTGTACATAATGATGTTAAAATACCTAGCTACAGTACGTATATAATTATATTAAAGCACCTAGTTACAGTATGTATATATCATATTAAAGCACCTAGTTACAGTATGTATATATCATACCAAAGTGCCTAGTTAATGAAGCACAGTGTATATAATGATGTTAAAGCACCTAGCTACAGTAGTATATAATCATATTAAAGTACCTAGTTATAGTATGTATATATCATACTAAAGCACCTAGTTACTGAAGCACAGTGTATATAATGATGTTAAAGCACTTAGCTACAGCACCTATATAATCATATTAAAGCACCTAGTTACAGTATGTATATATCATACTGAAGTACCTAGTTACTGAAGTACAGTGTATATAATGATGTTAAAGCACCTAGCTACAGTACGTATATAATCATATTAAAGCACCTAGTAATATAATGTATATATCATACCAAAGCACCTAGTTACTGAAGTACAGTGTATATAATGACGTTAAAGCACCTAGCTACAGCACGTATATAATCATATTAAAGCACCTAGTTACAGTATGTATATATCATATTAAAGCACCTAGTTACAGTATGTATATATCATACTAAAGTGCCCAGTTAATGAAGCAATACAGAGTATATAATGATGTTAAAGCACCTAGCTACAGTACGTATATAATGATGTTAAAGTACCTAGCTACAGTACGTGTATAATCATATTAAAGTATCTAGTTACAATATGTATATATCATATTAAAGTACCTAGTTACACTATGTATATATCATACTAAAATACCTAGTTACTGAAGTACACTGTATATAATGATGTTAAAGTACCTAGCTACAGTACGTGTATAATCATATTGAAGTACCTAGTTACATTATGTATATATCATAATTAAAGTACCTAGTTACTGAAGTACAGTGTACATAATGATGTTAAAGTACCTAGCTACAGTACATATATAATCATATTAAAGTACCTAGTTACAATATGTATATATCATATTAAAGTACCTAGTTACAGTATGTATATATCATACTAAAGTACCTAGTTACTGAAGTACAGTGTACATAATGATGTTAAAGTACCTAGCTACAGTAGTATATAATCATATTAAAGTACCTAGTTACAGTATGTATATATCATACTAAAGTACCTAGTTACTGAAGTACAGTGTACATAATGATGTTAAAGTACCTAGCTACAGTAGTATATAATCATATTAAAGTACCTAGTTACAGTATGTATATATCATACTAAAGCACCTAGTTACTGAAGTACAGTGTATATAATGATGTTAAAGCACTTAGCTACAGCACCTATATAATCATATTAAAGCACCTAGTTACAGTATGTATATATCATATAAAAGCACCTAGTTACTGAAGTACAGTGTATATAATGATGTTAAAGTACCTGGCTACAGTACGTATATAATCATATTAAAGTACCTAGTAATACAATGTATATATCATACTAAAGTACCTAGTTACTGAAGTACAGTGTATATAATGATGTTAAAGCACCTAGCTACAGCACGTATATAATCATATTAAAGCACCTAGTTACAGTATGTATATATCATATTAAAGCACCTAGTTACATTATGTATATATCATATATTAAAGCACCTAGTTACTGAAGTACAGTGTATATAATGATGTTAAAGTACCTAGTTACAGTATGTATATATCATATTAAAGTACCTAGTTACAGTATGTATATATCATACTAAAGTGCCTAGTTAATGAAGTACAGTGTATATAATGATGTTAAAGCACCTAGCTACAGTAGTATATAATCATATTAAAGCACCTAGTTACAGTATGTATATATCATACCTAAAGTAACTAGTTACTGAAGTACAGTGTATATAATGATGTTAAAGTACTTAGCTACAGTACCTATATAATCATATTAAAGTACCTAGTTACAGTATGTGTATATCATACTAAAGTACCTAGTTACTGAAGTACAGTGTATATAATGATGTTAAAGTACCTGGCTACAGTACGTATATAATCATATTAAAGCACCTAGTTATATTATGTATATATCATACTAAAGCACCTAGTTACTGAAGTACAGTGTATATAATGATGTTAAAGCACCTAGCTACAGTACGTATATAATCATATTAAAGTACCTAGTTACAGTATGTATATATCATATTAAAGCACCTAGTTACAGTATGTATATATCATACTAAAGCACCTAGTTACTGAAGCACAGTGTATATAAT
Organism: Tachypleus tridentatus; assembly: GCF_004210375.1. NCBI lineage: Eukaryota > Metazoa > Arthropoda > Merostomata > Xiphosura > Limulidae > Tachypleus > Tachypleus tridentatus. The sequence continues at coordinate 20,929,619 of NW_027467777.1, forward strand.
GATGTTAAAGCACCTAGCTACAGTACGTATATAATCATATTAAAGCACCTAGTTACAGTATGTATATATCATACTAAAGCACCTAGTTACTGAAGTACAGTGTATATAATGATGTTAAAGCACCTAGCTACAGTACGTATATAATCATATTAAAGTACCTAGTTATATTATGTATATATCATACTAAAGCACCTAGTTACTGAAGCACAGTGTATATAATGATGTTAAAGCACCTAGCTACAGTACGTATATAATCATATTAAAGCACCTAGTTACAGTATGTATATATCATATTAAAGCACCTAGTTACAGTATGTATATATCATACTAAAGTACCTAGTTACTGAAGCACAGTGTATATAATGATGTTAAAGTACCTAGCTACAGTACGTATATAATCATATTGAAGTACCTAGTTACTGAAGTACAGTGTATATATTGATGTTAAAGTACCTAGCTACAGTACGTATATAATCATATTAAAGTACCTAGTTACATTATGTATATATCATACCAAAGTACCTAGTTACTGAAGTACAGTGTATATAATGATGTTAAAGCACCTAGCTACAGTAATGTATATAATCATATTAAAGCACCTAGTTACATTATGTATATATCATACTAAAGCACCTAGTTACTGAAGTACAGTGTATATAATGATGTTAAAGTACCTAGCTACAGTACGTATATAATCATATTAAAGCACCTAGTTACAGTATGTATATATCATACTTAAAGTACCTAGTTACTGAAGCACATTGTACATAATGATGTTAAAATACCTAGCTACAGTACGTATATAATTATATTAAAGCACCTAGTTACAGTATGTATATATCATATTAAAGCACCTAGTTACAGTATGTATATATCATACCAAAGTGCCTAGTTAATGAAGTACAGTGTATATAATGATGTTAAAGCACCTAGCTACAGTAGTATATAATCATATTAAAGCACCTAGTTATAGTATGTATATATCATACTAAAGCACCTAGTTACTGAAGTACAGTGTATATAATGATGTTAAAGCACCTAGCTACAGTACGTATATAATCATATTAAAGCACCTAGTAATATAATGTATATATCATACTAAAGTACCTAGTTACTGAAGCACAGTGTATATAATGATGTTAAAGCACCTAGCTACAGTACGTGTATATAATCATATTAAAGCACCTAGTTACAGTATGTATATATCATATTAAAGCACCTAGTTACAGTATGTATATATCATACTAAAGTGCCTAGTTAATGAAGTACAGTGTATATAATGATGTTAAAGCACCTAGCTACAGCACGTATATAATGATGTTAAAGTACCTAGCCACAGTACGTGTATAATCATATTAAAGTATCTAGTTACAATATGTATATATCATATTAAAGTACCTAGTTACAGAATGTATATATCATACTAAAGTGCCTAGTTAATGAAGTACAGTGTATATAATGATGTTAAAGTACCTAGCTACAGTACGTATATAATGATGTTAAAGCACCTAGCTACAGCACGTGTATAATCATATTAAAGCATCTAGTTACAGTATGTATATATCATATTAAAGCACCTAGTTACAGTATGTATATATCATACTAAAGTACCTAGTTACTGAAGCACACCGTATATAATGATGTTAAAGCACCTAGCTACAGCACGTGTATAATCATATTGAAGTACCTAGTTACATTATGAATATATCATACTAAAGTACCTAGTTACTGAAGTACAGTGTATATAATGATGTTAAAGTACCTAGTTACAGTATGTATATATCATATTAAAGTACCTAGTTACAGTATGTATATATCATACCAAAGTGCCTAGTTAATGAAGCACAGTGTATATAATGATGTTAAAGCACCTAGCTACAGTAGTATATAATCATATTAAAGCACCTAGTTACAGTATGTATATATCATACTAAAGTAACTAGTTACTGAAGTACAGTGTATATAATGATGTTAAAGTACTTAGCTACAGTACGTATATAATCATATTAAAGCACCTAGTTACAGTATGTGTATATCATACTAAAGCACCTAGTTACTGAAGTACAGTGTATATAATGATGTTAAAGCACCTGGCTACAGTACGTATATAATCATATTAAAGCACCTAGTTATATTATGTATATATCATACTAAAGCACCTAGTTACTGAAGCACAGTGTATATAATGATGTTAAAGCACCTAGCTACAGTACGTATATAATCATATTAAAGCACCTAGTTACAGTATGTATATATCATATTAAAGCACCTAGTTACAGTATGTATATATCATACCAAAGTGCCTAGTTAATGAAGCACAGTGTATATAATGATGTTAAAGCACCTAGCCACAGTACGTAAAATCATATTGAAGTACCTAGTTACATTATGTATATATCATACCAAAGCACCTAGTTACTGAAGTACAGTGTATATAATGATGTTAAAGCACTTAGCTACAGTACCTATATAATCATATTAAAGCACCTAGTTACAGTATGTATATATCATACCAAAGTACCTAGTTACTGAAGCACAGTGTACATAATGATGTTAAAGCACCTAGCTACAGTACGTATATAATCATATTAAAGCACCTAGTTACAATATGTATATATCATATTAAAGCACCTAGTTACAGTATGTATATATCATACTTAAAGCACCTAGTTACTGAAGTACAGTGTACATAATGATGTTAAAGCACTTAGCTACAGCACCTATATAATCATATTAAAGCACCTAGTTACAGTATGTGTATATCATACTAAAGCACCTAGTTACTGAAGTACAGTGTATATAATGATGTTAAAGCACCTGGCTACAGTACGTATATAATCATATTAAAGTACCTAGTTATATTATGTATATATATCATACCAAAGCACCTAGTTACTGAAGTACAGTGTATATAATGATGTTAAAGCACCTAGCTACAGTAATGTATATAATCATATTAAAGCACCTAGTTACAGTATGTATATATCATATTAAAGCACCTAGTTACAGTATGTATATATCATACCAAAGCACCTAGTTACTGAAGCACAGTGTATATAATGATGTTAAAGCACCTAGCTACAGCACGTATATAATCATATTGAAGCACCTAGTTACAGTATGTATATATCATACCAAAGCACCTAGTTACTGAAGCACATTGTACATAATGATGTTAAAGCACCTAGCCACAGCACGTATATAATTATATTAAAGCACCTAGTTACAGTATGTATATATCATATTAAAGCACCTAGTTACAGTATGTATATATCATACCAAAGCGCCTAGTTAATGAAGCACAGTGTATATAATGATGTTAAAGCACCTAGCTACAGTAGTATATAATCATATTAAAGCACCTAGTAATATAATGTATATATCATACCAAAGCACCTAGTTACTGAAGCACAGTGTATATAATGATGTTAAAGCACTTAGCTACAGCACCTATATAATCATATTAAAGCACCTAGTTACAGTATGTATATATCATACCAAAGCACCTAGTTACTGAAGTACAGTGTATATAATGATGTTAAAGCATCTAGCTACAGCACGTATATAATCATATTAAAGTACCTAGTTACACTATATATATATCATATTAAAGTACCTAGTTACTGAAGCACACTGTATATAATGATGTTAAAGCACCTAGCTACAGTACGTATATAATTATATTAAAGTACCTAGTTACAGTATGTATATATCATATTAAAGCACCTAGTTACAGCATGTATATATCATACCAAAGCACCTAGTTACTGAAGTACAGTGTATATAATGATGTTAAAGCACCTAGCTACAGTACGTATATAATCATATTAAAGCACCTAGTAATATAATGTATATATCATACTAAAGTACCTAGTTACTGAAGCACAGTGTATATAATGATGTTAAAGCACCTAGCTACAGTAGTATATAATCATATTAAAGCACCTAGTTACAGTATGTATATATCATACTAAAGCACCTAGTTACTGAAGCACAGTGTATATAATGATGTTAAAGCACCTAGCTACAGTACGTATATAATCATATTAAAGCACCTAGTTACAGTATGTATATATCATATTAAAGCACCTAGTTACAGTATGTATATATCATACTAAAGCACCTAGTCACTGAAGCACACTGTATATAATGATGTTAAAGCACCTAGCTACAGTACAGTATATAATCATATTAAAGCACCTAGTTACATTGTGTATATATCATACCAAAGTACCTAGTTACCGAAGCACAGTGTATATAATGATGTTAAAGCACCTAGCTACAGTAGTATATATCATATTAAAGCACCTAGTTACAGTATGTATATATCATACCAAAGTAACTAGTTACTGAAGCACAGTGTATATAATGATGTTAAAGCACTTAGCCACAGCACGTATATAATCATATTAAAGCACCTAGTTACAGTATGTATATATCATATTAAAGCACCTAGTTACTGAAGTACAGTGTATATAATGATGTTAAAGCACTTAGCTACAGCACCTATATAATCATATTAAAGCACCTAGTTACAGTATGTGTATATCATATTAAAGCACCTAGTTACTGAAGCACAGTGTACATAATGATGTTAAAGCACCTAGCTACAGCAATGTATATAATCATATTAAAGCACCTAGTTACAATATGTATATATCATATTAAAGTACCTAGTTACAGTATGTATATATCATACTAAAGCACCTAGTTACTGAAGCACAGTGTATATAATGATGTTAAAGCACTTAGCTACAGCATCTATATAATCATATTAAAGCACCTAGTTACAGTATGTATATATCATACTAAAGCACCTAGTTACTGAAGCACAGTGTATATAATGATGTTAAAGCACCTGGCTACAGTACGTATATAATCATATTAAAGTACCTAGTTATATTATGTATATATCATATTAAAGCACCTAGTTACTGAAGCACAGTGTATATAATGATGTTAAAGCACCTAGCTACAGTATGTATATAATCATATTAAAGCACCTAGTTACAGTATGTATATATCATATTAAAGCACCTAGTTACAGTATGTATATATCATAATTAAAGTACCTAGTTACTGAAGCACAGTGTATATAATGATGTTAAAGCACCTAGCTACAGCACGTATATAATCATATTGAAGCACCTAGTTACAGTATGTATATATCATACCAAAGCACCTAGTTACTGAAGCACATTGTACATAATGATGTTAAAGCACCTAGCTACAGCACGTATATAATTATATTAAAGCACCTAGTTACAGTATGTATATATCATATTAAAGCACCTAGTTACAGCATGTATATATCATACCAAAGCGCCTAGTTAATGAAGCACAGTGTATATAATGATGTTAAAGCACCTAGCTACAGTAGTATATAATCATATTAAAGCACCTAGTAATATAATGTATATATCATACCAAAGTACCTAGTTACTGAAGCACAGTGTATATAATGATGTTAAAGCACTTAGCCACAGTACCTATATAATCATATTAAAGCACCTAGTTACAGTATGTATATATCATACCAAAGCACCTAGTTACTGAAGCACAGTGTATATAATGATGTTAAAGCATCTAGCTACAGTACGTATATAATCATATTAAAGTACCTAGTTACACTATGTATATATCATACTAAAGCACCTAGTTACTGAAGCACACTGTATATAATGATGTTAAAGCACCTAGCTACAGCACGTATATAATCATATTAAAGTACCTAGTTACATTATGTATATATCATACTAAAGTACCTAGTTACTGAAGCACAGTGTATATAATGATGTTAAAGCACTTAGCTACAGCACCTATATAATCATATTAAAGCACCTAGTTACAGTATGTATATCATACCAAAGTACCTAGTTACTGAAGCACAGTGTACATAATGATGTTAAAGCACCTAGCTACAGTACATATATAATCATATTAAAGCACCTAGTTACAATATGTATATATCATATTAAAGCACCTAGTTACAGTATGTATATATCATACTTAAAGCACCTAGTTACTGAAGCACAGTGTACATAATGATGTTAAAGCACCTAGCTACAGTAGTATATAATCATATTAAAGCACCTAGTTACAGTATGTATATATCATACCAAAGCACCTAGTTACTGAAGTACAGTGTATATAATGATGTTAAAGCACTTAGCTACAGCACCTATATAATCATATTAAAGCACCTAGCTACAGTATGTATATAATCATATTAAAGCACCTAGTAATATAATGTATATATCATACCAAAGCACCTAGTTACCGAAGCACAGTGTATATAATGATGTTAAAGCACCTAGTTACAGTATGTATATATCATATTAAAGCACCTAGTTACAGCATGTATATATCATACCAAAGTGCCTAGTTAATGAAGCACAGTGTATATAATGATGTTAAAGCACCTAGCTACAGTAGTATATAATCATATTAAAGCACCTAGTTACAGTATGTATATATCATACTAAAGTACCTAGTTACTGAAGCACAGTGTATATAATGATGTTAAAGCACTTAGCCACAGCACCTATATAATCATATTAAAGCACCTAGTTACAGTATGTATATATCATACCAAAGCACCTAGTTACTGAAGCACAGTGTATATAATGATGTTAAAGCATCTAGCTACAGTACGTATATAATCATATTAAAGCACCTAGTTACATTATGTATATATCATACTAAAGCACCTAGTTACTGAAGTACAGTGTATATAATGATGTTAAAGCACCTAGCTACAGCACGTATATAATCATATTAAAGCACCTAGTTACAGCATGTATATATCATATTAAAGCACCTAGTTACAGTATGTATATATCATACCAAAGTACCTAGTTACTGAAGCACAGTGTATATAATGATGTTAAAGCACCTAGCTACAGTACGTATATAATCATATTAAAGCACCTAGTTACATATGTATATATCATACTAAAGCACCTAGTTACTGAAGCACAGTGTATATAATGATGTTAAAGCACCTAGCTACAGTACCTATATAATCATATTAAAGCACCTAGTTACAGTATGTATATATCATACCAAAGCACCTAGTTACTGAAGCACAGTGTATATAATGATGTTAAAGTACTTAGCTACAGTACTATATAATCATATTAAAGCACCTAGTTACAGTATGTATATATCATACTTAAAGTAACCTAGTTACTGAAGCACAGTGTATATAATGATGTTAAAGCACCTAGCTACAGCACGTATATAATCATATTAAAGCACCTAGTAATATAATGTATATATCATACTAAAGCACCTAGTTACTGAAGCACAGTGTATATAATGATGTTAAAGCACCTAGCTACAGCACGTATATAATCATATTAAAGCACCTAGTTACAGTATGTATATATCATATTAAAGCACCTAGTTACAGTATGTATATATCATACCAAAGCACCTAGTTACTGAAGCACAGTGTATATAATGATGTTAAAGCACCTAGCTACAGTACGTATATAATCATATTAAAGTACCTAGTTACAGTATGTATATATCATACTAAAGCACCTAGTTACTGAAGCACAGTGTATATAATGATGTTAAAGCACCTAGCTACAGTAGTATATAATCATATTAAAGCACCTAGTTACAGTATGTATATATCATACCAAAGTACCTAGTTACTGAAGCACAGTGTATATAATGATGTTAAAGCACTTAGCTACAGTACCTATATAATCATATTAAAGCACCTAGTTACAGTATGTATATATCATACTAAAGTACCTAGTTACTGAAGCACAGTGTATATAATGATGTTAAAGCACCTGGCTACAGTACGTATATAATCATATTAAAGCACCTAGTTACATTATGTATATATCATACCAAAGCACCTAGTTACTGAAGTACAGTGTATATAATGATGTTAAAGCACCTAGCTACAGCACGTATATAATCATATTAAAGCACCTAGTTACAGTATGTATATATCATATTAAAGCACCTAGTTACAGTATGTATATATCATACCAAAGTGCCTAGTTAATGAAGCACAGTGTATATAATGATGTTAAAGCACCTAGCTACAGTACGTATATAATCATATTAAAGCACCTAGTTACATTATGTATATATCATACTAAAGCACCTAGTTACTGAAGCACAGTGTATATAATGATGTTAAAGCACTTAGCTACAGCACCTATATAATCATATTAAAGCACCTAGTTACAGTATGTATATATCATACCAAAGCACCTAGTTACTGAAGCACAGTGTATATAATGATGTTAAAGCACCTAGCTACAGTACGTATATAATCATATTAAAGCACCTAGTTACAATATGTATATATCATATTAAAGCACCTAGTTACAGCATGTATATATCATACTAAAGCACCTAGTTACTGAAGCACAGTGTATATAATGATGTTAAAGCACTTAGCCACAGTACCTATATAATCATATTAAAGCACCTAGTTACAGTATGTGTATATCATACCAAAGCACCTAGTTACTGAAGTACAGTGTATATAATGATGTTAAAGCACCTGGCTACAGTACGTATATAATCATATTAAAGTACCTAGTTATATTATGTATATATCATACTTAAAGTACCTAGTTACTGAAGTACAGTGTATATAATGATGTTAAAGCACCTAGCTACAGTACGTATATAATCATATTAAAGCACCTAGTTACAGTATGTATATATCATATTAAAGCACCTAGTTACAGTATGTATATATCATACTTAAAGCACCTAGTTACTGAAGCACAGTGTATATAATGATGTTAAAGCACCTAGCTACAGTACGTATATAATCATATTGAAGCACCTAGTTACAGTATGTATATATCATACCAAAGCACCTAGTTACTGAAGCACATTGTACATAATGATGTTAAAGCACCTAGCTACAGCACGTATATAATTATATTAAAGCACCTAGTTACAGTATGTATATATCATATTAAAGCACCTAGTTACAGTATGTATATATCATACCAAAGTGCCTAGTTAATGAAGCACAGTGTATATAATGATGTTAAAGCACCTAGCTACAGTAGTATATAATCATATTAAAGCACCTAGTAATATAATGTATATATCATACCAAAGTACCTAGTTACCGAAGCACAGTGTATATAATGATGTTAAAGCACTTAGCTACAGCACCCATATAATCATATTAAAGCACCTAGTTACAGTATGTATATATCATACACAAAGCACCTAGTTACCGAAGCACAGTGTATATAATGATGTTAAAGCACCTAGCTACAGTACGTATATAATCATATTAAAGCACCTAGTTACAGTATGTATATATCATACCAAAGCACCTAGTTAATGAAGCACAGTGTATATAATGATGTTAAAGCACCTAGCTACAGTAGTATATAATCATATTAAAGCACCTAGTTACAGTATGTATATATCATACCAAAGTAACTAGTTACTGAAGCACAGTGTATATAATGATGTTAAAGCACTTAGCTACAGCACCTATATAATAATCATATTAAAGCACCTAGTTACAGTATGTGTATATCATACCAAAGCACCTAGTTACTGAAGCACAGTGTATATAATGATGTTAAAGCACCTGGCTACAGCACGTATATAATCATATTAAAGCACCTAGTTACATTATGTATATATCATACCAAAGTACCTAGTTACTGAAGCACAGTGTATATAATGATGTTAAAGCACCTAGCTACAGTAACGTATATAATCATATTAAAGCACCTAGTTACAGTATGTATATATCATATTAAAGCACCTAGTTACAGTATGTATATATCATACCAAAGTGCCTAGTTAATGAAGCACAGTGTATATAATGATGTTAAAGCACCTAGCTACAGTACGTATAATCATATTGAAGCACCTAGTTACATTATGTATATATCATACTTAAAGCACCTAGTTACTGAAGCACAGTGTATATAATGATGTTAAAGCACTTAGCTACAGTACCTATATAATCATATTAAAGCACCTAGTTACAGTATGTATATATCATACCAAAGTACCTAGTTACTGAAGCACAGTGTACATAATGATGTTAAAGCACCTAGCTACAGTACGTATATAATCATATTAAAGCACCTAGTTACAATATGTATATATCATATTAAAGCACCTAGTTACAGTATGTATATATCATACTTAAAGCACCTAGTTACTGAAGTACAGTGTACATAATGATGTTAAAGCACTTAGCTACAGTACCTATATAATCATATTAAAGCACCTAGTTACAGTATGTGTATATCATACTAAAGCACCTAGTTACTGAAGTACAGTGTATATAATGATGTTAAAGCACCTGGCTACAGTACGTATATAATCATATTAAAGCACCTAGTTATATTATGTATATATCATACTTAAAGTACCTAGTTACTGAAGCACAGTGTATATAATGATGTTAAAGCACCTAGCTACAGCACGTATATAATCATATTAAAGCACCTAGTTACAGTATGTATATATCATATTAAAGCACCTAGTTACAGTATGTATATATCATACCAAAGTACCTAGTTACTGAAGCACAGTGTATATAATGATGTTAAAGCACCTAGCTACAGTACGTATATAATCATATTGAAGCACCTAGTTACAGTATGTATATATCATACTAAAGCACCTAGTTACTGAAGCACAGTGTATATAATGATGTTAAAGCACCTAGCTACAGTACGTATATAATCATATTAAAGCACCTAGTTACAGTATGTATATATCATATTAAAGCACCTAGTTACAGTATGTATATATCATACCAAAGTGCCTAGTTAATGAAGCACAGTGTATATAATGATGTTAAAGCACCTAGCTACAGTAGTATATAATCATATTAAAGCACCTAGTAATATAATGTATATATCATACCAAAGCACCTAGTTACTGAAGCACAGTGTATATAATGATGTTAAAGCACTTAGCTACAGTACCCATATAATCATATTAAAGCACCTAGTTACAGTATGTATATATCATACCAAAGCACCTAGTTACTGAAGTACAGTGTATATAATGATGTTAAAGCATCTAGCTACAGTACGTATATAATCATATTAAAGCACCTAGTTACAGTATGTATATATCATACTAAAGTACCTAGTTACTGAAGCACACTGTATATAATGATGTTAAAGCACCTAGCTACAGTACGTATATAATCATATTAAAGCACCTAGTTACATTATGTATATATCATACCAAAGCACCTAGTTACTGAAGCACAGTGTATATAATGATGTTAAAGCACTTAGCCACAGTACCTATATAATCATATTAAAGCACCTAGTTACAGTATGTGTATATCATACCAAAGTACCTAGTTACTGAAGCACAGTGTACATAATGATGTTAAAGCACCTAGCTACAGTACATATATAATCATATTAAAGCACCTAGTTACAATATGTATATATCATATTAAAGCACCTAGTTACAGTATGTATATATCATACCAAAGCACCTAGTTACTGAAGCACAGTGTATATAATGATGTTAAAGCACCTAGCTACAGTAGTATATAATCATATTAAAGCACCTAGTTACAGCATGTATATATCATACTTAAAGTGCCTAGTTAATGAAGCACAGTGTATATAATGATGTTAAAGCACCTAGCTACAGTAGTATATAATCATATTAAAGTACCTAGTTACAGTATGTATATATCATATTAAAGTAACTAGTTACTGAAGTACAGTGTATATAATGATGTTAAAGCACTTAGCTACAGTACCTATATAATCATATTAAAGCACCTAGTTACAGTATGTGTATATCATACCAAAGTACCTAGTTACTGAAGCACAGTGTATATAATGATGTTAAAGCACCTGGCTACAGTACGTATATAATCATATTAAAGCACCTAGTTACATTATGTATATATCATACTAAAGCACCTAGTTACTGAAGTACAGTGTATATAATGATGTTAAAGCACCTAGCTACAGTACGTATATAATCATATTAAAGCACCTAGTTACAGTATGTATATATCATATTAAAGCACCTAGTTACAGTATGTATATATCATACCAAAGTGCCTAGTTAATGAAGCACAGTGTATATAATGATGTTAAAGCACCTAGCTACAGCACGTGTATAATCATATTGAAGCACCTAGTTACATTATGTATATATCATACCAAAGCACCTAGTTACTGAAGTACAGTGTATATAATGATGTTAAAGCACTTAGCTACAGCACCTATATAATCATATTAAAGCACCTAGTTACAGTATGTGTATATCATACTTAAAGCACCTAGTTACTGAAGCACAGTGTACATAATGATGTTAAAGCACCTAGCTACAGTACGTATATAATCATATTAAAGCACCTAGTTACAATATGTATATATCATATTAAAGTACCTAGTTACAGTATGTATATATCATACCAAAGCACCTAGTTACTGAAGCACAGTGTATATAATGATGTTAAAGCACTTAGCTACAGTACCTATATAATCATATTAAAGCACCTAGTTACAGTATGTGTATATCATACCAAAGCACCTAGTTACTGAAGTACAGTGTATATAATGATGTTAAAGCACCTAGCTACAGCACGTATATAATCATATTAAAGCACCTAGTTATATTATGTATATATCATACTAAAGCACCTAGTTACTGAAGTACAGTGTATATAATGATGTTAAAGCACCTAGCTACAGCACGTATATAATCATATTAAAGCACCTAGTTACAGTATGTATATATCATATTAAAGCACCTAGTTACAGTATGTATATATCATACCAAAGCACCTAGTTACTGAAGCACAGTGTATATAATGATGTTAAAGCACCTAGCTACAGTACGTATATAATCATATTGAAGCACCTAGTTACAGTATGTATATATCATACCAAAGCACCTAGTTACTGAAGCACATTGTATATAATGATGTTAAAGCACCTAGCTACAGTACGTATATAATTATATTAAAGCACCTAGTTACAGCATGTATATATCATATTAAAGCACCTAGTTACAGTATGTATATATCATACCAAAGTGCCTAGTTAATGAAGCACAGTGTATATAATGATGTTAAAGCACCTAGCTACAGTAGTATATAATCATATTAAAGCACCTAGTAATATAATGTATATATCATACTAAAGTACCTAGTTACTGAAGCACAGTGTATATAATGATGTTAAAGCACTTAGCTACAGTACCTATATAATCATATTAAAGCACCTAGTTACAGTATGTATATATCATACCAAAGTACCTAGTTACTGAAGCACAGTGTATATAATGATGTTAAAGCATCTAGCTACAGTACGTATATAATCATATTAAAGCACCTAGTTACAGTATGTATATATCATAATTAAAGTACCTAGTTACTGAAGTACAGTGTATATAATGATGTTAAAGCACCTAGCTACAGTACGTGTATATAATCATATTAAAGCACCTAGTTACAGTATGTATATATCATATTAAAGCACCTAGTTACTGAAGTACAGTGTATATAATGATGTTAAAGCACTTAGCTACAGTACCTATATAATCATATTAAAGTACCTAGTTACAGTATGTGTATATCATAATTAAAGTACCTAGTTACTGAAGTACAGTGTATATAATGATGTTAAAGCACCTAGCTACAGTACATATATAATCATATTAAAGCACCTAGTTACAATATGTATATATCATATTAAAGCACCTAGTTACAGTATGTATATATCATACCAAAGTACCTAGTTACTGAAGTACAGTGTATATAATGATGTTAAAGCACCTAGCTACAGTAGTATATAATCATATTAAAGCACCTAGTTACAGTATGTATATATCATAATTAAAGCACCTAGTTACTGAAGCACAGTGTATATAATGATGTTAAAGCACTTAGCTACAGCACCTATATAATCATATTAAAGCACCTGGCTACAGTATGTATATAATCATATTAAAGCACCTAGTAATATAATGTATATATCATACCAAAGCACCTAGTTACTGAAGCACAGTGTATATAATGATGTTAAAGCACCTAGTTACAGTATGTATATAATCATATTAAAGCACCTAGTTACAGTATGTATATATCATACCAAAGTGCCTAGTTAATGAAGTACAGTGTATATAATGATGTTAAAGCACCTAGCTACAGTAGTATATAATCATATTAAAGCACCTAGTTACAGTATGTATATATCATACTTAAAGTACCTAGTTACTGAAGTACAGTGTATATAATGATGTTAAAGCACTTAGCTACAGCACCTATATAATCATATTAAAGCACCTAGTTACAGTATGTGTATATCATACCAAAGTACCTAGTTACTGAAGTACAGTGTATATAATGATGTTAAAGCACCTGGCTACAGTACGTATATAATCATATTAAAGCACCTAGTTATATTATGTATATATCATATTAAAGCACCTAGTTACTGAAGCACAGTGTATATAATGATGTTAAAGCACCTAGCTACAGCACGTATATAATCATATTAAAGCACCTAGTTACAGTATGTATATCATATTAAAGCACCTAGTTACAGTATGTATATATCATACCAAAGTGCCTAGTTAATGAAGCACAGTGTATATAATGATGTTAAAGCACCTAGCTACAGTACGTATATAATCATATTGAAGCACCTAGTTACATTATGTATATATCATACTAAAGCACCTAGTTACTGAAGCACAGTGTATATAATGATGTTAAAGCACTTAGCTACAGTACCTATATAATCATATTAAAGCACCTAGTTACAGTATGTGTATATCATACCAAAGTACCTAGTTACTGAAGTACAGTGTACATAATGATGTTAAAGCACCTAGCTACAGTACGTATATAATGATGTTAAAGCACCTAGCTACAGCACGTGTATAATCATATTAAAGCATCTAGTTACACATGTATATATCATATTAAAGCACCTAGTTACAGTATGTATATATCATATATTAAAGTGCCCATTTAAGAAGCACCACCTAGCTACAGTACGTATATAATGATGTTAAAGCACCTAGCTACAGCACGTATATAATCATATTAAAGCACCTAGTTACAGTATATATCATATTAAAGCACCTAGTTACATTATGTATATATCATAATTAAAGCACCTAGTTACTGAAGCACAGTGTATATAATGATGTTAAAGCACCTAGTTACAGTATGTATATATCATATTAAAGCACCTAGTTACAGTATGTATATATCATACCAAAGCACCTAGTTAATGAAGTACAGTGTATATAATGATGTTAAAGTACCTAGCTACAGTAGTATATAATCATATTAAAGCACCTAGTTACAGTATGTATATATCATACCAAAGCACCTAGTTACTGAAGTACAGTGTATATAATGATGTTAAAGCACTTAGCTACAGTACGTATATAATCATATTAAAGCACCTAGTTACAGTATGTATATATCATAATTAAAGCACCTAGTTACTGAAGCACAGTGTATATAATGATGTTAAAGCACCTAGCTACAGTACATATATAATCATATTAAAGTACCTAGTTACAGTATGTATATATCATATTAAAGTACCTAGTTACAGTATGTATATATCATACCAAAGTACCTAGTTACTGAAGTACAGTGTATATAATGATGTTAAAGCACCTAGCTACAGTAGTATATAATCATATTAAAGCACCTAGTTACAGTATGTATATATCATACCAAAGTACCTAGTTACTGAAGTACAGTGTATATAATGATGTTAAAGCACCTAGCTACAGCACCCATATAATCATATTAAAGTACCTAGCTACAGTACGTATATAATCATATTAAAGCACCTAGTAATATAATGTATATATCATACTAAAGCACCTAGTTACTGAAGCACAGTGTATATAATGATGTTAAAGCACCTAGTTACAGCATGTATATATCATATTAAAGCACCTAGTTACAGTATGTATATATCATACCAAAGTGCCTAGTTAATGAAGCACAGTGTATATAATGATGTTAAAGCACCTAGCTACAGTAGTATATAATCATATTAAAGCACCTAGTTACAGTATGTATATATCATACCAAAGTACCTAGTTACTGAAGCACAGTGTATATAATGATGTTAAAGCACTTAGCTACAGCACCTATATAATCATATTAAAGCACCTAGTTACAGTATGTGTATATCATACTTAAAGCACCTAGTTACTGAAGCACAGTGTATATAATGATGTTAAAGCACCTGGCTACAGTACGTATATAATCATATTAAAGCACCTAGTTATATTATGTATATATCATACTAAAGCACCTAGTTACTGAAGTACAGTGTATATAATGATGTTAAAGCACCTAGCTACAGTACGTATATAATCATATTAAAGCACCTAGTTACAGTATGTATATATCATATTAAAGCACCTAGTTACAGCATGTATATATCATACTAAAGTGCCTAGTTAATGAAGTACAGTGTATATAATGATGTTAAAGCACCTAGCTACAGTACGTGTATAATCATATTGAAGCACCTAGTTACATTATGTATATATCATACCAAAGCACCTAGTTACTGAAGCACAGTGTATATAATGATGTTAAAGCACTTAGCTACAGCACCTATATAATCATATTAAAGCACCTAGTTACAGTATGTGTATATCATAATTAAAGCACCTAGTTACTGAAGTACAGTGTATATAATGATGTTAAAGCACCTAGCCACAGTACGTATATAATCATATTAAAGCACCTAGCTACAGTACGTGTATAATCATATTAAAGTATCCTAGTTACAATATGTATATATCATATTAAAGCACCTAGTTACAGTATGTATATATCATACCAAAGTGCCTAGTTAATGAAGCACAGTGTATATAATGATGTTAAAGCACCTAGCTACAGCACGTATATAATGATGTTAAAGCACCTAGCTACAGCACGTATATAATCATATTAAAATATCTAGTTACAGTATGTATATATCATATTAAAGCACCTAGTTACATAATGTATATATCATACTAAAGCACCTAGTTACTGAAGCACAGTGTATATAATGATGTTAAAGCACCTAGCTACAGTAATGTATATAATCATATTGAAGCACCTAGTTACAGCATGTATATATCATACAAAGTACCTAGTTACTGAAGTACAGTCATGTTAAAGCACCTAGTTACAGTATGTATATATCATATTAAAGTACCTAGTTACAGTATGTATATATCATACTAAAGCACCTAGTTAAAAGCACAGTGTATATAATGATGTTAAAGCACCTAGCTACAGTAGTATATAATCATATTAAAGCACCTAGTTACAGTATGTATATATCATACTTAAAGTACCTAGTTACTGAAGCACAGTGTATATAATGATGTTAAAGCACCTAGCTACAGTACCTATATAATCATATTAAAGCACCTAGTTACAGTATGTGTATATCATAATTAAAGCACCTAGTTACTGAAGCACAGTGTATATAATGATGTTAAAGCACCTGGCTACAGCACGTATATAATCATATTAAAGCACCTAGTTATATTATGTATATATCATATTAAAGCACCTAGTTACTGAAGCACAGTGTATATAATGATGTTAAAGCACCTAGCTACAGCACGTATATAATCATATTAAAGCACCTAGTTACAGTATGTATATATCATATTAAAGCACCTAGTTACAGTATGTATATATCATACTAAAGTGCCTAGTTAATGAAGCACAGTGTATATAATGATGTTAAAGCACCTAGCTACAGCACGTATATAATCATATTGAAGCACCTAGTTACATTATGTATATATCATACTAAAGCACCTAGTTACTGAAGCACAGTGTATATAATGATGTTAAAGCACCTAGCTACAGCACGTATATAATCATATTAAAGCACCTAGTTACAGTATGTATATATCATATTAAAGCACCTAGTTACAGCATGTATATATCATACCAAAGTGCCTAGTTAATGAAGCACAGTGTATATAATGATGTTAAAGCACCTAGCTACAGTACGTGTATAATCATATTGAAGCACCTAGTTACATTATGTATATATCATACTAAAGTACCTAGTTACTGAAGCACAGTGTATATAATGATGTTAAAGCACTTAGCTACAGCACCTATATAATCATATTAAAGCACCTAGTTACAGTATGTGTATATCATAATTAAAGCACCTAGTTACTGAAGTACAGTGTACATAATGATGTTAAAGCACCTAGCTACAGTACGTATATAATCATATTAAAGCACCTAGTTACAATATGTATATATCATATTAAAGCACCTAGTTACAGTATGTATATATCATACTAAAGTACCTAGTTACTGAAGTACAGTGTATATAATGATGTTAAAGCACTTAGCTACAGTACCTATATAATCATATTAAAGCACCTAGTTACAGTATGTATATATCATACCAAAGCACCTAGTTACTGAAGTACAGTGTATATAATGATGTTAAAGCACCTGGCTACAGTACGTATATAATCATATTAAAGCACCTAGTTATATTATGTATATATCATACTAAAGTACCTAGTTACCGAAGCACAGTGTATATAATGATGTTAAAGCACCTAGCTACAGCACGTATATAATCATATTAAAGCACCTAGTTACAGTATGTATATATCATATTAAAGCACCTAGTTACAGTATGTATATATCATACCAAAGCACCTAGTTACTGAAGTACAGTGTATATAATGATGTTAAAGCACCTAGCTACAGTACGTATATAATCATATTGAAGCACCTAGTTACAGTATGTATATATCATACCAAAGCACCTAGTTACTGAAGCACATTGTACATAATGATGTTAAAGCACCTAGCTACAGCACGTATATAATTATATTAAAGCACCTAGTTACAGTATGTATATATCATATTAAAGCACCTAGTTACAGTATGTATATATCATACCAAAGTGCCTAGTTAATGAAGCACAGTGTATATAATGATGTTAAAGTACCTAGCTACAGTAGTATATAATCATATTAAAGTACCTAGTAATATAATGTATATATCATACTAAAGTACCTAGTTACTGAAGTACAGTGTATATAATGATGTTAAAGCACTTAGCTACAGTACCTATATAATCATATTAAAGCACCTAGTTACAGTATGTATATATCATACCAAAGCACCTAGTTACTGAAGCACAGTGTATATAATGATGTTAAAGTATCTAGCTACAGCACGTATATAATCATATTAAAGCACCTAGTTACAATTCATGTATATATCATACCTAAAGTACCTAGTTACTGAAGTACACTGTATATAATGATGTTAAAGCACCCAGCTACAGCAATGTGTATAATCATATTGAAGCACCTAGTTACATTATGTATATATCATACCAAAGTACCTAGTTACTGAAGTACAGTGTATATAATGATGTTAAAGCACCTAGCTACAGTACCTATATAATCATATTAAAGCACCTAGTTACAGCATGTATATATCATACCAAAGTACCTAGTTACTGAAGCACAGTGTACATAATGATGTTAAAGCACCTAGCTACAGTACATATATAATCATATTAAAGCACCTAGTTACAATATGTATATATCATATTAAAGCACCTAGTTACAGCATGTATATATCATATTAAAGTACCTAGTTACTGAAGCACAGTGTACATAATGATGTTAAAGCACCTAGCTACAGTAGTATATAATCATATTAAAGCACCTAGTTACAGTATGTATATATCATATTAAAGCACCTAGTTACTGAAGTACAGTGTATATAATGATGTTAAAGCACTTAGCTACAGCAATCTATATAATCATATTAAAGTACCTAGCTACAGTACGTATATAATCATATTAAAGCACCTAGTAATATAATGTATATATCATACTAAAGCACCTAGTTACTGAAGTACAGTGTATATAATGATGTTAAAGCACCTAGTTACAGTATGTATATATCATATTAAAGCACCTAGTTACAGTATGTATATATCATACCAAAGTGCCTAGTTACTGAAGTACAGTGTATATAATGATGTTAAAGCACCTAGCTACAGTATATATATATCATATTAAAGTACCTAGTTACAGTATGTATATATCATACTAAAGCACCTAGTTACCAGTACAGTGTATATAATGATGTTAAAGCACTTAGCTACAGTGAATCTATATAATCATATTAAAGCACCTAGTTACAGTATGTGTATATCATACTAAAGTACCTAGTTACTGAAGTACAGTGTATATAATGATGTTAAAGTACCTAGCTACAGTACGTATATAATCATATTAAAGCACCTAGTTACAGTATGTATATATCATACTAAAGTACCTAGTTACTGAAGCTACAGTGTATATAATGATGTTAAAGCACCTAGCTACAGCACGTATATAATCATATTAAAGCACCTAGTTACAGCATGTATATATCATATTAAAGCACCTAGTTACAGCATGTATATATCATACCAAAGCGCCTAGTTAATGAAGTACAGTGTATATAATGATGTTAAAGCACCTAGCTACAGTACGTATATAATCATATTGAAGCACCTAGTTACATTATGTATATATCATACTAAAGCACCTAGTTACTGAAGTACAGTGTATATAATGATGTTAAAGCACTTAGCTACAGTACCTATATAATCATATTAAAGTACCTAGTTACAGTATGTGTATATCATAATTAAAGCACCTAGTTACTGAAGCACAGTGTATATAATGATGTTAAAGCACCTAGCTACAGCACATGTATATAATGATATTAAAGCACCTAGTTACAGTAATGTGTATATACATCATATTAAAGCACCTAGTTACAATATGTATATCATATTAAAGCACCTAGTTACAGCATGTATATCATACCAAAGTGCCCAGTTAATGAAGCACAGTGTATATAATGATGTTAAAGCACCTAGCTACAGTATGTATATAATGATGTTAAAGCACCCAGTTACAGTAATGTATATATAATCATATTAAAGCATCCTAGTCACAACATGTATATATCATATTAAAGCAACCTAGTTACATTATGTATATATCATACCAAAGCACCTAGTTACTGAAGCACAGTGTATATAATGATGTTAAAGCACCTAGTTACAGTATGTATATATCATATTAAAGCACCTAGTTACAGTATGTATATATCATACCAAAGTGCCTAGTTAATGAAGTACAGTGTATATAATGATGTTAAAGCACCTAGCTACAGTAGTATATAATCATATTAAAGCACCTAGTTACAGTATGTATATATCATACTAAAGCACCTAGTTACTGAAGTACAGTGTATATAATGATGTTAAAGCACTTAGCTACAGCACCCATATAATCATATTAAAGCACCTAGTTACAGTATGTATATATCATACTTAAAGCACCTAGTTACTGAAGCACAGTGTATATAATGATGTTAAAGCACCTAGCTACAGCACGTATATAATCATATTAAAGCACCTAGTTACAATATGTATATATCATATTAAAGCACCTAGTTACAGTATGTATATATCATAATTAAAGCACCTAGTTACTGAAGCACAGTGTATATAATGATGTTAAAGTACCTAGCTACAGTAGTATATAATCATATTAAAGTACCTAGTTACAGTATGTATATATCATACCAAAGCACCTAGTTACTGAAGCACAGTGTATATAATGATGTTAAAGTACTTAGCTACAGTACCTATATAATCATATTAAAGTACCTGGCTACAGTACGTATATAATCATATTAAAGTACCTAGTAATATAATGTATATATCATACTAAAGTACCTAGTTACTGAAGTACAGTGTATATAATGATGTTAAAGTACCTAGTTACAGCATGTATATATCATAAAAGCACCTAGTTACAGCATGTATATATCATACTAAAGTGCCTAGTTACTGAAGTACAGTGTATATAATGATGTTAAAGCACCTAGCTACAGTAGTATATAATCATATTAAAGCACCTAGTTACAGTATGTATATATCATATTAAAGTACCTAGTTACTGAAGCACAGTGTATATAATGATGTTAAAGCACTTAGCCACAGCACCTATATAATCATATTAAAGCACCTAGTTACAGTATGTATATATCATAATTAAAGCACCTAGTTACTGAAGCACAGTGTATATAATGATGTTAAAGCACCTGGCTACAGTAATATATATAATCATATTAAAGCACCTAGTTACAGTATGTATATATCATACTAAAGCACCTAGTTACCGAAGTACAGTGTATATAATGATGTTAAAGTACCTAGCTACAAGTACAGGTATATAATCATATTAAAGCAACCTAGTTACAGTATGTATATATCATATTAAAGTACCTAGTTACAGCATGTATATATCATACCTTAAAGCACCCAGTTAATGAAGCACAGTGTATATAATGATGTTAAAGTACCTAGCTACAGTATGTGTATAATCATATTAAAGCACCTAGTTACATTATGTATATATCATACCAAAGCACCTAGTTACTGAAGCACAGTGTATATAATGATGTTAAAGCACCTAGCTACAGCACCTATATAATCATATTAAAGCACCTAGTTACAGTATGTATATATCATACTCAAAGTACCTAGTTACTGAAGTACAGTGTACATAATGATGTTAAAGCACTCTAGCTACAGCACCCATATAATGATGTTAAAGCACCTAGTACAGCATGTATAATCATATTAAAGTATCTAGTTAATCATGTATATATCATATTAAAGCACCCAGTCACAGCATGCATATACTCATATTAAAAGCACCTAGTTACAGCATGTATATATCATA
>NW_027467777.1:20952930-21114647 GCF_004210375.1 Tachypleus tridentatus
GGTAGTAGCTATAGTGAGGTAAAGTAGAAAAAAACAGTTTATAAACAGTCTAAGTGTAATAGTAGTGAGCCAAAGTAAATAAAACAGTTTATAAACAGTCAAGTGTAGTAGCTGTAGTGAGCCAAAAGATAAAACAGTTTATAAACAGTCCAACTATGGTAGCTGTAGTGAGTCAAAAGTAGATAAAAAAACAGTTTATAAACAACTAACTGTGTAGAAAGTGATAAAAGTTAAACAGTAAAAGTAGATAAAACCAGTCAGTTTATAAAACAGTCTATCCATGGTAGCCGTAGTGCGCCAAAAGTAGATAAAACATTTTAGAGTAAAAACAGTCTAACTGTGGTAGCTGTAGTGTTCCAAAAAAGTAGATAAAACAGTTTATAAACAGTCCAAGTGGTAGCAGTAGTGAGCCAAAAAGTAGATAAAACAGTTTATAAAACAGTCCAGGTGTATAACCAGGAAGTGAGTCAAAGTAGATAAAACAGTTTATAAACAGTCCAAGTGTAGCCAGAAGTGATTTCAAAAGTAGAAAAAACAGTTTAAACAGTCCAAGTGTGGTAGCTGTAGTATCAAAGCAGATAAAAAACACTATAAACAGTCCAAGTGTAGTAGCTGTAAGTAGTGATTCATAGTAGATAAAAAACAGTTTTATAAACAGTCCAAGTGGTAGTAGCTGTAGTGAGCCAAAAGTAGATAAAACAGTTTATAAACAGTCCTGTGTAGAAGCCTGTAGTGAGCCTGCAGATAGAAAAACAGTTTATAAACAGTCCAACGTAGTAGCCAGAAGGTGAGCCAAAAGTAGATAAAACAGTTTATAAACAGTCTAAGTATGTAGTAGCTGTAGTAGAGCTTAAAAGTAGATAAAACAGTTTATAAACAGTCTAAGTGTGGTAGCTGTAGTGAGCCAAGTAGATAAAACAGTTTATAAAAGTCCCAACTATGGTAGCTGTTGTGTTACTTAAAGTAGATAAAACAGTTTATAAACAGTCAAGTGTAGTAGCTGTAGTGAGCCAAAGTAGATCAAAACAGTTTTATAAACAGAAGAGGTGTGAGTAGCTGTAGTGAGCCAAAAAAGCAGATAAAACAGTTTATAAACAGTCTAAATGTAGTAGCTGTAGTGCCAAAGTGAGATAAAACAGTTTTATAAACAGTCCAAGTGTAGTAGCTGTAGTGAACCAAAGTAGATAAAACAGTTTATAAACAGTCTAAGGTGTGAGGTATGCCAGTGAGCCAAATATAAATAAAACAGTTTATAAACAGTCTAACTGTGGTAGCTGTAGTGTGTGCCAAAAGTAGATAAAACAGTTTATAAACAGTCTAAGTGTGGTAGCTGTAGTGTGCCAAAGTAGATAAAACAGTTTATAAACAGTCCAAATGTAGTAGCTGTAGTGCGCCAAAGTAGATAAAACAGTTTATAAACAGTCTAAGTGTGGTAGCTGTAGTGAGCCAAAAGTAGATAAAACAGTTTATAAACAGTCTAAGTGTGAAGGTAGCTGTAGTGGTGCCAAAGTAGATAAAACAGTTTATAAACAGTCCAAATGTAGTAGCTGTGAGCCAAAGTAGATAAAACAGTTTATAAACAGTCTAAGTGTGGTAGCTGTAGTGTGCCAAAGTATAAAACAGTTTATAAACAGTCCAACTGTAGTAGCTGTAGTGAGCCAAAAGTAGATAAAACCAAAAGTAGATAAAACAGTTTATAAACAGTCTAAGTGTAGTGAGCCAAAGTAGCTGTAGTGTGGCAACCCAAAAGCCAAAAGTAGATAAAACAGTTTATAAACAGTCTAAGTGTAGGTAGTGTAGCTGTTTATAAACAGTCTAGAGCCAAAGTAGATAAAACAGTTTATAAACAGTCTAAGTGTAGTAGCTGTAGTGTGCCAAAAGTAGATAAAACAGTTTATAAACAGTCTAACTATGGTAGCTGTAGTGAGCCAAAGTAGATAAAACAGTTTATAAACAGTCCAACTATGGTAGCAGCTGTAGAAGGCACAAAGTAGATAAAACAGTTTATAAACAGTCCAAGAATGTGGTAGCTGTAGTGTGCCAAAAAGATAGCTGTAGTGAGCCAAAGTAGATAAAACAGTTTATAAACAGTCTAGGTGTGGTAGCTGTAGTGAGCCAAAGTAGATAAAACAGTTTATAAACAGTCCAAGTGTAGTAGCTGTAGTGAGTGCAAAAGTAGATAAAACAGTTTATAAACAGTCTAAGTGTAGTAGCTGTAGTGAGCCAAAGTAAATAAAACAGTTTATAAACAGTCTAAGTGTAGGTAGCTGTAGTGAGCCAAAGTAGATAAAACAGTTTATAAACAGTCTAACTGTGGTAGCTGTAGTGTTCAAAGTAGATAAAACAGTTTATAAACAGTCTAACTATGGTAGCTGTAGTGTAGTGATAAAACAGTTTAGTAAATGATAAAAAGTAGATAAAACAGTTTATAAACAGTCCAAGTGTAGTAGCTGTAGTGAGTCAAAAGTAGAGATAAAACAGTTTATAAACAGTCTAAGTGTAGTAGCTGTAGTGGAGCCAAAAGTAGATAAAACAGTTTATAAACAGTCCATGTGGTAGCTGTAGTGTGCCAAAAATAGATAAAACAGTTTATAAACAGTCTAAGTGTGAGCCTTTGTAGTGAGCCAAAAGTAGATAAAACAGTTTATAAACAGTCCAGTGTGTGTAGCTTCATAGTGTGCCAAAAGTAGATAAAACAGTTTATAAACAGTCCAAGTGTAGTAGCTGTAGTGAGCCAAAGTAGATAAAACAGTTTATAAACAGTCCAAGTGTGAAGTAGTGTAGTGAGCCAGATGTAGGTTTATAAACAGTCAAGTGTGGTAGCTGTGGTGTGCCAGTAGATAAAACAGTTTATAAACAGTCCAAGCTGTAGTAGCTGTAGTGAGCCAAAGGTAGATAAAACAGTTTATAAACAGTCCAAGTGTGGTAGCTGTAGTGAGCCAAAGTAGTAGATAAAACAGTTTATAAACAGTCTAAGTGTAGTAGCTGTAGTGAGCCAAAGTAGATAAAACAGTTTATAAACAGTCTAAGTGTAGTAGCTGTAGTGTGCCAAAGTAGATAAAACAGTTTATAAACAGTCTAAGTGTAGTAGCTGTAGTAGCTGTAGTGAGTGTAAGAATTAGTAATAAGGTCCAAAGTAGAATAAAACAGTTTATAAACAGTCTAAGTGTGGTAGCTGTAGTGAGCCAAAGTAGATAAAACAGTTTATAAACAGTCTAACTGTAGGTAGCTGTAGTGTTCCAAAAGTAGATAAAACAGTTTATAAACAGTCTAAAGTGTGTAGCTGTAGTGTGCCAAAGTAGATAAAACAGTTTATAAACAGTCCAAATGTAGAAAGTAGCTGTAGTGTGCCAAAGTAGATAAAACAGTTTATAAACAGTCCAAGTGTAGTAGCTGTAGTGAGCCAAAGTAGATAAAACAGTTTATAAACAGTCTAAGTGTAGTAGCTGTAGTGTGTGCCAAAGTAGATAAAACAGTTTATAAACAGTCCAAATGTAGTAGCTGTAGTGAGCCAAAAGTAGATAAAACAGTTTATAAACAGTCTAAGTGTGGTAGCTGTAGTGTGCCAAAAGTAGATAAAACAGTTTATAAACAGTCTAAGTGTAGTAGCTGTAGTGAGCCAAAGTAGATAGATAAACAGTCAAGTTGGTAGCTAGAAGTGTCCAAGTGTAAAACAGTTTATAAACAGTCAACTGTAGTAGCTGTAGTGGCCAAAAGTAGATAAAACAGTTTATAAACAGTCCAAGTGTAGTAGCTGTAGTGAGCCAAAGTAGATAAAACAGTTTATAAACAGTCCAAGTGTAGTAGCCTGTAGTGAGCCAAAGTAGATAAAACAGTTTATAAACAGTCCAAGTGTGGTAGCTGTAGTGTGCCAAAGTAGATAAAACAGTTTATAAACAGTCTAACTGTGGTAGCTGTAGTGTGCCAAAAGTAGATAAAACAGTTTATAAAACCAGTCCAAGAATGTGGTAGCTGTAGTGTGCCAAATAGTAGATAAAACAGTTTATAAACAGTCTAAGTGTAGTAGCTGTAGTGAGCCAAAAGTAGATAAAACAGTTTATAAACAGTCTAAGTGTGAGTAGCCAGTAGTGTGCAAAAGTAGATAAAACAGTTTATAAACAGTCCAAGTGTAGTAGCCAGTAGTGAGCCAAAGTAGATAAAACAGTTTATAAACAGTCCAAGTGTAGGTAGCTGTAGTGAGCCAAATGTAGATAAAACAGTTTATAAACAGTCTAGGTGTGGTAGCTGTAGTGAGCCAAAGTAGATAAAACAGTTTATAAACAGTCCAAATGTAGTAGCTGTAGTGAGCCAAAAGTAGATAAAACAGTTTATAAACAGTCTAAGTGTAGTAGCTGTAGTGAGTCAAAAGTAGATAAAACAGTTTATAAACAGTCTAAGTGTGGTAGCTGTAGTGAGCCAAAGTAGATAAAACAGTTTATAAACAGTCTAACTGTATAGCTGTAGTGTGCCAAAAGTAGATAAAACAGTTTATAAACAGTCCAAGTGTGGTAGCTGTAGTGTGCAAAAGTAGATAAAACAGTTTATAAACAGTCCAAATGTAGTAGCTGTAGTGTGCAAAAGTAGATAAAACAGTTTATAAACAGTCTAAGTGTAGTAGCTGTAGTGAGCAAAAGTAGATAAAACAGTTTATAAACAGTCTAAGTGTGGTAGCCAGTAGTGTGCCAAAGTAGATAAAACAGTTTATAAACAGTCCAAGTGTAGTAGCTGTAGTGATCCAAAGTAGATAAAACAGTTTATAAACAGTCCATGTGTGGTAGCTGTAGTGTGCCAAAAAGTAGATAAAACAGTTTATAAACAGTCTAAGTAGTAGTAGCTGTAGTGAGCCAAAAGTAGATAAAACAGTTTATAAACAGTCTAAGGTAGCTGTAGTAGAGTAAAAAGTAGATAAAACAGTTTATAAAACAGTCTAAGTGTGGTAGCTGTAGTGAGCCAAAGAGTAGATAAAACAGTTTATAAACAGTCCAAGTGTAGTAGTAGAAAGTGTGAGCCAAAGTAGATAAAACAGTTTATAAACAGTCCAAGTAGTAGTAGCTGTAGTGAGCCAAAAAGTAGATAAAACAGTTTATAAACAGTCCAAGTGTAGTAGCTGTAGTGAGCCAAAAGTAGATAAAACAGTTTATAAACAGTCCAAGTGTGTAGCTGTAGTGTAGCAAAAGTAGATAAAACAGTTTATAAACAGTCCAAGTGTAGTAGCCAGTGAGGTGATCCAAAAGTAGATAAAAACAGTTTATAAACAGTCCAAGTGTGGTAGCTGTAGTGAGCCAAAGTAGATAAAACAGTTTATAAACAGTCCAAGTGTAGTAGCTGTAGTGAGCCAAAGTAGATAAAACAGTTTATAAACAGTCCAAGTGTAGTAGCTGTAGTGAGCCAAAGTAGATAAAACAGTTTATAAACAGTCTAGGTGTGGTAGCTGTAGTGAGCCAAAGTAGATAAAACAGTTTATAAACAGTCCAAATGTAGTAGCTGTAGTGTGCCAAAGTAGATAAAACAGTTTATAAACAGTCTAAGTGTAGTAGCTGTAGTGAGCCAAAGTAAATAAAACAGTTTATAAACAGTCCAAGTGTAGTAGCTGTAGTGAGCCAAAGTAGATAAAACAGTTTATAAACAGTCCAACTGTGAGTAGCTGTAGTAGCCAAAAGTAGATAAAACAGTTTATAAACAGTCTAAC
This sequence comes from Tachypleus tridentatus, assembly GCF_004210375.1. Taxonomy (NCBI): domain Eukaryota; kingdom Metazoa; phylum Arthropoda; class Merostomata; order Xiphosura; family Limulidae; genus Tachypleus; species Tachypleus tridentatus. Next base: position 20,958,620 of record NW_027467777.1, read on the forward strand.
TATAGTAGCTGTAGTGTGCCAAAAGTAGATAAAACAGTTTTTAAACAGTCCAAATGTAGTAGCTGTAGTGTGCCAAAGTAGATAAAACAGTTTATAAACAGTCTAAGTGTAGTAGCTGTAGTGAGCCAAAAGTAGATAAAACAGTTTATAAACAGTCTAAGGTGTTAGTAGCTGTAGTGTGCCAAAAGTAGATAAAACAGTTTATAAACAGTCCAAGTGTAGTAGCTGTAGTGAGCCAAAGTAGATAAAACAGTTTATAAACAGTCCAAGGTGGTAGCTGTAGTGAGCCAAAGTAGATAAAACAGTTTATAAAACAGTCTAAGTGTAGTAGCTGTAGTGAGCCAAAAGTAGATAAAACAGTTTATAAAACAGTCTAAGCTGTGGTAGCTGTAGTAAAAGTAGATAAAACAGTTTATAAACAGTCCAAGTGTAGTAGCTGTAGTGAGCCAAAGTAGATAAAACAGTTTATAAACAGTCTAAGTAGCCTGTAGTGAGCCAAAGTAGATAAAACAGTTTATAAACAGTCCAAGTGTAGTAGCTGTAGAAAGTAAAAAAGTAGATAAAACAGTTTATAAACAGTCCAAGTGTGAGTAGCTGTAGTGATCCAAAAGTAGATAAAACAGTTTATAAACAGTCCAAGCTGTAGTGTGCAATGTAAAACAGTTTATAAACAGCTAGTATAAACAGTCCAAGGTAGTAGCTGTAGTGAGTCAAAGTAGATAAAACAGTTTATAAACAGTCCAAGTGTAGTAGCTGTAGTGAGCCAAAAGTAGATAAAACAGTTTATAAACAGTCCAAGTGTGGTAGCTGTAGTGAGCCAAAGTAGATAAAACAGTTTATAAACAGTCCAAGTGTAGTAGCCAGTAGTGAGCCAAAAGTAGATAAAACAGTTTATAAACAGTCCAAGTGTGGTAGCTGAGTGTGCCAAAAGTAGATAAAACAGTTTATAAACAGTCCAAGTGTAGTAGCCAGTAGTGAGCCAAAGTAGATAAAACAGTTTATAAACAGTCCAATGTAGTAGCTGTAGTGCAAAAGTAGATAAAACAGTTTATAAACAGTCCAAGGTGGTAGCTGTAGTGAGCCAAAGTAGATAAAACAGTTTATAAACAGTCTAAGTAGTGCTGTAGATGTTTATAAACCAAAAGTAGATAAAACAGTTTATAAACAGTCCAAGTGTAGTAGCCAAAAAGTAGATAAAACAGTTTATAAACAGTCCAAGTGTAGTAGCTGTAGTGAGCCAAAGTAGATAAAACAGTTTATAAACAGTCCAAGTGTAGTAGCTGTAGTGAGCCAAAAAAGTAGATAAAACAGTTTATAAACAGTCTAAGTGTAGTAGCTGTAGTGTGCCAAAAGTAGATAAAACAGTTTATAAACAGTCCAAGTGTAGTAGCCAGTAGTGAGCCAAAGTAGATAAAACAGTTTATAAACAGTCCAAGTGTAGTAGCTGTAGTGAGCCAAAAGTAGATAAAACAGATTATAAACAGTCCGTCGGTATAAACAGTCCAAGTGTAGTAGCTGTAGTGAAATGTCAAAAGTAGATAAAACAGTTTATAAACAGTCCAGGGTGTAGTAGCCGTAGTGAGCCAAAAGTAGATAAAACAGTTTATAAACAGTCAAAACAGTAGATAAAACAAGGTGAAGTAGCCAGAAGTGATAAAAGATAAAACAGTTTATAAACAGTCCAAGTGTAGTAGCCAGTGAGCCAAAAGTAGATAAAACAGTTTATAAACAGTCCAAGTGTAGTAGCTGTAGTGAGCCAAAGTAGATAAAACAGTTTATAAACAGTCTAAGTGTGGTAGCTGTAGTGAGCCAAAGTAGATAAAACAGTTTATAAACAGTCCAAATGTAGTAGCTGTAGTGTGCCAAAGTAGATAAAACAGTTTATAAACAGTCTAAGTGTAGTAGCTGTAGTGAGCCAAAGTAAATAAAACAGTTTATAAACAGTCTAAGTGTGGTAGCTGTAGTGAGCCAAAGTAGATAAAACAGTTTATAAACAGTCTAACTGTGGTAGCTGTAGTGTTCCAAAAGTAGATAAAACAGTTTATAAACAGTCCAAGTGTGGTAGCAGTAGTGTGCCAAAGTAGATAAAACAGTTTATAAACAGTCCAAATGTTGTAGCTGTAGTGTGCCAAAGTAGATAAAACAGTTTATAAACAGTCTAAGTGTAGTAGCTGTAGTGAGCCAAAGTAGATAAAACAGTTTATAAACAGTCCAACTGTGGTAGCTGTAGTGTTCCAAAAGTAGATAAAACAGTTTATAAACAGTCTAACTATGGTAGCTGTAGTGTGCCAAAGTAGATAAAACAGTTTATAAACAGTCTAAGTGTGGTAGCTGTAGTGAGCCAAAGTAGATAAAACAGTTTATAAACAGTCTAAGTGTGGTAGCCAGTAGTGTAGCCAAAGTAGATAAAACAGTTTATAAACAGTCCAAATGTGGTAGCTGTAGTGAGCCAAAATAGATAAAACAGTTTATAAACAGTCTAGGTGTGGTAGCTCTAGTGAGCCAAAGTAGATAAAACAGTTTATAAACAGTCCAAATGTAGTAGCTGTAGTGTGCCAAAGTAGATAAAACAGTTTATAGACAGTCTAAGTGTAGTAGCTGTAGTGAGCCAAAGTAAATAAAACAGTTTATAAACAGTCTAAGTGTGGTAGCTGTAGTGAGCCAAAGTAGATAAAACAGTTTATAAACAGTCCAACTGTGGTAGCTGTAGTGTTCCAAAGTAGATAAAACAGTTTATAAACAGTCTAACTGTGGTAGTAGTGTGCCAAAGTAGATAAAACAGTTTTAAACAGTCCAAATGTAGTAGCTGTAGTGTGCCAAAGTAGATAAAACAGTTTATAAACAGTCTAAGTGTAGTAGCTGTAGTGAGCCAAAAGTAGATAAAACAGTTTATAAACAGTCTAAGTGTGGTAGCTGTAGTGTGCCAAAGTAGATAAAACAGTTTATAAACAGTCCAAGTGTAGTAGCTGTAGTGAGCCAAAAGTAGATAAAACAGTTTATAAACAGTCCAAGTGTGGTAGCCAGTAGTGTGCCAAAAGTAGATAAAACAGTTTATAAACAGTCCAAGTGTAGTAGCTGTAGTGTGCCAAAAGTAGATAAAACAGTTTATAAACAGTCTAAGTGTAGTAGCTGTAGTGAGCCAAAGTAGATAAAACAGTTTATAAACAGTCCAAGTGTAGTAGCTGTAGTGAGCCAAAGTAGATAAAACAGTTTATAAACAGTCCAAATGTAGTAGCTGTAGTGTGCCAAAGTAGATAAAACAGTTTATAAACAGTCTAAGGTAGTAGCTGTAGTGAGCCAAAGTAAATAAAACAGTTTATAAACAGTCTAAGTGTGGTAGCTGTAGTGAGCCAAAGTAGATAAAACAGTTTATAAACAGTCTAACTGTGGTAGCTGTAGTGTTCCAAAAGTAGATAAAACAGTTTATAAACAGTCTAAGTGTGGTAGCTGTAGTGTGCCAAAGTAGATAAAACAGTTTTTAAACAGTCCAAATGTAGTAGCTGTAGTGTGCCAAAGTAGATAAAACAGTTTATAAACAGTCTAAGTGTAGTAGCTGTAGTGAGCCAAAAGTAGATAAAACAGTTTATAAACAGTCTAAGTGTGGTAGCTGTAGTGTGCCAAAAGTAGATAAAACAGTTTATAAACAGTCCAAGTGTAGTAGCTGTAGTGAGCCAAAAGTAGATAAAACAGTTTATAAACAGTCCAAGTGTGTAGTAGCTAGTGTGCCAAAAGTAGATAAAACAGTTTATAAACAGTCTAAGTGTAGTAGCTGTAGTGAGCCAAAAGTAGATAAAACAGTTTATAAACAGTCTAAGTGTGGTAGCTGTAGTGAGCCAAAAGTAGATAAAACAGTTTATAAACAGTCCAAGTGTAGTAGCTGTAGTGAGCCAAAAGTAGATAAAACAGTTTATAAACAGTCCAAGTGTAGTAGCTGTAGTGAGCCAAAAGTAGATAAAACAGTTTATAAACAGTCCAAGTGTAGTAGCTGTAGTGAGCCAAATGTAGATAAAACAGTTTATAAACAGTCCAAGTGTGGTAGCTGTAGTGTGCCAAAAGTAGATAAAACAGTTTATAAACAGTCCAAGTGTAGTAGCTGTAGTGAGCCAAAAGTAGATAAAACAGTTTATAAACAGTCTAAGTGTAGTAGCTGTAGTGAGCCAAAAGTAGATAAAACAGTTTATAAACAGTCTAAGTGTGGTAGCTGTAGTGTGCCAAAAGTAGATAAAACAGTTTATAAACAGTCCAAGTGTAGTAGCTGTAGTGAGCCAAAAGTAGATAAAACAGTTTATAAACAGTCCAAAGTGTAGTAGCTGTAGAGTGAGCCAAAGTAGATAAAACAGTTTATAAACAGTCTAGGTGTGGTAGCTGTAGTGAGCCAAAGTAGATAAAACAGTTTATAAACAGTCCAAATGTAGTAGCTGTAGTGTGCCAAAGTAGATAAAACAGTTTATAGACAGTCTAAGTGTAGTAGCTGTAGTGAGCCAAAGTAAATAAAACAGTTTATAAACAGTCTAAGTGTGGTAGCTGTAGTGAGCCAAAGTAGATAAAACAGTTTATAAACAGTCCAACTGTGGTAGCTGTAGTGTTCCAAAAGTAGATAAAACAGTTTATAAACAGTCTAACTATGGTAGCTGTAGTGTGCCAAAAGTAGATAAAACAGTTTTTAAACAGTCCAAATGTAGTAGCTGTAGTGTGCCAAAGTAGATAAAACAGTTTATAAACAGTCTAAGTGTAGTAGCTGTAGTGAGCCAAAAGTAGATAAAACAGTTTATAAACAGTCTAAGGTGGTAGCTGTAGTGTGCCAAAAGTAGATAAAACAGTTTATAAACAGTCCAAGTGTAGTAGCTGTAGTGAGCCAAAAGTAGATAAAACAGTTTATAAACAGTCTAAGTGTAGTAGCTGTAGTGTGCAAAAGTAGATAAAACAGTTTATAAACAGTCTAAGTGTAGTAGCTGTAGTGAGCCAAAAGTAGATAAAACAGTTTATAAACAGTCTAAGTGTGGTAGCTGTAGTGTGCCAAAAGTAGATAAAACAGTTTATAAACAGTCCAAGTGTAGTAGCTGTAGTGAGCCAAAAGTAGATAAAACAGTTTATAAACAGTCCAAGTGTAGTAGCTGTAGTGAGCCAAATGTAGATAAAACAGTTTATAAACAGTCCAAGTGTAGTAGCTGTAGTGAGCCAAAGTAGATAAAACAGTTTATAAACAGTCCAAGTGTGGTAGCTGTAGTGTGCCAAAAGTAGATAAAACAGTTTATAAACAGTCCAAGTGTAGTAGCTGTAGTGTGCCAAAAGTAGATAAAACAGTTTATAAACAGTCTAAGTGTAGTAGCTGTAGTGAGCCAAAAGTAGATAAAACAGTTTATAAACAGTCCAAGTGTGGTAGCTGTAGTGTGCCAAAAGTAGATAAAACAGTTTATAAACAGTCCAAGTGTAGTAGCTGTAGTGAGCCAAAAGTAGATAAAACAGTTTATAAACAGTCCAAGTGTAGTAGCTGTAGTGAGCCAAATGTAGATAAAACAGTTTATAAACAGTCTAGGTGTGGTAGCTGTAGTGAGCCAAAGTAGATAAAACAGTTTATAAACAGTCCAAATGTAGTAGCTGTAGTGTGCCAAAGTAGATAAAACAGTTTATAGACAGTCTAAGTGTAGTAGCTGTAGTGAGCCAAAGTAGATAAAACAGTTTATAAACAGTCTAAGTGTGGTAGCTGTAGTGAGCCAAAGTAGATAAAACAGTTTATAAACAGTCCAACTGTGGTAGCTGTAGTGTTCCAAAAGTAGATAAAACAGTTTATAAACAGTCTAAGTGTGGTAGCTGTAGTGTGCCAAAGTAGATAAAACAGTTTATAAACAGTCCAAATGTAGTAGCTGTAGTGTGCCAAAAGTAGATAAAACAGTTTATAAACAGTCTAAGTGTAGTAGCTGTAGTGAGCCAAAAGTAGATAAAACAGTTTATAAACAGTCTAAGTGTGGTAGCTGTAGTGTGCAAAAAGTAGATAAAACAGTTTATAAACAGTCCAAGTGTAGTAGTAGCTGTAGTGAGCCAAAAGTAGATAAAACAGTTTATAAACAGTCTAAGTGTGGTAGCTGTAGTGTGCCAAAAGTAGATAAAACAGTTTATAAACAGTCTAAGTGTAGTAGCTGTAGTGAGCCAAAAGTAGATAAAACAGTTTATAAACAGTCTAAGTGTGGTAAAGTGTGCCAAAGTAGATAAAACAGTTTATAAACAGTCCAAGTGTAGTAGCTGTAGTGAGCCAAAAGTAGATAAAACAGTTTATAAACAGTCCAAGTGTAGTAGCTGTAGTGAGCCAAATGTAGATAAAACAGTTTATAAACAGTCTAAGTGTGGTAGCTGTAGTGAGCCAAAGTAGATAAAACAGTTTATAAACAGTCCAAATGTAGTAGCTGTAGTGTGCCAAAGTAGATAAAACAGTTTATAAACAGTCTAAGTGTAGTAGCTGTAGTGAGCCAAAGTAGATAAAACAGTTTATAAACAGTCTAATTGTGGTAGCTGTAGTGAGCCAAAGTAGATAAAAACAGTTTATAAACAGTCTAAGTGTAGTAGCTGTAGTGAGCCAAAAGTGAAGACGAGAACCTTCGTGGTGGTTAGTTTCTTTCTTTGGGTAAATGTTTGTAAATTTAAATGACGTTTAAAAAGAATCGACATCAAAGTAATTTTGAAGTGAGGTTAATATAGTGATATATAAATATAAATATAAACAGTTTTACCTTACTCGTACATAAAGTTGACAACAAAAACTAAGAGTTTTACCCTGCAATGTATTATACAATTAGAAGCTTAAAGAAAATCTCTGTGTTTTTAAGCCGTACCTTAACGATGTAGATCTAAAATATTTTCCAAATTGATTTAGAAAACTCGAGTTATGCTTCATGAACAAAATAGATTTCCTGGTCAATCATTTACTCGTTAGATATCTTTGATGTTTTGAAAACGTTAAGGAACATCATTATGTATGTCCAGATTGATTGATAGCTGCTGTGGATTTCGGTTTACTGGTAACTACATGGTACAGCTACAGGGAGGTCGCATTGAAAGATATAAAATTACTCACTTTCTGCCATCTAGTGACACAAGATGTTATTACTTTTAACACTAAAGCTCATATAGAATATTAGGAAATTTATTATTTGATTAGAACTACTGGAATTCTCTTTCCATTGACTTAATATGTAATTACCATATCGTTGTAATTATTCACTTTACGTCTAAATCAAACTCATTTCAATATTTATATATATATATATGTACTATTTGACTGGTCAATTTAAGACTTCTGGTGAATGTCAGTTTCCTTACAGTAATAAGTTTCAGTCTCCTCCGTATATCTAATAATATTATCATTTAGAAATAAATATGAGAATATAACAAGTAATATATAAAATCAAAAAGTTGAAACATCATACAAATTAATTTAAAATATACAAAATCACCAATTGAAAGGTAATTTCTCAGTTAACTCAATAGAAGTTAGAACTACAGATCAGGTAGAAACGATGCAGCCTCCTTTTTCCAAACAGACTCTCTGCTGTAATTTTTTTCAACTGTTTACTTCCTCTCAGACTAAAGTAAGAAACGGCGTTCTCCACACTTTTATAGCTATTGTAGTCGTAAAAAGCGACTCTTTCATTTCTGAAAATCTATTGATCAGAATAATTCGGTTTAGTTTTCTTTCGCTCCAGACGAAAGTGATATAAAGTTTAGGAGAATCAATATTGTTTTCTGTTATTTTTCTTTCCTTAAACCAAGAAAATCGTATTTTTGTAGACGCTAGAGTTTTACTTTTGCACGTGTATGACACGTGCTTAACAATGCACATCCTGTTACGTTACATTCAAATCGTTATTGTTATAGAGTTCCTTCTTTTGTTGAATAAAGGCACCTAGAATGAATTTTGTAACGTTTCATGACTATCTTCTACTAAATAATACTTTATCAAGTGAATCGATACAGAAGTCTTAAATAATAAGAAAAATTCGATCTAACGTTCGTGAACTAGCTGTATGGTGGGTTTATGTTTGTTTGTTTTTATATTTTGCGAAGAGCTTTAATATTTTCATGCTGTGCTAAGCCTATCGCGTCAACTTCGGTTTGGCTATGTTATATTTCAAGTTGGCTTCAAACTGCGACTGAAAAGGCTTTTCACGAGACCTTACTGGGTCGAGAGTAGACGAAATTCAGCACGATCATACAAATATGACAGTTTAAAGTAACGATATGGATTATAGTGTCAAACCAACATTAATTAAAACTGCAAAAACTGGCACATAAATAACTTGTTTTTTGAAATAGTTTACAGTTAAAATTAACTTCTTAATAATTTCATGATTAGAACTGGGTTATCAGAATTTTTATTTATTTATGGAAAGCATATTAGATCTCTGGAAAATATAACAAAACAAATTAGAAAAAAAAATACGTGCAATGTTAAAGATTGTTCAGTTGGTTACCTGGCTGCCAATAAGAAACATAAATAACATCTAAACGTTGTTTTTAGCCAATGAAATTGGTGGTTAATAGCCATTACCTTATGATGTCCCAGGTTTTCTACAGTACACTGTAAGATAGCATCTTTCCCAGATCTCACGGTTAATTTCGTTATATCTACAATAGATGGCTCTAAAAATACATGAGATTAGACATATTCTTACTTAATACGCAACAAAGAAAACAAATCATAATATGAAATAAATTTAATTTTTATTAATGTAATATTCTGACGTACTTTATAGATTTTGTTACAATGTTTACTGTATCTACCTATTTATCATGTTTTAAAATACACTTTATCGTAATTTTTGTTCATGAAGGGCATAAAAAGTTGAATCAAGTACATTTATTGTGTGCTATTCAGTTATCAGCCTGATTTATATATCGACGTAAGTGCTGCCATCTGTCAATGGAGTAAATTAATAAATGTTATGATCTGGAATATACAACAACAATTTTAACAATCTAATAGAAATAACGAACACACCATTAAAAAATTAAAGCTTTAATAGTAACACTCAAGAGGTACTAAACTAAATTTATAATTCTTATAATGTTTCACTTAATAATGTTGTACCTTCTTCCGTAGAATCATAAAGATAGCTGTCTGCGATTAGTCGACTGAAGCTCGTGGGCTTCAACTCCCGTCGACGTTTGTTTTTACCTCTTTTGTTTGTTTCCAACAGAGGGCTGTTCGAGTGTGAGGCTGAAAGAAATTCCAGGATTTTTGTTATTAGCAAAATTTCCGAAACCTTAAAATTATTTTTATATAAGAAAAAATATAACAAAGTTCTAAACGATTCTTCGTTTACTGTTCTGTATTTTATGGAATTACATGAATGAAAATTAACGTCTGTGTAAATTGTATTTTTTTTATAATTCGCGCAAAGCTACATGAGAGCTATCTGCACTAGCCGTCCCTCACTTAGCAGTGTAAGACTAGAGGGAAGGCAGCTATTCATCACAACCCGCCGCCAAATCTCGGACTACTCTTTTATCAACGAATAAAGGGATTTGAACGTGACATTATAGCGCTCCGACGGCTAAGAAGGCGAACATGTTTGGTGTAACTAAGATTCGAACCCACAACCCTTGGATTACGAATCGAGTGACTCAACCACCTAGCCATGCCGGGTCCACTCATTTTGTTCAATGTACAGCACACGTACAAAAATAAAACTACATATAAACTTTAACTCCTGGAAAGTTTCAGAAAGAAGTGAATTGCTTCAGGAGTTATACGCAAAAGTTCAAACTTCGATCCCCGCGACGGACACATTACACATAAACTGTTGACTGGTGTTCGTGCTAAAACAAACGATTTCTCCAGTGACTCAGCAGTAAGGTTGAACACTTATAGTACGAACATTTTAAACCAAACAAATAAATGAATTTTACTGCTCTGCCAGGATAATCAGTCTTACCGTAAACTTTAATCTGAAGATTTACCAGAAATAATTCTCTAGTAACAATTAATTTTATTTTTTACTGATATTTGCTCTTTAACAAGGCGATATAATTTTTATTTATTTTTAATAGAGGGTCCTAGGTTTAGCTCAAACAACATATTATATAGCACAGTATTTTATTTGGAGTGAAATAAACCACTCTATTTTTAGGCTTATTTATTTATGGTTATGTTAATAACTTCCTTTCAACATGATTCGCGATGGATTTGCCTAAAGTTTAAGGACTTACAACGCTAAAACCAGAGACTCGATTACCCCCAGAAGATGGCAGTCTATTGTACGCTAAAAAAAACACCCAACCATATTACCATTTTCCCAGACGCGATTCTTCTAACATGTAAAGTAGAAGTGTGTTGTGTCAGTATTGTGTAAAACAATGCTTTAGTTATCACTTCATAACCCAGTGTCGGTATTGTGTAAAACAATGCTTTAGTTATCACTTCATAACTCAGTGTCAGTATTGTGTAAAACAATGCTTTAGTTATCACTTCATAACCCAGTGTCGGTATTGTGTAAAACAATGCTTTAGTTATCACTTCATAACCCAGTGTCGGTATTGTGTAAAACAATGCTTTAGTTATCACTTCATAACCCAGTGTCGGTATTGTGTAAAACAATGCTTTAGTTATCACTTCATAACCCAGTGTCAGTTTTGTGTAAAACTATGCTTTAGTTATCACTTCATAACCCAGTGTCGGTATTGTGTAAAACAATGCTTTAGTTATCACTTCATAACCCAGTGTCAGTATTGTGTAAAACAATGCTTTAGTTATCACTTCATAACCCAGAGTCGGTATTGTGTAAAACAATGCTTTAGTTATCACTTCATAACCCAGTGTCAGTACTGTGCAAAACAATGCTTTAGTTATCACTTCATAACCCAGTGTCGGTATTGTGTAAAACAATGCTTTGTAAAACAATGTTATCACTTCATAACCCAGTGTCAGTATTGTGTAAAACAATGCTTTAGTTATCACTTCATAACCTAGAGTCGGTATTGTGTAAAACAATGCTTTAGTTATCACTTCATAACCCAGTGTCAGTACTGTGCAAAACAATGCTTTATCACTTCATAACCCAGTTATCACTTCATAACCCAGTGTCGGTATTGTGTAAAACAATGCTTTAGTTGTCACTTCATAACCCAGTGTCAGTATTGTGTAAAACAATGCTTTAGTTATCACTTCATAACCCAGTGTCGGTATTGTGTAAAACAATGCTTTAGTTATCACTTCATAACCCAGTGTCGGTATTGTGTAAAACAATGCTTTAGTTATCACTTCATAACCCAGTGTCGGTTTTGTGTAAAACTATGCTTTTGGTTATCACTTCATAACCCAGTGTCGGTATTGTGTAAAACAATGCTTTAGTTATCACTTCATAACCCAGTGTCGGTATTGTGTAAAACAATGCTTTAGTTATCACTTCATAACTCAATGTCAGTATTGTGTAAAACAATGCTTTAGTTATCACTTCATAACCTAGAGTCGGTATTGTGTAAAACAATGCTTTAGTTATCACTTCATAACCCAGTGTCAGTACTGTGCAAAACAATGCTTTAGTTATCACTTCATAACCCAGTGTCGGTATTGTGTAAAACAATGCTTTAGTTATCACTTCATAACCCAGTGTCGGTATTGTGTAAAACAATGCTTTAGTTATCACTTCATAACCCAATGTCAGTATTGTGTAAAACAATGCTTTAGTTATCACTTCATAGCCCCGTGTCGGTATTGTGTAAAACAATGCTTTAGTTATGACTTCAGAACCCAGTGTCGGTATTGTATAAAACAATGCTTTAGTTATCACTTCATAACTCAGTTTCGGTATTGTGTAAAACAATGCTTTAGTTATCACTTCAGAACCCAGTGTCGGTATTGTGTAAAACAATGCTTTAGTTATCACTTCATAACCCAGTGTCGGTATTGTGTAAAACAATGCTTTAGTTATCACTTCAGAACCCAGTGTCGGTATTGTGTAAAACAATGCTTTAGTTATGACTTCAGAACCCAGTGTCGTTATTGTATAAAACAATGTTTTATTTGCACTTCGAGCTGTATACGTAACATAATAACTGCTCTAGTGATAAAACTGTGGTAAATATACGAATGGATATGAATAATTTGTTGTATGTCCTCCAATAAATTAGTTTCAACGATTGTACACCAATTTAAAGTTTACCAATCAACAAAACAAAACAGTTAGGAAATTATTTAAGTTGATTGATATAATGTAATCAAAATATCTAATATGGGAGCTTTTGTGTATCACTTTATCTGAAGCTTAAAAAGTTGATGGATAGTAAAGAATTCTTCCTGGCGCTTCTGAGAGCTAATTTTATCGCTGGAGATTAGAGTTTGACCTTTTCCGTCGACTGGTTCAGCCTTAATACGGAAGACAAAAACCGTATCAAACAATACAAGCCACAGAAAGAGGTTTATTTCACATTCAAATTCTATCTCCTTCACCCCACGTGACAGACACGCTTTGTTCTTAGATAGCGCCACAGACAGTTCGACCATTTCCACAATACAAAGCAAGTCCTTCGATAGAGGCGCAAGCAACCGAGGAATTCAAACATTCTTGACGTGTTCCTCACTAATTAAGAGCAATAGAACATTTCATTGGCAAATTTTAAAAGTAGGCTTAAGTTAATTTGTTTTTGTTTCGTACGCTTGCAGAGTAATGTCATGATCATGTTATATTCTCACACACGGATTGCTTTAAGTGTTGTTAAGTTACAAAGTTTGACTAATTTCAAATTACGTCCCCTTCAAGTTTTATGCCCACATACATAGGGGTATAAGTTTAAAAAAAATCAACTTTATCTCAGTTTATTTACTGTGGCATAAACGTAACGAAGTAACTGAATAAAAATCAGATTGCCTGGGTTCGATCCTCGCGGTTTTATTTCTTTTTTTTCTCATTTTTCGTTTATTTATGTTTTGATTTTTACAGGGAAAAGTGAGTCGTATACAACGCAACAGGAAGGCGGCAAGCCAGGTTATAAAGAAATGATTTATTTATAGCATCGCTATATGACAAAACAATGAAACTAAAGCGAGAAAATGGCCATGGTACTTACTTTATTCATGACCACATAATAAGTAATTCACTGAATAATTAAAGTCTGAACTCGAGTCCAGATTTTCATATTTACAAGTGTTACTTTGTTTCATGTTGTTGGTCAGATAGTCTGATAAATGACCTGAGAAACAAATCTTAAAGTGTAAATATATCACTATCAGTATATTTATACTACTTGTTATTTCAGAAAGAAAAAAATTAAATTATTCACCTTGTTGGGATTACGTAAATTATGTCACATCGTTTTACATTGTTATATAAGTTATGTTACATCGTTTTACATTGTTACATAAGTTATGTTACATCGTTTTACATTGTTGCATAAGTTATGTCACATCGTTTTACATTGTTACATAAGTTATGTTACATCATTTTATATTGTTGCATAAATTACATGTTACATCGTTTTATATTGCTACATAAATTACACGTTACTTCGTTTTACATTTTTACGTAAATTACATGTTGCACCGTTTTATATTGTTACATAAGTTACATGTTACATCGTTTCATATTATGACGTAAATTATATGTTACATCGTTTTATACTGTTGCATAAATTATAAGTTTTATCGTTCTATGTTGTTACATAAATTATATGTTACATTGTTTTATATTCTTACACAAATTACGTGTGACATCGTTTTATATTTTCACATAAATTACATGTTACACCGTTTCATACGGTTATGTAAGTTGCATGTTTTATCGTTTTAAGTTGTTACATAAATTACATGCTACACCGTTTTATATGTTACATAAATTACATGTTATATCGTTTTATATTGTTAAGTAAATTTCATGTTACATTGTTTTATATTGTTAAGTACATTTCATGTTACATTGTTTTATATTGTTAAGTAAATTTCATGTTACATTGTTTTATATTGTTAAGTAAAGTTAATGTTACATTGTTTTATACTGTTAAGTACATTTCATGTTACATTGTTTTATATTGTTAAGTAAATTTAATGTTACATTGTTTTATATTGTTAAGTAAATTTCATGTTACATTGTTTTATATTGTTAAGTAAATTTAATGTTACATTGTTTTATACTGTTAAGTACATTTCATGTTACATTGTTTTATATTGTTAAGTAAATTTCATGTTACATTGTTTTATATTGTTAAGTAAATTTCATGTTACATTGTTTTATACTGTTAAGTAAATTTCATGTTACATTGTTTTATACTGTTACATAAATTACATGTTACATCGTTTTAGGCCCGGCATGGCCAGGTGGGTTAAGGCGTTCGACTCATGATCCGAGGATCGATGGTTCGAATCCCCGTCGCACCAAACATGCTCGCCCTTTCAGCCGTGGGGGCGTTATAATGTACGAGCAATCCCACTATTCGTTGGTAAAAGAGTAGTCTAAGAGTTGGCGGTGGGTGGTGATGACTAACTTCCTTCTCTATGGTCTTACACTGCTAAATTATGGACGGCTAGCGAAGATAGCCCTGAAGTAGCTTTGCGCGAAATTGAAAGAAACAGTCACATCGTTTTAAATTGTTAAGTAAATTTCATGTTACATTGTTTTATATTGTTAAGTAAATTTCATGTTACATTGTTTTATATTGTTAAGTAAATTTCATGTTACATTGTTTTATATTGTTAAGTAAATTTCATGTTACATTGTTAAGTAAATTTCATGTTACATTGCATTATGTTGTTAAGTAAATTTCATGTTACATTGCATTATGTTGTTACGTAAATTTCATGTTACATTGCATTATGTTGTTACGTAAATTATATGTTACATCGTTTTATATTGTTACATCAATTATATGTTACATCGTGTTATATTGTTACGTAAATTACATGTTACACTATTTCATATTGTTACATAAATTACATGTTACATCGTTTCATATTGTTACATAAATTACATGTTACACCGTTTTATATTGTTACATAAATTACATGTTGCTTCGGTTTATATTGTTACGTAAATTACATGTTCCATCGGTTTATATTGTTACATAAGTTACATGTTTCATCGTTTTATACTGTTACATAAATGATATGTTACGTCCTTTTACACTTTATTGATTTAAGTTATTAAGATAATTAAGTGTTCTATAGGTTTATTTTTCGTTACATAATCAATGTAATTTTTATATTTACCAGTATTATTAAATGTTATTAATTTCCTGTATTACTACCAGTTTCAGAGTACATAATATCAAACTATTATTCACATTATTTGAATTTTTTGTCCCTAAATAATTAGGGCCTTAGTATATATATATACATGTATTTTTATTTTATTTTTTAATTTTAATCAGACTTTACAAATATATATCTGCACCCTAGTAGCGCAATGGTAAGTTTGCAGATTTATAATCCTGCAAAATCGGGGTTCCACAGAATTCATCGTTACGTTAAACAACAGAAAAACGAATGCATATACAAAATTTGTTTCACGTGTAAACTGGACAAATATCATATTTTCTTGTGCACGTCCGACCCAATGAAAAAATCTTACCTTCAACTTTTAAATGAAACGTGTTTCGCTGAAGTGGGTGAGAGTCAGAGCCAATCACACATTCATACAGACCGGAATCAGCCTGTTGAATATTTTGTATCAGTAAACACCAGCTATTACTTCCGCTTGTTTGAACACTAACTCGGGGGTCGCTAGTAAACATTCGATCTTGTATCGACAAAAGCTCGTCTTCATTCTTCTTTATCCATGCCACCTAGTGAGAAAATATGTAGTTAATTTATTAAATATTCTATCCCAAAACAATAATTATCTACATACTCTGATTGGAAAACAAAAAACGTACGAAGAATGATGGATTTACGAAGTGCACGTGAGAGACAAGGATAAGGATTAATTATTCTATCCGTATTGTCCAGAAACGAAGGAAACAAGAACTCGCTGAGTCTTTGTCTGAGAAATAAACTGGAATTTTTCTAAATATTTCACACACTTCCTTAGTTCTAACATTGAATTAGATTGAACTTACAGAAACGTAACAAAGAATCATTACTACTTTTAGCTTGATACTGTTTGTTTAAGATAGAACACTTTTACTGACGAGCAGTACTGGTTCTATAAAGTAACATACTTTTACTAACCCATAGTACTGGTTCTATAGACTTAACCAAATAACACCATTATATAACTTGTCGAAAGTAACAGACCGTGTGTAATATAATCTATTTATAACAATCTATTATTGGTTGCAGAAAAAGAACTCCTCCCTAGAAAAGGATACTAATTCCAAAATTCAAGTTCGATCCCTGTGACATGCACAGTATATGTTGTACCTTAGTGTATAACAACAACAAAGTAACATTATTATAGTGACCACGGTATGGTCAGTAAGACACTCTCACTTACCATGACATACTGGTCAGAGTCCGAATCGCAGTGTAATATCACATGGTCACCCACCCGGTGGACAACATGGAAAGTTTGATTTCTTTCTAACGAGAGAGTAGCACATCCTAAAAGTAAAGTTTAGCAATCAGAAAATTAGTTTTATGTGCAAACGTTTATTAATGATAACAACACACGTTGATAACAGATGTGACTTACTAGTAATCAGGTAAAGTTTGACAGGAGAAGCTGTGACTTACCAGTAACCAGGTACAGTTTGACGGTACAAGATGTGGCATACTAGTAATCAAACAAAGTGTGACCGCAGAAGTTGTGACTTACTAGTAACTACGTTTAGTTTGGTAATACAAATTTTGACTTAAGAGTAACCAGATAAATTTTGAGAGGAAAAGCTGTAACTGACTAGTAACCAGACAAACTTTGACGGTAAAAGATATGACTTATTAGTAACCAGGTAAACTTTGACGGTAATAGAGGTGACTTACGAGTAATCATGTATAGTTTGACAGTAGAAGCTGTAACTTACTACTAACCAGACAAACTTTGACCACAGAAGCTGTGACCTACTACTAACCAGACAAACTTTAACCATAGAAGCTGTGACCTACTACTAACCAGACAAACTTTGACCATAGAAGCTGTGACCTACTAGTACCCAGGTAAACTTTAACCATAGAAGCTGTGACCTACTACTAACCAGACAAACTTTAAACATAGAAGCTGTAACTTACTACTAACCAGACAAACTTTGACCATAGAAGCTGTGACCTACTACTAACCAGACAAACTTTAACCATAGAAGCTGTGACCTACTACTAACCAGACAAACTTTAACCATAGAAGCTGTAACTTACTACTAACCAGACAAACTTTGACCATAGAAGCTGTGACCTACTACTAACCAGACAAACTTTAACCATAGAAGCTGTGACCTACTACTAACCAGACAAACTTTGACCATAGAAGCTGTGACCTACTAGTACCCAGGTAAACTTTAACCATAGAAGCTGTGACCTACTACTAACCAGACAAACTTTAAGCATAGAAGCTGTAACTTACTACTAACCAGACAAACTTTGACCATAGAAGCTGTGACCTACTACTAACCAGACAAACTTTAACCATAGAAGCTGTAACTTACTACTAACCAGACAAACTTTAACCATAGAAGCTGTGACCTACTACTAACCAGACAAACTTTAACCATAGAAGCTGTAACTTACTACTAACCAGACAAACTTTGACCATAGAAGCTGTGACCTACTACTAACCAGACAAACTTTAACCATAGAAGCTGTGACCTACTACTAACCAGACAAACTTTAACCATAGAAGCTGTAACTTACTACTAACCAGACAAACTTTGACCATAGAAGCTGTGACTTACTACTAACCAGACAAACTTTGACCATAGAAGCTGTGACCTACTACTAACCAGACAAACTTTAACCATAGAAGCTGTAACTTACTACTAACCAGACAAACTTTGACCATAGAAGCTGTGACCTACTACTAACCAGACAAACTTTAACCATAGAAGCTGTGACCTACTACTAACCAGACAAACTTTAACCATAGAAGCTGTAACTTACTACTAACCAGACAAACTTTGACCATAGAAGCTGTGACCTACTACTAACCAGATAAACTTTTACGGTAGGAGATGTGAGATTATAATAACCAGGTACAGTTTGACAGTACAAGCTGTTACTGACAAGTAACCAGAAATAGTTCAAAAATACTGGATGTGACTTACGAGCAGCCATGTATAGTTTGACAGTGCAAATTGTGATTTACTAGTAACCAAACAATCTTTACACTCTATACACCATAGGGAATCGAACCCTTTGTCTTACGTGTCCGTAGATTTATAGCTGACCAAATGAAAATAAAAGTAAACATAATAAAGTATCAGACACTTTTCAAGTCTACATCTTTATAACCCTAAACCTTCTTCATCTATAATAACAGTACTTGTTTCCTTTCATAACCCTTAACCTTCTTCATCTATAATAACAGTACTTGATTCCTTTCATAACCCTTAACCTTCTTCATCTATAATAACAGTACTTGTTTCCTTTCATAACCCTAAACCTTCTTCATCTATAATAACAGTAATTGTTTCCTTTCATAACCCTTAACCTTCTTCATCTATAATAACAGTACTTGATTCCTTTCATAACCATAAACATTCTTCATCTATAATAACAGTAATTGTTTCCTTTCATAACCCTTAACCTCCTTCATCTATAATAACAGTACTTGATTCCTTTCATAACCCTAAACCTTCTTCATCTATAATAACAGTAATTGTTTCCTTTCATAACCCTTAACCTTCTTCATCTATAATAACAGTACTTGATTCCTTTCATAACCATAAACATTCTTCATCTATAATAACAGTAATTGTTTCCTTTCATAACCCTTAACCTTCTTCATCTATAATAACAGTACTTGTTTCATTTCATAACCCTTAACCTTCTTCATCTATAATAACAGTACTTGATTCCTTCCATAACCCTAAACCTCCTTCATCTATAATAACAGTACTTGTTTCCTTTCATAACCCTAAACCATAAAAAATTCTAAAAGCAGATAAAGGTAACGCTATAGTCATAATGAACACGAATGAATACATCCAAAAAATGAAGAATATCCTATCATACACAAACAAATTTAAACCAATACACACAAATCCAACAAAGACACACGAGACGCAACTGAACAAATTACTACTACAAATGAAAAAAGCCAACACAATTTCACAAACACTTTATTCCTACCTTCGTAAAACCGACTCACGCACACCGCAAATATACGGCATCCCCAAACCTCATAAACCAGATTGTCCATTACGACCAATAATGTCCAAATATGAATCGTTTAATTACAACCTTGGTAAATACATAGCATGGGCATTCTCCAAATATGTAACATCAGCCAGCTCATTTATCAAAGACTCTTTTAATTTCAAGTCTAATCTAAATCAACTTAATCATAAAGCCTTAATGGCCAGTTTCGATGTTATATCCCTCTTTACAGAAGTTCCAACCACTGAAGCCTGCAAGATAGCCTTAGAACTCTATATCTGAGACCCTAACCCAACTATAAAAATTCCCAGTAACCAGTTAGCAACCCTCATAGAATTCACCACGATAAAGACAAACTTCATGTTCAACAACCACAACTATATACAAACAAATGGCCTAAGCATGGGCAACCCAGTATCATCAGTTCTAGCCAATATTTTTATGACACAAGTTGAAACACAAGCAATTAACACAGCATTACATCCACCACTATACTGGTACAGATATGTCGATGACACGGTTGCGGGATTCAAATCTACAGAACACATACTTAATTTTTTCAATCACATTAACTCTATACATCCCAACATCAACTTCACATGTGAACAGGAAGAAAACAATCAAATATCATTTCTTAACCTCAAAATTACAAGAAATGATACACAATTTCAAACAGAAATCCACCGAAAAATCACCCATACTGGACTATACATTCCTTGGGACTCAGCACATGAAACAAAAAAAAACTCAACATACTAAGAAACCAAATAAACACAGCCATAAAACTATGCTCGCCAGATAAAATTAACGATGAATTAGACAAAATAAAACAATAATTCATCAACATCAATAAGTTTCCTCCACAAACCGTAGAAAACATTATACGCACACACCTAGACAGAAAGCAAAATCAACCACCAACTAAAGTAAATACAGCTCACGAATCAAAAAACCACGAAACCATATACTGCTGTATACCATATATTCCTGACATCAGCAAACAAATAACCAACATTTGGCAAAAATTAGTAACAAATTTTTGACATTCCAATTAATACCAAATTTATTCAAAAACCCGGCACAAAACTGAGGTCTATACTATGTAACAACTACACTGACAAACACCACACCAACATTATTTATAAAATACAATGTGATAACTGCCACGACTTCTATATTGGAGAAACAAGTAGAAAAATGGAAACCAGATTCAAAGAACATAAAAAGTCACCTTCACACGTTTTCGAACACTGCAAGTCAAATAAACACAACATAACGATAGAAAACACTCAAATACTAAATAAAGAAACAAACATAAACAAACGTAAAATTAAAGAAGCCTTACTTATACAACAACTTAAACCCAAAATAAACCAATATAAAGGAACGCCTTTATACCTATATTAATATAAAATAAATAAATTTATATATTCAAACATCTAACACCGCCCTCTATATTACGACACTCAGTTACACAACCCCTTTCAAACAGGTGGTCAGCTTCCGGTCAGTTACCTCTTTCTTTGTGAACCTGACGATGACCGAAGAAGGTCGAAACGTTGTTCGCTCTTCTATATAAAAGTGTTTACTCAGCCCAAACGAGCCGTTTTTGCATATAAATTTAGTACTTGATTCCTTTCATAACCATAAACATACTTCATCTATAATAACAGTACTTGTTTCCTTTCATAACCCTTAACCTTCTTCATCTATAATAACAGTACTTGATTCCTTTCGTAACCCTTAACCTTCTTCATCTATAATAACAGTACTTGATTCCTTTCATAACCCTTAACCTTCTTCATCTATAATAACAGTACTTGATTCCTTTCATAACCCTTAACCTTCTTCATCTATAATAACAGTAATTGTTTCCTTTCATAACTCTTAACCTTCTTCATCTATAATAACAACACTTGTCTCCTTTCATAACCGTTAACCTTCTTCATCTCTAATAACAGAACTTGTTTCCTTTCATAACCCTTAACCTTCTTCATCTATAATAATAGTACTTGTTTCCTTTCATAACCCTTAACCTTCTTCATCTATAATAACAAAACTTGTTTCCTTTCATAACCCTTAACCTTCTTCATCTATAATAACAGTACTTGTTACCTTTCATAACCCTTAAACTTCTTCATCTATAATAACAGAACTTGTTTCTCTTCATAACCCTTAACCTTCTTTATTTATAAAAACAGTACTTGTTTTCTTTCATACTTCAATCACAGATGCTTCTCTTATCAACGTTTAAAACTATCAGTTTTAATTGTAACTGGAAAACTGTAATTGAGATGGATAGAAACTTTATGATGTCAGTGAAACTACAGCAATGCCTATAACTATCATTCTTTGTTCTCACAACCGTGTCATAGAAAGAAGTTTGTGATGTCAGTGAAACTACAACAAAGTCTATACATATCATTCTTTCTTCTATCAACTCTATCAAAGAGAGTAGTTTGTGGTATCAGTGATACTACAACAATGTCTGTAACCATCATTCTTTGTTCTATCAACCGTGTCAAAGAGAGTAGTTTGTGGTATCAGTGATACTACAACAATGTCTGTAACTATCATTCTTTGTTCTATCAACCGTGTCAAAGAGAGTAGTTTGTGGTATCAGTGATACTACAACAATGTCTGTAACTATCATTCTTTGTTCTATCAACCGTGTCAAAGAGAATAGTTTGTGGTATCAGTGATACTACAACAATGTCTATAATTATCATTCTTTCTTCTATCAACCGTGTCAAAGAGAGTAGTTTGTGGTATCAGTGATACTACAACAATGTCTGAAACTATCATCCTCTGTTCTATCAACCGTGTCAAAGAGAGTAGTTTGTGGTATCAGTGATATTACAACAATGTCTATAACTATCATTCTTTCTTCTATCAACCGTGTCAAAGAGAGTAGTTTGTGATATCAGTGATACTACAACAATGTCTGTAACTATCATTCTTTCTTCTGTCAACCGTGTCAAAGAGAGTAGTTTGTGGTATCAGTGATACTACAACAATGTCTGTAACTATCATTCTTTCTTCTATCAACCGTGTCAAAGAGAATTGTTTGTGGTATCAGTGATACTACAACAATGTCTGTAACTATCATTCTTTCTTCTGTCAACCGTGTCAAACAGAGTAGTTTGTGGTATCAGTGATACTACAACAATGTCTGTAACTATCATTCTTAATTCTATCAACCGTGTCAAAGAAAGTAGTTTGTGGTATCAGTGATACTACAACAATGTCTGTAACTATCATTCTTTCTTCTGTCAACCGTATCAAAGAGAGTAGTTTGTGGTATCAGTGATACTACAACAATGTCTGTAACTATCATTCTTTCTTCTATCAACCGTGTCAAAGAGAGTAGTTTGTGGTATCAGTGATACTACAACAATGTCTGTAACTATCATTCTTTCTTCTATCAACCGTGTCAAACAGAGTAGTTTGTGTTATCAGTGATACTACAACAATGTCTGTAACTATCATTCTTTCTTCTATCAACCGTGTCAAAGAGAGTAGTTTCTGATATCAGTGATACTACAACAATGTCTATAACTATCATTCTTTCTTCTATCAACCGTGTCAAAGAGAGTAATTTGTGATATCAGTGATACTACAACAATGTCTATAACTATCATTCTTTCTTCTATCAACCGTGTCAAAGAGAGTAATTTGTGGTATCACTAATATTACAACAACGTCTATAACTATCATTTTTTCTTCTATCAACCGTGTCAAAGAGAGTAGTTTGTGGTATCAGTGATATTACAACAATGTCTATAACTATCATTCTTTCTTCTATCAACCGTGTCAAAGAGAGTAGTTTGTGATATCAGTGATATTACAACAATGTCTATAGCTATCATTCTTTCTTCTATCAACCGTGTCAAAGAGAGTAGTTTGTGGGATCAGTGATACTACAACAATGTCTGTAACTATCATTCTTTCTTCTATCAACCGTGTCAAAGAGAGTAGTTTGTGATATCAGTGATACTACAACAATGTCTGTAACTATCATTCTTTCTTCTATCAACCGTGTCAAAGAGAGTAGTTTCTGGTATCAGTGATACTACAACAATGTCTGTAACTATCATTCTTTCTTCTATCAACCGTGTCAAAGAGAGTAGTTTGTGATATCAGTGATACTACAACAATGTCTCTAACTATCATTCTTTCTTCTCTCAACCGTGTCAAAGAGAGTAGTTTGTGGTATCAGTGATACTACAACAATGTCTGTAACTATCATTCTTTCTTCTATCAACCGTGTCAAAGAGAGTAGTTTGTGGTATCAGTGATACTACAAAAATGTCTGTAAATATCATTCTTTCTTCTATCAACCGTGTCAAAGAGAGTAGTTTGTGGGATCAGTGATACTACAATAATGTCTGTAACTATCATTCTTTCTTCTATCAACCGTGTCAAAGAGAGTAGTTTGTGGTATCAGTGATACTACAACAATGTCTGTAACTATCATTCTTTCTTCTATCAACCGTGTCAAAGAGAGTAGTTTGTGAGATCAGTGATACTACAACAATGTCTATAACTATCATTCTTTCTTCTATCAACCGTGTCAAAGAGAGTAGTTTGTGGTATCAGTGATACTACAACAATGTCTGTAACTATCATTCTTTCTTCTATCAACCGTGTCAAAGAGAGTAGTTTGTGGTATCAGTGATATTACAACAATGTCTATAACTATCATTCTTTCTTCTATCAACCGTGTCAAAGAGAGTAGTTTGTGATATCAGTGATACTACAACAATGTCTGTAACTATCATTCTTTCTTCTATCAACCGTGTCAAAGAGAGTAGTTTGTGGTATCAGTGATACTACAACAATGTCTGTAACTATCATTCTTTCTTCTATCAATCGTGTCAAAGAGAGTAGTTTGTGATATCAGTGATACTACAACAATGTCTGTAACTATCATTCTTTCTTCTATCAACGGTGTCAAAGAGAGTAGTTTGTGGTATCAGTGATACTACAACAATGTCTGTAACTATCATTCTTTCTTCTATCAACCGTGTCAAAGAGAGTAGTTTGTGGTATCAGTGATACTACAACAATGTCTGTAACTATCATTCTTTCTTCTATCAACCGTGTCAAAGAGAGTAGTTTGTGGGATCAGTGATACTACAATAATGTCTGTAACTATCATTCTTTCTTCTATCAACCGTGTCAAAGAGAGTAGTTTGTGATATCAGTGATACTACAACAATGTCTGTAACTATCATTCTTTCTTCTATCAACCGTGTCAAAGAGAGTAGTTTGTGGTATCAGTGATACTACAACAATGTCTGTAACTATCATTCTTTCTTCTATCAACCGTGTCAAAGAGAGTAGTTTGTGATATCAGTGATACTACAACAATGTCTGTAACTATCATTCTTTCTTCTATCAACCGTGTCAAAGAGAGTAGTTTGTGGTATCAGTGATACTACAACAATGTCTGTAACTATCATTCTTTCTTCTATCAACCGTGTCAAAGAGAGTAGTTTGTGGTATCAGTGATACTACAACAATGTCTGTAACTGTCATTCTTTCTTCTATCAACCGTGTCAAAGAGAGTAGTTTGTGGGATCAGTGATACTACAACAATGTCTGTAACTATCATTCTTTCTTCTATCAACCGTGTCAAAGAGAGTAGTTGGTGGTATCAGTGATATTACAACAATGTCTGTAACTATCATTCTTTGTTCTATCAACCGTGTCAAAGAGAGTAGTTTGTGGGATCAGTGATACTACAACAATGTCTGTAACTATCATTCTTTCTTCTATCAACCGTGTCAAAGAGAGTAGTTTGTGATATCAGTGATACTACAACAATGCCTGTAACTATCATTCTTTCTTCTATCAACCGTGTCAAAGAGAGTAGTTTGTGATATCAGTGATACTACAACAATGTCTGTAACTATCATTCTTTCTTCTATCAACCGTGTCAAAGAGAGTAGTTTGTGGTATCAGTGATACTACAACAATGTCTGTAACTATCATTCTTTCTTCTATCAACCGTGTCAAAGAGAGTAGTTTGTGATATCAGTGATACTCCAACAATGTCTCTAACTATCATTCTTTCTTCTATCAACCGTGTCAAAGAGAGTAGTTTGTGATATCAGTGATACTACAACAATGTCTGTAACTATCATACTTTTTTCTATCAACCGTGTCAAAGAGAGTAGTTTGTGGTATCAGTGATATTACAATAATGTCTGTAACTATCATTCTTTCTTCTATCAACCGTGTCAAAGAGAGTAGTTTGTGATATCAGTGATACTACAACAATGTCTGTAACTATCATTCTTTCTTCTATCAACCGTGTCAAAGAGAGTAGTTTGTGGTATCAGTGATACTACAACAATGTCTGTAACTATCATTCTTTCTTCTATCAATCGTATCAAAGAGAGTAGTTTGTGATATCAGTGATACTACAACAATGTCTGTAACTATCATTCTTTCTTCTATCAACCGTGTCAAAGAGAGTAGTTTGTGGTATCAGTGATACTACAACAATGTCTGTAACTATCATTCTTTCTTCTATCAACCGTGTCAAAGAGAGTAGTTTGTGGTATCAGTGATACTACAACAATGTCTGTAACTATCATTCTTTTCTTCTATCAACCGTGTCAAAGAGAGTAGTTTGTGGGATCAGTGATACTACAATAATGTCTGTAACTATCATTCTTTCTTCTATCAACCGTGTCAAAGAGAGTAGTTTGTGATATCAGTGATACTACAACAATGTCTGTAACTATCATTCTTTCTTCTATCAACCGTGTCAAAGAGAGTAGTTTGTGGTATCAGTGATACTACAACAATGTCTGTAACTATCATTCTTTCTTCTATCAACCGTGTCAAAGAGAGTAGTTTGTGATATCAGTGATACTACAACAATGTCTGTAACTATCATTCTTTCTTCTATCAACCGTGTCAAAGAGAGTAGTTTGTGGTATCAGTGATACTACAACAATGTCTGTAACTATCATTCTTTCTTCTATCAACCGTGTCAAAGAGAGTAGTTTGTGGTATCAGTGATACTACAACAATGTCTGTAACTATCATTCTTTCTTCTATCAACCGTGTCAAAGAGAGTAGTTTCTGATATCAGTGATACTACAACAATGTCTATAACTATCATTCTTTCTTCTATCAACCGTGTCAAAGAGAGTAATTTGTGATATCAGTGATACTACAACAATGTCTATAACTATCATTCTTTCTTCTATCAACCGTGTCAAAGAGAGTAATTTGTGGTATCACTAATATTACAACAACGTCTATAACTATCATTTTTTCTTCTATCAACCGTGTCAAATAGAGTAGTTTGTGGTATCAGTGATATTACAACAATGTCTGTAACTATCATTCTTTTTTCTATCAACCGTGTCAAAGAGAGTAGTTTCTGATATCAGTCATACTACAACAATGTCTGTAACTATCATTCTTTCTTCTATCAACCGTGTCAAAGAGAGTAGTTTGTGATATCAGTGATACTACAACAATGTCTGTAACTATCATTCTTTCTTCTATCAACCGTGTCAAAGAGAGTAGTTTGTGGTATCAGTGATACTACAACAATGTCTGTAACTATCATTCTTTCTTCTATCAACCGTGTCAAAGAGAGTAGTTTGTGGTATCAGTGATACTACAAAAATGTCTGTAAATATCATTCTTTCTTCTATCAACCGTGTCAAAGAGAGTAGTTTGTGGGATCAGTGATACTACAATAATGTCTGTAACTATCATTCTTTCTTCTATCAACCGTGTCAAAGAGAGTAGTTTGTGGTATCAGTGATACTACAACAATGTCTGTAACTATCATTCTTTCTTCTATCAACCGTGTCAAAGAGAGTAGTTTGTGAGATCAGTGATACTACAACAATGTCTATAACTATCATTCTTTCTTCTATCAACCGTGTCAAAGAGAGTAGTTTGTGGTATCAGTGATACTACAACAATGTCTGTAACTATCATTCTTTCTTCTATCAACCGTGTCAAAGAGAGTAGTTTGTGGTATCAGTGATATTACAACAATGTCTATAACTATCATTCTTTCTTCTATCAACCGTGTCAAAGAGAGTAGTTTGTGATATCAGTGATACTACAACAATGTCTGTAACTATCATTCTTTCTTCTATCAACCGTGTCAAAGAGAGTAGTTTGTGGTATCAGTGATACTACAACAATGTCTGTAACTATCATTCTTTCTTCTATCAATCGTGTCAAAGAGAGTAGTTTGTGATATCAGTGATACTACAACAATGTCTGTAACTATCATTTTTTCTTCTATCAACCGTGTCAAAGAGAGTAGTTTGTGGTATCAGTGATACTACAACAATGTCTGTAACTATCATTCTTTCTTCTATCAACCGTGTCAAAGAGAGTAGTTTGTGGTATCACTGATACTACAACAATGTCTGTAACTATCATTCTTTCTTCTATCAACCGTGTCAAAGAGAGTAGTTTGTGGGATCAGTGATACTACAATAATGTCTGTAACTATCATTCTTTCTTCTATCAACCGTGTCAAAGAGAGTAGTTTGTGATATCAGTGATACTACAACAATGTCTGTAACTATCATTCTTTCTTCTATCAACCGTGTCAAAGAGAGTAGTTTGTGGTATCAGTGATACTACAACAATGTCTGTAACTATCATTCTTTCTTCTATCAACCGTGTCAAAGAGAGTAGTTTGTGATATCAGTGATACTACAACAATGTCTGTAACTATCATTCTTTCTTCTATCAACCGTGTCAAAGAGAGTAGTTTGTGGTATCAGTGATACTACAACAATGTCTGTAACTATCATTCTTTCTTCTATCAACCGTGTCAAAGAGAGTAGTTTGTGGTATCAGTGATACTACAACAATGTCTGTAACTGTCATTCTTTCTTCTATCAACCGTGTCAAAGAGAGTAGTTTGTGGGATCAGTGATACTACAACAATGTCTGTAACTGTCATTCTTTCTTCTATCAACCGTGTCAAAGAGAGTAGTTTGTGGGATCAGTGATACTACAACAATGTCTGTAACTATCATTCTTTCTTCTATCAACCGTGTCAAAGAGAGTAGTTGGTGGTATCAGTGATACTACAACAATGTCTGTAACTATCATTCTTTGTTCTATCAACCGTGTCAAAGAGAGTAGTTTGTGATATCAGTGATACTACAACAATGTCTGTAACTATCATTCTTTCTTCTATCAACCGTGTCAAAGAGAGTAGTTTGTGATATCAGTGATACTACAACAATGTCTGTAACTATCATTCTTTCTTCTATCAACCGTGTCAAAGAGAGTAGTTTGTGATATCAGTGATACTACAACAATGTCTGTAACTATCATTCTTTCTTCTATCAACCGTGTCAGAGTAGTTTGTGATATCAGTGATACTACAACAATGTCTGTAACTATCATTCTTTCTTCTATCAACCGTGTCAAAGAGAGTAGTTTGTGGTATCAGTGATACTGCAACAATGTCTGTAACTATCATTCTTTCTTCTATCAACCGTGTCAAAGAGAGTAGTTTGTGATATCAGTGATACTACAACAATGTCTATAACTATCATTCTTTCTTCTATCAACCGTGTCAAAGAGAGTAGTTTGTGATATCAGTGATACTACAACAATGTCTGTAACTATCATTCTTTCTTCTATCAACCGTGTCAAAGAGAGTAGTTTGTGGTATCAGTGATACTACAACAATGTCTGTAACTATCATTCTTCTATCAACCGTGTCAAAGAGAGTAGTTTGTGATATCAGTGATACTACAACAATGTCTGTAACTATCATTCTTTCTTCTATCAACCGTGTCAAAGAGAGTAGTTTGTGATATCAGTGATACTACAACAATGTCTGTAACTATCATTCTTTCTTCTATCAACCGTGTCAAAGAGAGTAGTTTGTGGTATCAGTGATACTACAACAATGTCTGTAACTATCATTCTTTCTTCTATCAACCGTGTCAAAGAGAGTAGTTTGTGGTATCAGTGATACTACAACAATGTCTGTAACTATCATTCTTTCTTCTATCAACCGTGTCAAAGAGAGTAGTTTGTGATATCAGTGATACTACAACAATGTCTGTAACTATCATTCTTTCTTCTATCAACCGTGTCAAAGAGAGTAGTTTGTGGTATCAGTGATATTACAACAATGTCTGTAACTATCATTCTTTCTTCTATCAACCGTGTCAAAGAGAGTAGTTTGTGGTATCAGTGATACTACAACAATGTCTGTAACTATGATTCTTTCTTCTATCAACCGTGTCAAATAGAGTAGTTTGTGGTATCAGTGATATTACAACAATGTCTGTAACTATCATTCTTTTTTCTATCAACCGTGTCAAAGAGAGTAGTTTCTGATATCAGTGATACTACAACAATGTCTGTAACTATCATTCTTTCTTCTATCAACCGTGTCAAAGAGAGTAGTTTGTGGTATCAGTGATACTACAACAATGTCTGTAACTATCATTCTTTCTTCTATCAACCGTGTCAAAGAGAGTAGTTTGTGATATCAGTGATACTACAACAATGTCTCTAACTATCATTCTTTCTTCTATCAACCGTGTCAAAGAGAGTAGTTTCTGATATCAGTGATACTACAACAATGTCTGTAACTATCATTCTTTCTTCTATCAACCGTGTCAAAGAGAGTAGTTTGTGATATCAGTGATACTACAACAATGTCTGTAACTATCATTCTTTCCTCTATCAACCGTGTCAAAGAGAGTAGTTTGTGGTATCAGTGATACTACAACAATGTCTGTAACTATCATTCTTTCTTCTATCAACCGTGTCAAAGAGAGTAGTTTGTGATATCAGTGATACTACAACAATGTCTCTAACTATCATTCTTTCTTCTATCAACCGTGTCAAAGAGAGTAGTTTGTGATATCAGTGATACTACAATAATGTCTGTAACTATCATTCTTTCTTCTATCAACCGTGTCAATGAGAGTAGTTTGTGATATCAGTGATACTACAACAATGTCTGTAACTATCATTCTTTTTTCTATCAACCGTGTCAAAGAGAGTAGTTTCTGATATCAGTGATACTACAACAATGTCTGTAACTATCATTCTTTCTTCTATCAACCGTGTCAAAGAGAGTAGTTTGTGATATCAGTGATACTACAACAATGTCTGTAACTATCATTCTTTCTTCTATCAACCGTGTCAAAGAGAGTAGTTTGTGGTATCAGTGATACTACAACAATGTCTGTAACTATCATTCTTTCTTCTATCAACCGTGTCAAAGAGAGTAGTTTGTGATATCAGTGATACTACAACAATGTCTCTAACTATCATTCTTTCTTCTATCAACCGTGTCAAAGAGAGTAGTTTGTGGTATCAGTGATACTACAACAATGTCTGTAACTATCATTCTTTCTTCTATCAACCGTGTCAAAGAGAGTAGTTTGTGGTATCAGTGATACTACAAAAATGTCTGTAAATATCATTCTTTCTTCTATCAACCGTGTCAAAGAGAGTAGTTTGTGGGATCAGTGATACTACAATAATGTCTGTAACTATCATTCTTTCTTCTATCAACCGTGTCAAAGAGAGTAGTTTGTGGTATCAGTGATACTACAACAATGTCTGTAACTATCATTCTTTCTTCTATCAACCGTGTCAAAGAGAGTAGTTTGTGAGATCAGTGATACTACAACAATGTCTGTAACTATCATTCTTTCTTCTATCAACCGTGTCAAAGAGAGTAGTTTGTGGTATCAGTGATACTACAACAATGTCTGTAACTATCATTCTTTCTTCTATCAACCGTGTCAAAGAGAGTAGTTTGTGGTATCAGTGATATTACAACAATGTCTATAACTATCATTCTTTCTTCTATCAACCGTGTCAAAGAGAGTAATTTGTGATATCAGTGATACTACAACAATGTCTGTAACTATCATTCTTTCTTCTATCAACCGTGTCAAAGAGAGTAGTTTGTGGTATCAGTGATACTACAACAATGTCTGTAACTATCATTCTTTCTTCTATCAATCGTGTCAAAGAGAGTAGTTTGTGATATCAGTGATACTACAACAATGTCTGTAACTATCATTCTTTCTTCTATCAACCGTGTCAAAGAGAGTAGTTTGTGGTATCAGTGATACTACAACAATGTCTGTAACTATCATTCTTTCTTCTATCAACCGTGTCAAAGAGAGTAGTTTGTGGTATCAGTGATACTACAACAATGTCTGTAACTATCATTCTTTCTTCTATCAACCGTGTCAAAGAGAGTAGTTTGTGGGATCAGTGATACTACAATAATGTCTGTAACTATCATTCTTTCTTCTATCAACCGTGTCAAAGAGAGTAGTTTGTGATATCAGTGATACTACAACAATGTCTGTAACTATCATTCTTTCTTCTATCAACCGTGTCAAAGAGAGTAGTTTGTGGTATCAGTGATACTACAACAATGTCTGTAACTATCATTCTTTCTTCTATCAACCGTGTCAAAGAGAGTAGTTTGTGATATCAGTGATACTACAACAATGTCTGTAACTATCATTCTTTCTTCTATCAACCGTGTCAAAGAGAGTAGTTTGTGGTATCAGTGATACTACAACAATGTCTGTAACTATCATTCTTTCTTCTATCAACCGTGTCAAAGAGAGTAGTTTGTGGTATCAGTGATACTACAACAATGTCTGTAACTGTCATTCTTTCTTCTATCAACCGTGTCAAAGAGAGTAGTTTGTGGGATCAGTGATACTACAACAATGTCTGTAACTATCATTCTTTCTTCTATCAACCGTGTCAAAGAGAGTAGTTGGTGGTATCAGTGATACTACAACAATGTCTGTAACTATCATTCTTTGTTCTATCAACCGTGTCAAAGAGAGTAGTTTGTGATATCAGTGATACTACAACAATGTCTGTAACTATCATTCTTTCTTCTATCAACCGTGTCAAAGAGAGTAGTTTGTGATATCAGTGATACTACAACAATGTCTGTAACTATCATTCTTTCTTCTATCAACCGTGTCAAAGAGAGTAGTTTGTGATATCAGTGATACTACAACAATGTCTGTAACTATCATTCTTTCTTCTATCAACCGTGTCAGAGTAGTTTGTGATATCAGTGATACTACAACAATGTCTGTAACTATCATTCTTTCTTCTATCAACCGTGTCAAAGAGAGTAGTTTGTGGTATCAGTGATACTACAACAATGTCTGTAACTATCATTCTTTCTTCTATCAACCGTGTCAAAGAGAGTAGTTTGTGATATCAGTGATACTACAACAATGTCTATAACTATCATTCTTTCTTCTATCAACCGTGTCAAAGAGAGTAGTTTGTGATATCAGTGATACTACAACAATGTCTGTAACTATCATTCTTTCTTCTATCAACCGTGTCAAAGAGAGTAGTTTGTGGTATCAGTGATACTACAACAATGTCTGTAACTATCATTCTTCTATCAACCGTGTCAAAGAGAGTAGTTTGTGATATCAGTGATACTACAACAATGTCTGTAACTATCATTCTTTCTTCTATCAACCGTGTCAAAGAGAGTAGTTTGTGATATCAGTGATACTACAACAATGTCTGTAACTATCATTCTTTCTTCTATCAACCGTGTCAAAGAGAGTAGTTTGTGGTATCAGTGATACTAAAACAATGTCTGTAACTATCATTCTTTCTTCTATCAACCGTGTCAAAGAGAGTAGTTTGTGGTATCAGTGATACTACAACAATGTCTGTAACTATCATTCTTTCTTCTATCAACCGTGTCAAAGAGAGTAGTTTGTGGGATCAGTGATACTACAACAATGTCTGTAACTATCATTCTTTCTTCTATCAACCGTGTCAAAGAGAGAAGTTTGTGGTATCAGTGATACTACAACAATGTCTGTAACTATCATTCTTTCTTCTATCAACCGTGTCAAAGAGAGTAGTTTGTGATATCAGTGATACTACAACAATGTCTGTAACTATCATTCTTTCTTCTATCAACCGTGTCAAAGAGAGTAGTTTGTGGTATCAGTGATATTACAACAATGTCTGTAACTATCATTCTTTCTTCTATCAACCGTGTCAAAGAGAGTAGTTTGTGGTATCAGTGATACTACAACAATGTCTGTAACTATCATTCTTTCTTCTATCAACCGTGTCAAAGAGAGTAGTTTGTGGGATCAGTGATACTACAACAATGTCTGTAACTATCATTCTTTCTTTTATCAACCGTGTCAAAGAGAGTAGTTTGTGGTATCAGTGATACTACAACAATGTCTGTAACTATTGTTTTTTGTTCTAACAACCGTGTCAAAGAGAGTAGTTTGTGGTATCAGTGATACTACAACAATGTCTGTAACTATTGTTTTTTGTTCTAACAACCGTGTCAAAAGAGAGTAGTTTGTGGTATCAGTGATACTACAACAATGTCTGTAACTATTGTTTTTTGTTCTAACAATACAAGTGTTGAGCACAATACACATTGACAATATCACTCGAGACAGACTTGTAGTTTTGTGTTGAGTTTGTAAAAGAAACTGGGAGATTATTTACACACCACGTCATCCAGTTACGTATTATCTAATTGGTCTGTCATTTGTCCAGCTCCTAACACTCTACAGCTGGAAACGTAATTAAATTTTCTCAATATATGGAGTCTAAACAGAAGTTGACGTTCAAATAAAAAAACGTTTTCTTAATTAAAATCATGGATTTTGTTTTCATGAAAAAATCTCTCAAAATATAAAGTAATTAATATTAATTTAATTAGGTCCTTTTATTTAAAGGTTGCAAAGGTACCAGGTTTCGCTTGGTTAGTTAGGGTGCGTATTCTGAACCGATTGTATTAAATGGAATATATCTTATATATTTATGTTGCTAAGCAACACGACATAAAAGCCACCGTTGGAACGAATTGTCACCGAAACGCACTGACTTTTCCATATGTTAGAAGTCGTTATGTAATAAACTCCC
Organism: Tachypleus tridentatus; assembly: GCF_004210375.1. NCBI lineage: Eukaryota > Metazoa > Arthropoda > Merostomata > Xiphosura > Limulidae > Tachypleus > Tachypleus tridentatus. The sequence goes on from NW_027467777.1 coordinate 20,992,794, forward strand.
TGTTTGCGATATGGATCTCCCCTGGTTTTCCTCGTTAAAACTAATTTACTGACGTTTCACTGCGCTTTTCTGTTTCTCTTCTATTGTTGTCAAGTTTGATTTCGCAAAATGTATTTCGGTTGTGTATTAAATAGAGTATACTATCGTGTGTGTCTCTTTGGAGGGAGAGGTAATGCTTTCATCATCATTTTTAACAAGCTTTTCGCTGGCCCCATAATAGTTAAAACTGCTCAATAACATATCATAATAATTACAACTTTCTATAACGTTCCATAATAGTTTTGTTGCTAAACAACCATGTATATTGTTGACCATTATCAAAAGAGAAGTGTGAAAATTCTCCAGAGAATAACATCTCTTAATTGTTACAAATCACCTATAACATCCCATAATAATATTAATATACTCTATAGCATCCCGTAATAGTTTAAACTAATTTATAACATCGCATAATAGCTAAAACTACTCTGTGACATTTCATAACAATTTTAGAAAATCACTCTATAACATCCCATAATAGTTAAATAGGAACACTGTAACATCCCGTAATAGTTAAAAAGAAACAATATGACATCTCATAATAGTTAAAATAATTTCAAATTCCATGGCTGTCATATTTTTCTGTATGTGGTCTTTCGCATAAAAAGATGCACATAGGCGCGCGCACGTAGATAAGTAATAATACTCAGTTGCACAGCCTCAGGGTCCACTTAGTATATTTGTAAAATTTTAGGTTTCTAAATCCTTTCTTCTTGGAGTTATGGCGATCAGACACAGAGAGACTCACAGACATATTATTTTATTATTATTAGATTCAGTTAGGGCAACTTGGGCGATAAATTTTAAAATCAAAAAAGATCGTGGTATAAAATGCATTTTAAACGAGGCCCGCCATGGCCTGATGGTTAAGGGACTCGATTCGTAATCTGAGGGTCGCGGTTTCGAATCCCCGTCACACCAAACATGTTAGCACTTTTAACCGTGGGGGCGTTATTAAGTTACGGTCAATCCCACTATTGGTTGGTAAAAGAGTAGCCCAAGAGTTGGCAGTTGGTAGTCATGGCTGTCTGCCTTCTCTCTAGTCTTTCACTGCTAAATTAGGGACGGCTCGCACAGATAGCCCTTGAGTAGCTTTGTGCGAAATTCAAAAACAAACAAACAAACATTTTAAAAGCTGATATTGTTTGTAATTTTATAACCGTTTATTTACTTTGTTAATTAAATATTTATTTAAAACGTTTTAAGAAATAACGCAGACAGATATATAAGCTATAGAAAATAAGGCTAAGCTAAGCTATTTAATTCAAAAGTCTTAGTTTATTCTCTTCACCACATTAACGTTATGAAGGGTAATGTTCCAAAATATATGACCTCTAGCGGAAGTAGCATAGAACGAACATTTTTCTTTAAAACCTGTAATTATATTTCCTCTTGATTAATTACTTATAATTATAACTTGAAACTGAGAAAAAAAGTTTCGTAACAAGTAGTGAAATACCAGCTACAAACAACTACAAATTAGAAAGGCTTAACTATAATTAAGTTATTTAATGACTTTAACTGTAGGATTGAAAACTAAATTTAGCTTTCATAAAACCAGACGATTTCAGTACTCTCTGTCATCTAATATAGAATATAATACAGTCATGAGAGTCCATTTCGGTGTTATATAACGTTCTAGAACTAAAGATTTTCAAAATTCTGCTCTCAATTGTATAAAAAAAACCAGTTGCAGATGTGGAAATAAAAATGAAGGTACGATGGCCAGATGATAAAGGCACTCGACTTGTTATCCGCGTGTCGCGGGTTCGAATCCCTTTCATACCAAACATGTTCGCCCTCTTAGCCATGGGAGCGTTATAATGTGACGGTCAATCCCACTATTTCATTGATAAAAGACTAGCCCAGGAGTTGGTGGTGGGTGGTGATAACATATTTTGATACTTGTAGTGGATATAAAACAGACAACTAATTAAGTAGCACTGTGCTTAACTTTAAAACAAATTCGATTTTAATTTTATTAAAGCCAGTTTCGAGCTTCCCAATGGAGCTTACTAAATAAAACGGTATCAGAAACATATCAGTATATCGTACAATCTAAGTACAATCCTACTTCTGGGATATAAATTATGTTAAAAATAATGATCCTAGAATAGAACCTTGAAATAAACTATTAAATAAATTTATTGTTTATTATACAGTTCTTGATTATTATTCTATTCCGTTAAACGTTTTTTAATGTTTTAATAAATAACCCATAATTCCGATCTGTTGTGAATTATCATATCCAATTTTCGATAACAAATGGAATAATATTTTATTACCTAAATTCATTCCTAAGATAAGCTCTTCAGAAAAATGTTAACTGAGGGAGTGTTGCTTTTGAAAGAAAAAATTATTCACTATGTCAGAAAATTTTCTGATAAAATAGTGACATATTTTTCCAAAGTTTTAAAAATATTTCAATCAACCTGTAGTTGTTGTAGGCATTCGTATTTCCAGTTTTGTATACTAGAGGGCCGAGCATGAACCAATGATTAGCGAGCCCGACTTTGGAGTTGAGATTCAGCGACTCGCGTGATGTTACTGCCCAAATAAACAGCATAAGGTGTATTTTGGATGTGTTGATAAACAGAATATCGATGTTGTATAAATAAAATGAATGTTTATGATTACAGAATTTCAACAGATGTTTCCTACAGTCCTAATAATACGGGATTAAATACATGTTGCCTACAATTGTAATAACACGGTCATCAGATGTTTCTTAAAATCCTAATAACACGGTTATCAGATGTTTCACAAAGTCCTAATAACACGGACATCAGATGTTTCTTAAAGTCCTAACAACACGGACATCAAAAGATGTTTATTGAAGTCCTAACAACACGGACATCAAAAGATGTTTATTGAAGTCCTAATTATAAGGACATCAACAGCTGTTTCCTAAAATCCTAATGAAACGGGTTTCGATTCCTAAACACGTGAAAAACCTAATAATTAACAGATCCTTTAACGATAGTACTAAATTACGACAGAATAACATTAGCTGACGAAAACAAATATTACTTACTAAATCATTTCAACGTTCACAACACGAAATCATTAACGTCTTATTGACAGAACAAATATGATGAAGGCTTTCATTTACCCTAACATAAAAACAAACAGGATCTTGTTATTGGATCAACAAACATATAACCGTAACGGTAACTATGAATTGGTACAGATATAAATACATGAGCTCGTGTTATATAAATACATATTGTGGTAAAACACCAGCTACAAAGGTGAACCGACATCTATATGTGAACACCTACACATTTATTAGGGAAAGCTGAAAACTGAAACAGAGAATACACCGAATACAAGGATAGCATCGATCTCACAAAGCGTGTCCTAACCTTAGTTAGAATTTAGTTATATGTACATTCACAAACATGCAACACCGGAACAAACCACAACGTGAACACTAAGTAATGTTACCAAAGTAACCACCAAACTGTGTTGGGATACATCAAATATCTACTTTATCATCAACCTCACAAAAATATACTTACCAGTTAATGAATTACAGTGAAACTTTACCTACAGACTAATAGCGACATATACCCACCACCTAATATATTACAGTGAACTTTACCTTCAGGTTAATGCCGACATACATCCAACAGTTTATATATTATAGTGAAACTTTACCTACAGACTAATTCCGACATATACCTAACAGTTCAAATACACTGCTGGCCAAAATTTTAAGGCCAATGAACATAAAGACAAAATATGCATTTTACGTTGTTAGACTCAACCACTTATTTGAGTAGAGCTTCGAAAGATGAAAATAAGAAAAGGGAAAATAAAAAAATCTGTTTTTAGCATTTAACAGGGAAAATGTGAACACTATGAAATTAGCCTAAATACTAACTGGTCAAAAGTTTAAGACATTACCAAAAAGAAGTCCTAAACAGGTAGGACATGCCCAACAAGAGGTCTCAGTAGTGAGTTGCACGACCGTCATTGCGAATAACTGAAAACATTCGCTTTAGCATGGTCGATATAAGCGTTTGCAGTAGGCTGGCTGGAATGTTAATCCAAGTGGTGAAGATGGCTTCAGGCAGATCATGCACTGTTTGGAATTGACGTCCATTTCTATAGACTTCCCTTGCCATCCACCCCCAAACATTTTCAATGTGGTTCAGTTCGGGCGAACACGCTGCATGGTCCAAAAGAATCACGTTATTCGTCATGAAAAAGTCCTTTGTCCTGCGGGCATTGTGGATTGCAGCGTTGTCCTGCTGAAAGATCCAGTCATATCCACACAAGCGAGGGCCTTCAGTCAATAAGGATGCTCTTTCCAACATGCCAATGTAGCCAGCCACTGGTTGACGCCCCTGTATAACCTGAAGCTCCATTGTTCCATGGAAGGAGAAAGCACCCCAGATCATGATGAAACCTCTTCCTCTGTGTCGTGTAGAAAATGTCTCCGGTGGGATATCCTTATCGTACCAGTAACGTTGGAAGCCATCTGGACCATCCAGTATAAATGCTTTCTCATCAGAGGACCAAACCTTTGTCCACTTTTCTACGTCCCTTGTTTGGTGCTTTTCAGCAAAGTTTAACCGAGCTGTTTTGTGGTGTGGAAGGAGGCGTGGCCTTTCAAGACATTTACGGTTTTTAAAGCCTTTCTCTCGTAGATGCCGTCTTATTGTTCTTGAGTTGCATTCTGCGACCGTCAGGGCCTTAATCTAGTTCGACGATCGGCTGATGTCTTACCGGACAATCCATCGAATCCTTCTGCTCAATTTTACCGGCGAAATTTTCTTGGGCTGACCACTTGAAATTCTCGTTCCGTATCCCTCAGGGTCTTTTAAGAAATTTACAACATCAGTTTTACTACATCCAATCTCACGTTGAGAGAGACCTTGCTTTTGCAGCTCGACAATTCTGCCACGTTCAAACTCTGTCAACTTTTTAGCCTTTGCCATGTTTTTACACAATGTAACACAGGAGATGTCAGTGGGAGATGTTGACAACGCTAATGCTTGAACACAAATGACTAAATTTTGTTACGTGTTTACCGATTAAAACTTTGTTTCAGTACGGTCTTAAACTTTTGACCACCTAGTATTTAGGATAAGTTTACAGTGTTCACATTTTCCTTATTAAATGCTAAAAATTTCTTTTCCCTTTTCTTATTTTCATCTTTCGAAGCTCTATGTTTCGATGTTGGCCAGCAGTACATTGTAACGAAACTTTATCTAGACTAATAGAGACATATACCCAACTGCTGATATATTATAGTAAATATTTATCCACAGGTTAATACCGACATATACCGACCAGTTCATATATTATAGTAAGCTTTAGTTTCAGATTAATACGGACATATACCTAACAGTTTATATATTATAGTGCAACTTTACCTACAGACTAATACCGACATATATCTTACAGTCGATATATTACAGTAAAACTTTATCTACAGACTAATACCGACATATATCTTACAGTCGATATATTACAGTAAAACTTTATCTACAGACTAATACCGACATATACCTAACAGTTTATATGTTATAGTGCAACTTTACCTATAGATTAATACCGACATATATCTTACAGTCGATATATTATAGTGAAGCTGTATCTACAGACTAATATCGACATATATCTTACAGTCGATATATTATAGTGAATCTGTATCTACAGACTAATACCGACATATACCTTACAGTTGATATATTATAGTGCAAATTTACCTATAGATTAATACCGACATATACCTTACAGTTTATATGTTATAGTGCAACTTTACCTACAGATTAATACAGACATATACCTACCAATTGATATATTATAGTGAAACTTTACCTAGACTAATACCGACATATACCTAACAGTTTATGTTATAGTGCAATTTTACCTACAGACTAATACCGACGTACTCTTACCACTTGATCTATTATAGTGAAATTTTACCTACAGATAAAAACATACATATACCCACCAGTTAATATATCATAGTGAAACTTTACCTACAGCCTAATACCGACATATATCTAACAGTTGATATATTATGGTGAAGCTGTATCTACAGACTGATACTGACATATACCCCACAGTTTAAATATTATTGTGGAACTTTACCTACAGACTAATACTGACATTATCCCGTCATAATCAACATAGGTTTACTAACCAAAAATGTTGACTAGATATTTTCTATGATATTAAGGTTGAAAATAAATTGTTATTTTTGTAGTTTATGATAAAACTTCTGAGGATCTGTTTCCGTTTATAATTTCAATCCACTGTCTATACAGAAGACAGCCATTCAGCAAGTCTATGCCATCGACCATCTACGCTAAGGGATTAACTCTTTCTCTTATAACGCACTAACATCGTATTTGTCAGCTGAAATACAGTATTCTACAACAGGGCCAACCCTGACCTAAAATTGTTGTGATTTAGATAAATATCATGGAAAAGATGTTTGGGGTTATTTACTTCAATAAGAGCAAATAAAGAAGGAGAATTACCCTAACTGGGTGTTCCATGTCCAATATTCAGTTGTTTCCTGTCATTTTTCATTTTTAGTTTAATCTTCGTAAAACTGTCCCCTTACGTGTTTTAGACACACTTAAACATAAACAGTTGAAAGACGAGGTGTACAAATTAAAGTGGAATTTAATTAATCACCAGTCGTACATATATAATCTCACTCCTTTTAGCCTAAAAGTGGCGTTGAGTGATGTTGATCAGCTAACTTTCTAGAAACTATTACCTACAGAGGGCGCTGAAATCACCTAACATGTACAACCAACGGTCTTAAGCGACCTCAGAACTTTGAAATACTGATTCTATTAAATAAGTAATTTCTGTTACAGAGGTTCATCTCAATTCTTTCACATATAAGAGTCACATAGACATATTATTTATTATGCGCTCTGGTACACAGGTAATTAGGGCGTTCGACTCGTATTCGAATGTAGCTTGTAGGGTTTTGTTATCAGTTTGCCTATTTACGTAAGGTTTGTTTGTTTTGTTTTTCATTTCGCGCAAATAGTTGATAGTGCTTGATAGTGTTCTATCAAACGAGGGCTGTCTGCGCTTTACGTAAGGTCATCCTACTTTTCCTTTCTTTAGGAACTACATCATGTTTTAACTAAATTGCAGCTCAGCATGACCAGATTGGTTAGGGCGCTCGACTCGTAATTTGAGGGCCGAGAGTTCGAATCCCAGTCACGCCAAATATTCTCACCCTTTCGACCGTGGGGGCGCGTTATAATGTTACCATCAATCCCACTATTCATTGGTAAACAGTAGACCCAGAATTGGCAGGGAGCAGTGATGACAAGTCGCCTTCCCTCTAGTCTTTCACTTCTAAACTATGGACGGCGAGCGCAAATAACCCTCGTATAGTACTGCGTACTTTTCAAAAGCGACAAGTTTTGTGTGTCTTTGAGTAATTTCTGTGTTTTTTCTAAATACATGAAATAGAATTATTTGGTCCTCGAGATCCGTGAGATAAGAAAGTTTATGACTTGGACTAGTTGGGTAATGTTCAGGATCTAAAGATACGAGTCTTTTTGTCTTATCTGTCAGTGAAACTTGATTATTATTTAGTTTCTATAAAACGATGTGAAGTTTTGAAACTGACAATTTTTTTATTCCAAGAGCGAGAAGAGAGTTTGAGCGATTAGTTTGTTAGCTGAACATAGTGTTCGTAGTTCATCACATTTGGATGGAAAGTAACAAAACCAATACCATAATGGTCAGATAGCATCATGGATGGAACTCGATTAATGGAGACTAGAGCTGCTAGAAACTGGTGAAATTAGAATCGAATTATTTGTAGATTCTGTCAAATATACAAGAAATATAAATACAACAAACTTTGTGTGCAGAACCAAATATGTCAACGTTAAAAATCCACTAAACCAAAATGGACCATTGACTGAACGTACCAACTACACTCCAAAGACAGCTAACCACTACTGTATTTATGTATCACATTTTAGAAATATGGTTCACACATATTCTACATGGACCACTAACTGAACTTACCAACTATACTAAAGACAGCTATCCACTCTTTCTTGTCCTTCTCATTATAAAACCTATTAATGTCGTTCTGGCACAGTCTACGGACTGAAAACGCTAGAAACCGAGTTTTGATACTCGTGGTGAGCGGAGTACAAATAATCCATTATTTAACTTTGTAGTTAATTACAAACAACCAGTGTTACATCATTCAGTGATTGATCAGACCTGAACAAGTGAAAGCCACAAGAAATCGTTATTGTTGTTTCTACTGTGTGATCAGAGAACCCTTGATGTTATGTTTATCATTCTTACAGTGAAAGTCGAGGTCAAATCGGAATGACCCTGAATAAAAGTAGCTCTGATTTGTGAAGACTTCCGGGAACGCCAGCACCAGTAAAACATGTTACAAGTTTCACAGTTGGACGCAAAAGATCGAACCCTAAACTAATGCAAAGTTTTATATGATAAATAGGTCTAGCGGATTTTCAAAATTGGCACCAATGGGATTCCGATTTTAGAATTAAGAAATTCGAATTTAATGATGGAGAAAACAAAAAAAACTTACATTTATTAAACAAAAAGTGCAGCTACGTTTAATTAATTATTTAATCGAAAGCAGAATAGGAAAAGTCGGAACAAAATCATTAATTTGGTAAAATTATTTTTGTAGAATAAGATTTGATTATGTCCTATCTAACTTGTAAAGATTCTAATAGCATTTAGCTGATTAATTGTAAAATTTTTGAAATTAACTGAATGTACACAAAAGCTAAACGTTCAAGGTAAGTTAATTATATTTTTCTAAACTCTTTTGAATAAGATAAGGGATGTGATTCGATGAATGTTCTACAGATGTAGATTTCAAATGATTAAGCCATTTAGCTATCTAAAGCTTTAACGCTCAAGATGCCTTAGTGTATAATTTAATGTTGTTTTTTTTATCCTAATGAATAGTACTTTAAATCGTAAAAGCATTTTAATTAGTTTAAAATCAATATTACTTCCAATTCTCGATGTTTTTTGAGTCTTACGAGATTAGCGAAGCGTTTCGAAAAGACAAGAAAAATATTTTATCGAATTAACATATTTATATAGAAGCCTTATGAACTTTCTTTTATAACATACCCATCAATAGCTGTACATATAAATATCCCCAAAACAAACTTATATTGAAATACACTGGTGGATAGACAACAATAAACTCCTTTCGGATATTTCAAAATGGATGTTGTTTCTCAGCAGATAAACAAGCTAAATTTATCTATAGTGTGGTACTTGTATTTCTCTGCAGTTTATCAGTGTGGTACTTCTATTTCTCTGTAGTTTATCCCTTGTGCCCGTTTCGCTGGTATCGAGATTAATCTTTTTGTCATGTAATGTGTTTCCTAATTACATCTGCAACAGCCTGATGTCATTTACTGTTTATATCTTTTATTGGTTACCAAACGTCACACTCCTTCTGGAGTAAAACTTGAAGCGAGGGAAACTTAACTAGAAGAACAGTGTTGTCAATGACTTTGGATTTAAAATATCATTATTTGTTGTCTACGTTAACCATTAGCGTTCTGTCATTTAGAATTGTTAGTAAGAAAAGATTTTAATATGTTCAGATAGAGTAAACAGTAACACATTCTGCAGCTGACTGTGGTCCTAATATATGTAGGTTGAAAGAAAGTCTTTAATTTTAGGCATAACGGTTATCATCTCTAACTACGGATTGGAAGATCCATGGTTCGAGTTTGCCATGTAACGATAAATATACTCTGCACTTTCACTTGTGAAGGTAGTGTAACCGTGCCAGCAAATCATTCTATTCAGTTAACACTGTTGGCTTTTTGTTTGTTCTCTGGTTAGTATTCCTAAATTAGGAGTAGTTATGCCTAAAACATGGAGTGTTTAACCGGTGTGTTTTTCTTATAGCAAAGTCACATCGGGCTATCTGCTGAGTCCACCGCGTTAAAGACAAGCTCAAAGAATTATCTGCAAAATAAGTTGTCATTCAGATACAAATTTTCAAACAACACACGTTCCCCCTAAGTTGGAAACACTGGGTATCTAATACTCTAAGATGTACAGTTCGGCAACACACGTCCTCCCCTAAGTTGGAAACACAGGGTATCTAATACAACTGTAAGATGTACAGTTCGGCAACACACGTTCCCCCTAAGTTGGAAACATTGGGTATCTAATACAACTGTAAGATGTACAGTTCGGCAACACACGTTCCCCCTAAGTTGAAAACATTGGGTATCTAATACAACTGTAAGATGTACAGTTCGGCAACACACGTCCCCCCCTAAGTTGGAAACATTGGGTATCTAATACAACTCTAAGATGTACAGTTCGGCAACACACGTTCCCCCTAAGTTGGAAACATTGGGTATCTAATACAACTGTAAGATGTACAGTTCGGCAACACACGTTCCCCCTAAGTTGAAAACATTGGGTATCTAATACAACTGTAAGATGTACAGTTCGGCACCACACGTCCCCCCCCTAAGTTGGAAACATTGGGTATCTAATACAACTGTAAGATGTACAGTTCGGCAACACACGTCCCCCCCCTAAGTTGGAAACATTGGGTATCTAATACAACTCTAAGATGTACAGTTCGGCAACACACGTTCCCCCTAAGTTGAAAACATTGGGTATCTAATACAACTCTAAGATGTACAGTTCGGCAACACACGTTCCCCCTAAGTTGAAAACATTGGGTATCTAATACAACTCTAAGATGTACAGTTTGGCAACACACGTTCCCCCTAAGTTGGAAACATTGGGTATCTAATACAACTATAAGATGTACAGTTCGGCACCACACGTTCCCCCTAAGTTGGAAACATTGGGTATCTAATACAACTCTAAGATGTACAGTTCGGCAACACACGTTCCCCCTAAGTTGAAAACATTGGGTATCTAATACAACTGTAAGATGTACAGTTCGGCAACACACGTCCCCTAAGTTGGAAACATTGGGTATCTAATACAACTATAAGATGTACAGTTCGGCAACACACGTTCCCCCTAAGTTGAAAACATTGGGTATCTAATACAACTCTAAGATGTACAGTTCGGCAACACACGTTCCCCCTAAGTTGGAAACATTGGGTATCTAATACAACTGTAAGATGTACAGTTCGGCAACACACGTTCCCCCTAAGTTGAAAACATTGGGTATCTAATACAACTGTAAGATGTACAGTTCGGCACCACACGTCCCCCCCTAAGTTGGAAACATTGGGTATCTAATACAACTGTAAGATGTACAGTTCGGCAACACACGTCCCCTAAGTTGGAAACATTGGGTATCTAATACAACTGTAAGATGTACAGTTCGGCAACACACGTTCCCCCTAAGTTGGAAACATTGGGTATCTAATACAACTCTAAGATGTACAGTTCGGCAACACACGTTCCCCCTAAGTTGGAAACATTGGGTATCTAATACAACTGTAAGATGTACAGTTCGGCAACACACGTTCCCCTAAGTTGGAAACATTGGGTATCTAATACAACTCTAAGATGTACAGTTCGGCAACACACGTTCCCCCTAAGTTGGAAACATTGGGTATCTAATACAACTGTAAGATGTACAGTTCGGCAACACACGTTCCCCCTAAGTTGGAAACATTGGGTATCTAATACAACTCTAAGATGTACAGTTCGGCAACACACGTTCCCCCTAAGTTGAAAACATTGGGTATCTAATACAACTCTAAGATGTACAGTTCGGCAACACACGTTCCCCCTAAGTTGAAAACATTGGGTATCTAATACAACTCTAAGATGTACAGTTTGGCAACACACGTTCCCCCTAAGTTGGAAACATTGGGTATCTAATACAACTATAAGATGTACAGTTCGGCACCACACGTTCCCCCTAAGTTGGAAACATTGGGTATCTAATACAACTCTAAGATGTACAGTTCGGCAACACACGTTCCCCCTAAGTTGAAAACATTGGGTATCTAATACAACTGTAAGATGTACAGTTCGGCAACACACGTCCCCCCCTAAGTTGGAAACATTGGGTATCTAACACAACTATAAGATGTACAGTTCGGCAACACACGTTCCCCCTAAGTTGAAAACATTGGGTATCTAATACAACTCTAAGATGTACAGTTCGGCAACACACGTTCCCCCTAAGTTGGAAACATTGGGTATCTAATACAACTGTAAGATGTACAGTTCGGCAACACACGTTCCCCCTAAGTTGAAAACATTGGGTATCTAATACAACTGTAAGATGTACAGTTCGGCACCACACGTCCCCCCCCCTAAGTTGGAAACATTGGGTATCTAATACAACTGTAAGATGTACAGTTCGGCAACACACGTCCCCCCCCCTAAGTTGGAAACATTGGGTATCTAATACAACTGTAAGATGTACAGTTCGGCAACACACGTACCCCCCCTAAGTTGGAAACATTGGGTATCTAATACAACTCTAAGATGTACAGTTCGGCAACACACGTTCCCCCTAAGTTGAAAACATTGGGTATCTAATACAACTCTAAGATGTACAGTTCGGCAACACACGTTCCCCCTAAGTTAAAAACATTGGGTATCTAATACAACCCTAAGATGTACAGTTCGGCAACACACGTTCCCCCTAAGTTGGAAACATTGGGTATCTAATACAACTCTAAGATGTACAGTTCGGCACCACACGTTCCCCCTAAGTTGGAAACACTGGGTATCTAATACAACTCTAAGATGTACAGTTCGGCAACACACGTTCCCCCTAAGTTGGAAACATTGGGTATCTAATACAACTCTAAGATGTACAGTTCGGCAACACACGTCCCGCCCTAAGTTGGAAACACTGGGTATCTAATACAACTTTAAGCATTCAATTTCAAACCACAAACAAGTCCTAAAGTTGTACAAGTGTCCAGTTAGTATTTAATCGGGCCTTTCCTTTCAGCACTATCTCCTGACGCTCAGTATAAAGCCGCCCACCGGGGACTATGCTATCTAATTAGATATATCTATGGAAATTTTTCTAACACATCCTCACAAAAATGATACTGGCCTCAACACCAGATGCGACCAATCATAGAGCCTCAGCACATTCTGAGTGTCTGTAAGTTGAACTTTGTGCTTTTATGAGTGGTACAATACCAGTGGGAATTCGTTTTGGGGAAAAACTCGCCAGCAGCTACTTACATAGTTGGAGTAAATTAAATAATACGGTTACACTACTGACTTTCTTCTGGAAAGTACAGATGGTTTTCCTTTCTTCTTCTTTAACGTGCAGGAAACAGGAAAGTTTTATTGAATCATTGCGTTCTCTTGTAGAAAAGGTAAACTAAACCAACTACACAGCTCAGCTCTTGTTATTACCTAAACCAAAACCAACTACACAACTAAATGTTACTCCTTGTAATAGCAGCACCTAAACCAACACTACCTACACAACGTATTTTTATGTCCAAATTGTTATTAGAAGAGCTATCCAAGGTAAACACCTGTAAACCTCTTCTCTCGCTTATACCATTCGGTTCCTAGATGATGTTTATTAAACGTGCAACACATAAAGTTAAACAAACTTTCCAGCTGTTGAACCAGCAGCAACAACAGTGGAATTTATAAAATGTGTTAGTTTAGGCACACGTTCATTTGACATGTGATCTCAGAAAAAAACAAACTTTAGCATATTATTCGTAGTTTCGGTGAGGTTGTATTATGGTAAGTAGTATCCAACTTGACAGTGTAGTATAGTAACCACAGCAATAATTTGTTGCATACTTTCATATTGCACATATATCTGGTTATGTGTGCAGAAGTAAAAACTAACTATGTGTCTGTGTACAACTACTTTGTATTTGTTATTAAGTATGGTAGTTTAAGGACTGGCGAATCAGTTTTAAATCATCACGTATCGATGTTTGTTCTACTGAAATAATAACTTGACTTGAGCGTGTATAACATTAAGGGCTTTTAATGCTATAATTCTAGGTTCAGTCTTTGATGTGACCTGCAAGTCATGAGATCCGTTACCATAGTATTAACTCTTATGAAGTTACAAGCTCAGCTTCTGATTTACTCGTAACATATAACTTATAGTAGCTCAGCTTGTGATTTACTCGTAACATATAACTTATAGTAGCTCAGCTTGTGACTTACACATAACATATAACTTATAGTAGCTCAGCTTGTGATTTACATATAACTTATAGTAGCTCAGCTTGTGATTTACATATAACTTATAGTAGCTCAGCTTGTGATTTACATATAACTTATAGTAGCTCAGCTTGTGATTTACATAAAACTTATAGTAGCTCAGCTTGTGACTTACACATAACATATAACTTATAGTAGCTCAGCTTGTGATTTACATATAACTTATAGTAGCTCAGCTTGTGATTTACATATAACTTATAGTAGCTCAGCTTGTGATTTACATATAACTTATAGTAGCTCAGCTTGTGATTTACATAAAACTTATAGTAGCTCAGCTTGTGATTTACATATAACTTATAGTAGCTCAGCTTGTGATTTACACATAACATATAACTTATAGTAGCTCAGCTTGTGATTTACATATAACATATAACTTATAGTAGCTCAGCTTGTGATTTACACATAACATATAACTTATAGTAGCTCAGCTTGTGATTTACATATAACTTATAGTAGCTCAGCTTGTGATTTACATATAACTTATAGTAGCTCAGCTTGTGATTTACATATAACTTATAGTAGCTCAGCTTGTGATTTACATAAAACTTATAGTAGCTCAGCTTGTGATTTACATATACCTTATAGTAGCTCAGCTTGTGATTTACATATAACATATAACTTATAGTAGCTCAGCTTGTGATTTACACGTAATATATAACTTATAGTAGCTCAGCTTGTGATTTACACGTAATATATAACTTATAGTAGCTCAGCTTGTGATTTACACGTAACATATAACTTATAGTAGCTCAGCTTGTGATTTACTCGTAACATATAACTTATAGTAGCTCAGCTTGTGATTTACACGTAACATATAACTTATAGTAGCTCAGCTTGTGATTTACACGTAACATATAACTTATAGTAGCTCAGCTTGTGATTTACACGTAACATATAACTTATAGTAGCTCAGCTTGTGATTTACTCGTAACATATAACTTATAGTAGCTCAGCTTGTGATTTACACGTAACATATAACTTATAGTAGCTCAGCTTGTGATTTACACGTAACATATAACTTACATCACTTCACATTATTACTAATGTTTTTAAAGTGATAACAAAATGCTCGTGTTCTATCCATAAGTTCTAAAGGAGTTAAAATCAACCACTAAGGTGGCAAATTTCTGCTTCACTAAATGATGTTAGACACATAGAGTTATGAACGAATTTGGTGGCCGTGTGGGGTGCCTCAATGACCGTAAGGTTAAACAAAGTGAGTTAAATATATTGCACAACACGCGATTCCCACTAAAGACCTCTAGTATAAAAGAAACTTCGTGCCGAATGGGTCAGATGAGAAATAACTAAACAATCAACTTGTCTGGTGAAACACCAAAACTAACTTTCAAAACCAAGTATTAAAACTCAACATAATGACGGTATCCTAAGTGTCAATAAATAAATAAAGAAATTCATACACAAACAACTGCTGTTTGAGATGGGGCTATGTTGGTTTGTTTCTTTGTGGTTTCGCGCAAATCTACATGAATTTTTGTCGGTGTGAGCTTTCAGATCCATTCCCTGGGTAGTGTCGACACCCACCGGTGATGTTGTCCCTACTCCTACGTTCATTTTTTTGAATATTATAATGAAGTTAAAGAAACTTCCCACGTGAGATCGCACGCACGCTACTCTTTTAATTATATAGATGTTAATAAAGGTTACACCAGCCTGTGCTATAATTAAAGACACTTCAAAGGTAGAACATAACAGGATTATTAGAAAGTTTCCACAGGGCAAAGAGAAAGGCGTTATGTTGATGAATGATGTTGTACTCGATAGCTTGTTCTTCACATACAAAACTCTGTTCATTAAGTAGTCCTTATGTTGTACTCGTTATCTTGTTCTTCACATACAAAACTCTGTTCATTAAGTAGTTCTTATGTTGTACTCGTTAGCTTGTTCTTCACATACAAAACTCTGTTCATTAAGTAGTCCTTATGTTGTACTCGTTAGCTTGTTCTTCACATACAAAACTCTGTTCATTAAGTAGTCCTTATGTTGTACTCATTATCTTGTTCTTCACATACAAAACTCTGTTCATTAAGTAGTCCTTATGTTGTACTCGTTATCTTGTTCTTCACATACAAAACTCTGCTCATTAAGTAGTCCTTATGTTGTACTCGTTATCTTGTTCTTCACATACAAAACTCTGCGCATTAAGTAGTCCTTATGTTGTACTCGTTATCTTGTTCTTAACATACAAAACTCTGCTCATTAAGTAGTCCTTATGTTGTACTCGTTAGCTTGTTCTTCACATACAAAACTCTGTTCATTAAGTAGTCCTTATGTTGTACTCGTTATCTTGTTCTTCACATACAAAACTCTGCACATTAAGTAGTCCTTATGTTGTACTCGTTATCTTGTTCTTCACATACAAAACTCTGCGCATTAAGTAGTCCTTATGTTGTACTCGTTAGCTTGTTCTTCACATACAAAACTCTGCTCATTAAGTAGTCCTTATGTTGTACTCGTTAGCTTGTTCTTCACATACAAAACTCTGTTCATTAAGTAGTCCTTATGTTGTACTCGTTAGCTTGTTCTTCACATACAAAACTCTGCTCATTAAGTAGTCCTTATGTTGTACTCGTTAGCTTGTTCTTCACATACAAAACTCTGTTCATTAAGTAGTCCTTATGTTGTACTCGTTAGCTTGTTCTTCACATACAAAACTCTGCTCATTAAGTAGTCCTTATGTTGTACTCGTTAGCTTGTTCTTCACATACAAAACTCTGTTCATTAAGTAGTCCTTATGTTGTACTCATTAGCTTGTTCTTCACATACAAAACTCTGTTCATTAAGTAGTCCTTATGTTGTACTCGTTAGCTTGTTCTTCACATACAAAACTCTGTTCATTAAGTAGTCCTTATGTTGTACTCGATAGCTTGTTCTTCACATACAAAACTCTGTTCATTAAGTAGTCCTTATGTTGTACTCATTAGCTTGTTCTTCACATACAAAACTCTGCTCATTAAGTAGTCCTTATGTTGTACTCGTTATCTTGTTCTTAACATACAAAACTCTGTTCATTAAGTAGTCCTTATGTTGTACTCGTTAGCTTGTTCTTCACATACAAAACTCTGTTCATTAAGTAGTCCTTATGTTGTACTCATTATCTTGTTCTTCACATACAAAACTCTGCTCATTAAGTAGTCCTTATGTTGTACTCGTTAGCTTGTTCTTCACATACAAAACTCTGTTCATTAAGTAGTCCTTATGTTGTACTCGTTATCTTGTTCTTCACATACAAAACTCTGTTCATTAAGTAGTCCTTATGTTGTACTCGTTAGCTTGTTCTTCACATACAAAACTCTGTTCATTAAGTAGTCCTTATGTTGTACTCGATAGCTTGTTCTTCACATACAAAACTCTGTTCATTAAGTAGTCCTTATGTTGTACTCATTAGCTTGTTCTTCACATACAAAACTCTGCTCATTAAGTAGTCCTTATGTTGTACTCGTTATCTTGTTCTTAACATACAAAACTCTGTTCATTAAGTAGTCCTTATGTTGTACTCGTTAGCTTGTTCTTCACATACAAAACTCTGTTCATTAAGTAGTCCTTATGTTGTACTCGTTAGCTTGTTCTTCACATACAAAACTCTGTTCATTAAGTAGTCCTTATGTTGTACTCGTTAGCTTGTTCTTCACATACAAAACTCTGTTCATTAAGTAGTCCTTATGTTGTACTCATTAGCTTGTTCTTCACATACAAAACTCTGTTCATTAAGTAGTCCTTATGTTGTACTCGTTAGCTTGTTCTTCACATACAAAACTCTGTTCATTAAGTAGTCCTTATGTTGTACTCGTTAGCTTGTTCTTCACATACAAAACTCTGCTCATTAAGTAGTCCTTATGTTGTACTCGTTATCTTGTTCTTCACATACAAAACTCTGCTCATTAAGTAGTCCTTATGTTGTACTCGTTATCTTGTTCTTCACATACAAAACTCTGCTCATTAAGTAGTCCTTATGTTGTACTCGATAGCTTGTTCTTCACATACAAAACTCTGCTCATTAAGTAGTCCTTATGTTGTACTCATTATCTTGTTCTTCACATACAAAACTCTGCTCATTAAGTAGTCCTTATGTTGTACTCGTTATCTTGTTCTTCACATACAAAACTCTGCTCATTAAGTAGTCCTTATGTTGTACTCGTTATCTTGTTCTTCACATACAAAACTCTGCTCATTAAGTAGTCCTTATGTTGTACTCATTATCTTGTTCTTCACATACAAAACTCTGCTCATTAAGTAGTCCTTATGTTGTACTCGTTATCTTGTTCTTCACATACAAAACTCTGCTCATTAAGTAGTCCTTATGTTGTACTCGATAGCTTGTTCTTCACATACAAAACTCTGCTCATTAAGTAGTCCTTATGTTGTACTCATTATCTTGTTCTTCACATACAAAACTCTGCTCATTAAGTAGTCCTTATGTTGTACTCGTTATCTTGTTCTTCACATACAAAACTCTGCTCATTAAGTAGTCCTTACCATAAAAAATTGTAAACATTAGCTAGTTCTTCCTTCAAACAAAAACGTGTTCTCATATGCTAATCTTTAAAATAAAAATTGTGCTTTAGATGGTCCTTGAAACACAAATGTGTTATCGTTAGCTAGTCTTTAAAACACAGGTTTGTTATAGTTAGCTAGTCTTTAAAACACAGGTGCGTTATCGTTAGCTAGCTTTTAAAACACAGGTGTGTTATCGTTAGCTAGTCTTTAAAACACAGGTGTGTTATCGTTAGCTAGTCTTCAAAACACAGGTGTGTTATCGTCAGCTCGTCTTTAAAACACAGGTGTGTTATCGTTAGCTAGTCTTTAAAACACAGATGTGTTATCGTTAGCTAGCTTTTAAAACACAGGTGTGTTCTCATTAGCTTGTCTTTAAAACACAGATGTGTTATCGTTAGCTAGTCTTTAAAACACAGATGTGTTATCGTTAGCTCTTCTTTAAAACACAGGTGTGCTATCGTTAGCTAGTCTTTAAAACACAGGTTTGTTATCGTTAGCTAGCTTTTAAAACACAGGTGTGTTATCGTTAGCTAGTCTTTAAAACACAGGTGTGTTATCGTTAGCTAGTCTTTAAAACACAGGTGTGTTATCGTTAGCTAGTCTTTAAAACACAGGTGTGTTATCGTTAGCTAGTCTTTAAAACACAGATGTGTTATCGTTAGCTAGTCTTTAAAACACAGATGTGTTATCGTTAGCTAGCTTTTAAAACACAGGTGTGTTATCGTTAGCTAGTCTTTAAAACACAGGTGTGTTATCGTTAGCTAGTCTTTAAAACACAGGTTTGTTATCGTTAGCTAGTCTTTAAAACACAGGTTTGTTATCGTTAGCTAGTCTTTAAAACACAGGTGTGTTATCGTTAGCTAGTCTTTAAAACACAGGTGTGTTATCGTTAGCTAGTCTTTAAAACACAGGTGTGTTATCGTTAGCTAGTCTTTAAAACACATGTGTGTTATCGTTAGCTAGTCTTCAAAACACAGGTGTGTTATCGTTAGCTAGTCTTTAAAACATTTACTGTCATAAGTAACTGTTCACTTTTTAACCATCTTGTTACACCAACTTGTTAGCTTTTTTATTACCCTGTGATTTTAGCTATGGTTACAAGATAAAACAGATCACTGGGGATCACATGTAGAAAAGAAACTAAATAACCCACTGTACCCGCTTGAATGGGTTCAGTGATCCGATTTTAGTCTATTTACTAAGAGTGTAAGACACGATTGACTTGTTTCGTACTCTATGATGTTTTAAGATAACTTATTATAGTAATTGATGAATCTTCAACATCTTCATTGCGTGAGAAAAAACTTCAAGTAATTTATTTCGGTTGATTTCAAGATTGCGTGGGAAATATTTTTGTATTTCTTCTGCTGACGTGCTTTTGAATTCATAAGTTTAATTACGTCTTCCAACCATGTTATTGTTGAAATATTTTTAAAATATTCTATAGGTATAACATTTTATAGTTTTGGTATGATTGGAATCAACAGTGTTTCATAGTTTTACGTTGTCTCTAGTTAAAAATGTGAACGTTCAATAAAGAGAACTTCGTTTTGCGTTTTTAAACTGTCGCTATATTTCGGTCAGATTATTCTGTGTGCTGATATAATCTGAATATCAGTCAGGTTTAATCAGATTAGTTTGTGGGCGATTACAATAAAATTTTTAGTTCTGTAATATACTGGATTGAACTCGTTAGTTTCTGTCATCTATAAAGTACCTATCTCCACTGGTTAGACATTTGACGCTGAAAACCACATTTCGATACACCTGCTGAGCACAGCTCAAATACCCCATTGTGTACCTTTAGCCTTAACAATCAAACAAACTTTAGTATTTTTTTGTTTTAAATTTATAAAATAGTAAGATGGCCTACGTTTCCAAAGTATTGTTAGTACTTCTGTATCCAACTTATAAAGGTGTGCATATTTGTGCTGGAGCTAACTTACAAAGAACAATCAGTGATGTCGAGAAAACCCACCTGTAGAGAAATATATATGTGAAAACGGCTCGTTACAAAGAGTTACAAAGAGCCATCCACTGTGTCTACCATGGCCCTAAGCCTTCTTCAAGTGATAACTCTTCCGACGGTACAAATATAATTTAGATATTAAAATTTATTTTACGAGAAAAGAAGAGGACGTGATGAAAATAATATTTAGTTAGAAGCTAACAGTCATACATACGTTTCTGTTCCCCTGGTGGAACAGCGGTAAGTTTACGAACCTAAATGGCTAAAATCCTGTGCTCGATACCTTGCACTAGATAGCCCAAAATGACGTTGATCTAAAGTAACTAACTAATATATTACTTGGCTCTATCAGAAATTAAAAAATGAGTCGAAATGATATTGAGTTTCGCTTATGTTGTCTAAGTACTATTTGCTAATGAATACAAAACATCAGTATCCCCCTAGTGGGGCTCATACAAACATTATCAACAGAGGAAACCTTATTAAGTAATTAGTTCTTAGCTGAGGTACTGTTTATCAAAACGACTCTTTTTTTTTTGCCAGGTGGTTAAGGCACTCGATTCGTAATCCGAAGGTCGCGGGTTCGAATCCCCGTCACACCAAACATGCTCGCCTTTTCAGCCGTGTGGGCGTTAAAATGTGTTGTTCAATCCACTATTCGTTGGTTAAAAGAATAGCCCAAGAGTTGGTGGTGATGATTAGCTGCCTTCCCTCTAGTCTTACACTGCTAAATTAGGGACGGCTAGCGCAGATAGCCCTCGTGTAGCTTTGTGCGAAATTCAAAACAAACGACACTTTTGCGCTCTTCTAATTTTAACACACATACTCTAATATATATTATAAACTTACCAACATCAACCTAACCCTAACGACAGAAAATACTATTTTAACATCATTCTATTACAAACCTATTAACATCAACCTAACCGTAACGACAAATAATTCTATTTTAACATCATTCTATTATGAACCTACTAACATCAGCCTAACCCTAATGACAGAGAATACAATTTTAACGTCATTCTATTATAAACCTACTAACATCAGCCTAACCCTAACGACAGAGAATACTGTTTCAACATCCCTCCTGACATCAACTTTAATTCTTCCATGGAATATAACTCCAGCCTTCTAATATCCACTAAAAATGTCATACAATACTGCAGTTCACCACCTCCGTCATTCATACAATTCCAAACCCAATTTTAACCAGAACATTAACGAACTTTTGTAACACAATTATGCTGAAACGATCACCCATAAAACTTCACGTCCATGGAAGACGAAATGATCGCAAAATTCACGTTCTTGTGATATTCACATTGGGTTTCGTTTGTAGTTAAGCCCGAAGCTACACATTGTGCTAACTGTGCTCTTCCTTCCACAGGAATCGAAATCCGGTTTCTAACCTTGTGAGTCCGCAAACATACCGCTATGCCACTGACGAGCTCAGATCTAGGTATACTACAATTTTTAGATAGTTCAAAATAAGTAATGTTGAAAAATACATTTTACGATATGCTGGTTCATCCACAGCGACCAAGCTGCAAGTCTGTGGACGTTGAAAATCACGTATTCACGAATAGAAACTAAACTGTCCACTGTGCAGCTTGGTGTGTAACAAGAAATAAAACAGTTCAAAGGTCAACTAATCATTTCGCATCAATAGGTATGTAATTTGGTAATCACTTCGTGTTAGTAGGTGCATAACCTCACAATGACTTCCTGTCAATAGGTACGTAACCTAATAATGACATCGTGTCAATAGGTACGTAACCTCATAATCACTTCCTGTCAATAGATACGTAACCTCACAATCACTTCGTGTCAATAGGTACGTAACATCATAATGACTTCGTGTCAATAGGTACGTAACCTCATAATGACTTCGTGTCAATAGGTGTACAACCTAATAATCACTTCCTGTCAGTAGGTACGTAACCTCACAATCACTTCATGTCAATAGGTACCTAACTTCATAATGACTTCGTGTCAATAGGTACGTAACCTCATAATGACTTCGTGTCAATAGGTACGTAACCTCATAATGACTTCGTGTCAATAGGTGTACAACCTAATAATCACTTCGTGTCAGTAGGTACACAAACTAAAAGACATACTAAGCGGACGAAGACACGAGGAGAAATGTCTCGTCTGCAGTGTTGTAGTGTATGTTTAATACAAGTATCACCAACACCAGTACTAACACAATTAATCCATATGCACCTGTACAACCACGTAATTAAATTAGCTGTTTATATAATAGACTATTATATAATGGACGTCAACATCCTGACACAAAAATAATTATTTTAAACAGCTATCAAGCTGCTAGTATCTCAAGTTGAAAAAGATAAATCATATGTTGATATTACTTCATCGGTAACAGCTACTAAATAGGATTATACTTCTGGCAGGTCATATCCTTATATAACACAACTTATCACCACATACCAGCTTCGTTTCGTTAAATATCCTTACATAACCCAACTTGTCACCACATACCAGCTTTGCCTCGTTAAATATCCGTACATAACCCAACTTATCACCACATACCAGCTTCGCCTCGTTAAATATCCTTATATAACACAACTTATCACCCATACCAGCTTCGCCTCGTTAAATATCCTACATATAACACAACTTATCACCACATACCAGCTTTTGCCTCGTTAAATATCCCTACATAACCAACTTATCACCACATACCAGCTTCTGCCTTTCGTTAAATAATCCCACATAACCCAACTTATCACTTATCGTTACCTACATACCAGCTTTGCCTACGTTAAATATCCTTATATAACCCAACTTATCACCACATACCAGCTTCGCCTTGTTAAATATCCTTACATAAACAACTTATCATATAACCAACTTATCACATACCAGCTTCTGCCTCGTTAAATATCCTTATATAACACAACTTATCACCACATACCAGCTTCGCCTTGTTAAATATCCTTATATAACACAACTTATCACCACATACCAGCTTCGCCTCGTTAAATATCCTTATATAACACAACTTATCACCACATACCAGCTTCGCCTCGTTAAATATCCTTATATAACACAACTTATCACCTCGTTAAATATCCTTAATCACATACCAGCTTTGCCTCGTTAAATATCCTTATATAACACAACTTATCACATACCAGCTTTGCCTCGTTAAATATCATGGCATATAACACAACTTATCACCACATACCAGCTTTGCCTCGTTAAATATCCTTATATAACACAACTTATCACCACATACCAGCTTCGCCTCGTTAAATATCCTTACATAACCACAACTTATCACCACATACCAGCTTCGCCTCGTTAAATATCCTTATATAACACAACTTATCACCACATACCAGCTTCGCCTCGTTAAATATCCTTATATAACACAACTTATCACCACATACCAGCTTCGCCTTGTAAAATATCCTTATATAACACAACTTATCACCACATACCAGCTTCGCCTCGTTAAATATCCTTATATAACACAACTTATCACCACATACCAGCTTCGCCTCGTTAAATATCCTTATATAACACAACTTATCACCACATACCAGCTTTGCCTCGTTAAATATCCTTATATAACACAACTTATCACCACATACCAGCTTCGCCTCGTTAAATATCCTTATATAACACAACTTATCACTACATACCAGCTTCGCCTTGTTAAATATCCTTATATAACACAACTTATCACCACATACCAGCTTCGCCTCGTTAAATATCCTTATATAACACAACTTATCACCACATACCAGCTTCGCCTCGTTAAATATCCTTATATAACACAACTTATCACCACATACCAGCTTCGCCTCGTTAAATATCCTTATATAACACAACTTATCACTACATACCAGCTTCTGCTCTGTTAAATATCCTTACATAACCAACTTATCACTACATACCAGCTTCGCCTTGTTAAATATCCTACATAACACAACTTATCACCACATACCAGCTTTCTGCCTTCGTTAAATATCCTTATATAACACAACTTATCACTCACATACCAGCTTGCCTCGTTAAATATCCTTACATAACCTGACTTATCACCACATACCAGTTTTGCTGCCTTAAATAATCACTTATATATCCGTACACAACTTAAATATCCTATATCCTATACATAACACAACTTATCACCACATACCAGCTTCGCCTCGTTAAATATCCTTATATAACACAACTTATCACTCACATACCAGCTTCGCCTCGTTAAATATCCTACATAACACAACTTATCACTCCATACCAGCTTCGCCTACCGTTAAATATCCGTTATATAACACAACTTATCACCACATACCAGCTTGCCTCGTTAAATATCCTTACATAACCCAACTTATCACCACATACCAGCTTCGCCTCGTTAAATATCCTTATATAACACAACTTATCACCACATACCAGCTTGCCTCGTTAAATATCCTTACATAACACAACTTATCACTTTACCAGCTTCGCCTTATCATACGTTAAATATCCTTATATAACACAACTTATCACCACATACCAGCTTTGCCTCGTTAAATATCCTTACATAACACAACTTATCACCACATACCAGCTTTGCCTCGTTAAATATCCTTATATAACACAACTTATCACCACATACCAGCTTCGCCTCGTTAAATATCCTTATATAACACAACTTATCACCACATACCAGCTTCGCCTCGTTAAATATCCTTATATAACACAACTTATCACCACATACCAGCTTCGCCTCGTTAAATATCCTTACATAACCCAACTTATCACCACATACCAGCTTCGCCTCGTTAAATATCCTTACATAACCCAACTTATCACCACATACCAGCTTCGCCTTGTTAAATATCCTTATATAACACAACTTATCACCACATACCAGCTTCTTCCTCTGTTAAATATCCTTATATAACACAACTTATCACTACATACCAGCTTCGCCTTCTCGTTAAATATCCTTATATAACACAACTTATCACCACATACCAGCTTTTGCTCTTGTTAAATATCCTTATATAACACAACTTATCACTCCATACCAGCTTTGCCTTGTTAAATATCCTTATATAACCAACTTATCACTTTCGTTACATACCAGCTTCGCCTCGTTAAATATCCTTAAATAACCCAACTTATCACTACATACCAGCTTCGCCTCGTTAAATATCCTTAAATAACCCAACTTATCACCACATACCAGCTTCGCCTCGTTAAATATCCTTAAATAACCCAACTTATCACCACATACCAGCTTCGCCTCGTTAAATATCCTTAAATAACCCAACTTATCACTACATACCAGCTTCGCCTCGTTAAATATCCTTACATAACCCAACTTATCACCACATACCAGCTTTGCCTCGTTAAATATCCTTATATAACACAACTTATCACTTACATACCAGCTTGCCTCGTTAAATATCCTTATATAACACAACTTATCACCACATACCAGCTTTGCTTTGTTAAATATCCTACATATATAACACAACTTATCACTTATCACCACCAGCTTTGCCTCGTTAAATATCCTTACATAACACAACTTATCACTACATACCAGCTTCGCCTCGTTAAATATCCTTAAATAACCCAACTTATCACTACATACCAGCTTCGCCTCGTTAAATATCCTTACATAACACAACTTATCACCACATACCAGCTTCGTTTCGTTAAATATCCTTACATAACCCAACTTGTCACCACATACCAGCTTTGCCTCGTTAAATATCCGTACATAACCTAACTTATCACTCCCATACCAGCTTCGCTCGTTAAATATCCGTACATAACCCAACTTATCACCACATACCAGCTTTGCCTCGTTAAATATCCTTACATAACCCAACTTATCACCACATACCAGCTTTGCCTCGTTAAATATCCTTACATAACCCAACTTATCACCACATACCAGCTTTGCCTCGTTAAATATCCTTACATAACCCAACTTATCACCACATACCACATACTTTGCGTTCGTTAAATATCCTACATAACCCAACTTATCACCATACCAGTTTGCTCTCGTTAAATATCCGTACATAACCCAACTTATCACCACATACCAGCTTTGCCTCGTTAAATATCCTTACATAACACAACTTATCACCACATACCAGCTTCGCCTCGTTAAATATCCTTACATAACACAACTTATCACCACATACCAGCTTTGCTTCTGTTAAATATCCTACATAACACGACTTATCACCACATACCAGCTTTGCCTCGTTAAATATCCTTACATAACACGACTTATCACCACATACCAGCTTTGCCTCGTTAAATATCCTTATATAACACAACTTATCACCACATACCAGCTTCGCCTCGTTAAATACCCTTACATAACACGACTTATCACTACACACCATACAAAGGAGCCGATAGCACCAGTTTATCAATCAGGTTATACATTCTCCTCACCTCACATTACAGCAAAGTTACATACAAATACAACATACAACACACAACAAGTTACATACAACTAACAACACACAAGACAACAATTACATACAACACACAAGAAGTTACATACAACTAACAACAAGTTACTAACAACACACAACAATCTACATACAACTTACAACAACAATTTACATACAACTAACAACAAGTTACTAACAACACACAACAATCTACATACAACATACAACAACAATTTACATACAACACGAGTTCTTCCATTCTACAATTACTTCTACAAATTCTACAGTGGAGGAAATGTGTTTTGTGGGATATTTATGTGAACACACCCATCACAGTCCAGTGTCACTGTCACTGACGCAGAAAGGGGTTACATGATATCATCTTCACTGGTCCTGGTAAGGAAACACATCACTGTCCGTGACCCAGAAGGGGTTACATGATATCATCTTCACTGGTCCTGGTAAGTAGACACATCACTGTCCGTGACCCAGAAGGGGTTACATGATATCATCTTCACTAGTCCTGGTAAGTAGACACATCACTGTCCGTGACCCAGAAGGGGTTACATTATATCATCTTCACTGGTCCTGGTAAGTAGACACATCACTGTCCGTGACCCAGAAGGGGTTACATGATATCATCTTCACTGGTCCTGGTAAGGAGAGACATCACTGTCCGTGACCCAGAAGGGGTTACATGATATCATCTTCACTGGTCCTGGTAAGTAGACACATCACTGTCCGTGACCCAGAAGGGGTTACATGATATCATCTTCACTGGTCCTGGTAAGGAAACACATCACTGTCCGTGACCCAGAAGGGGTTACATGATATCATCTTCACTGGTCCTGGTAAGGAACACACATCACTGTCCGTGACCCAGAAGGGTTACATGATATCATCTTCACTGGTCCTGGTAAGCAGACACATCACTGTCCGTGACCCAGAAGGGGTTACATGATATCATCTTCACTGGTCCTGGTAAGCAGACACATCACTGTCCGTGACCCAGAAGGGGTTACATGATATCATCTTCACTGGTCCTGGTAAGCAGACACATCACTGTCCGTGACCCAGAAGGGGTTACATGATATCATCTTCACTGGTCCTGGTAAGGAGACACATCACTGTCCGTGACCCAGAAGGGGTTACATGATATCATCTTCACTGGTCCTGGTAAGGACACATCACTGTCCGTGACCCAGAAGGGGTTACATGATATCATCTTCACTGGTCCTGGTAAGGAGACACATCACTGTCCGTGACCCAGAAGGGGTTACATGATATCATCTTCACTGGTCCTGGTAAGGAGACACATCACTGTCCGTGACCCAGAAGGGGTTACATGATATCATCTTCACTGGTCCTGGTAAGTAGACACATCACTGTCCGTGACCCAGAAGGGGTTACATGATATCATCTTCACTGGTCCTGGTAAGGAGACACATCACTGTCCGTGACCCAGAAGGGGTTACATGATATCATCTTCACTGGTCCTGGTAAGGAGACACATCACTGTCCGTGACCCAGAAGGGGTTACATGATATCATCTTCACTGGTCCTGGTAAGGAGACACATCACTGTCCGTGACCCAGAAGGGGTTACATGATATCATCTTCACTGGTCCTGGTAAGGAAACACATCACTGTCCGTGACCCAGAAGGGGTTACATGATATCATCTTCACTGGTCCTGGTAAGGAGACACATCACTGTCCGTGACCCAGAAGGGGTTACATGATATCATCTTCACTGGTCCTGGTAAGGAGACACATCACTGTCCGTGACCCAGAAGGGTTACATGATATCATCTTCACTGGTCCTGGTAAGGAGACACATCACTGTCCGTGACCCAGAAGGGGTTACATGATATCATCTTCACTGGTCCTGGTAAGGAGACACATCACTGTCCGTGACCCAGAAGGGGTTACATGATATCATCTTCACTGGTCCTGGTAAGGAGACACATCACTGTCCGTGACCCAGAAGGGGTTACATGATATCATCTTCACTGGTCCTGGTAAGGAGACACATCACTGTCCGTGACCCAGAAGGGGTTACATGATATCATCTTCACTGGTCCTGGTAAGGAGACACATCACTGTCCGTGACCCAGAAGGGGTTACATGATATCATCTTCACTGGTCCTGGTAAGGAGACACATCACTGTCCGTGACCCAGAAGGGGTTACATGATATCATCTTCACTGGTCCTGGTAAGGAAACACATCACTGTCCGTGACCCAGAAGGGGTTACATGATATCATCTTCACTGGTCCTGGTAAGGAGACACATCACTGTCCGTGACCCAGAAGGGGTTACATGATATCATCTTCACTGGTCCTGGTAAGGAGACACATCACTGTCCGTGACCCAGAAGGGGTTACATGATATCATCTTCACTGGTCCTGGTAAGGAGACACATCACTGTCCGTGACCCAGAAGGGGTTACATGATATCATCTTCACTGGTCCTGGTAAGGAAACACATCACTGTCCGTGACCCAGAAGGGGTTACATGATATCATCTTCACTGGTCCTGGTAAGGAGACACATCACTGTCCGTGACCCAGAAGGGGTTACATGATATCATCTTCACTGGTCCTGGTAAGCAGACACATCACTGTCCGTGACCCAGAAGGGGTTACATGATATCATCTTCACTGGTCCTGGTGAGGAGACACATCACTGTCCGTGACTCATTTGTTGTTATTTACAATTTGTAGTGAATACTGAATGGATTCAAACAAACACCCTTTATACTCGGGGTACATATAAAAACCTGTTCGCTGTGGAACTTCTCCAGGGTTATTGTATATATACACACATGTAAGAAACTATTGAAAAATCAGACTTTATTTTTTCTTTCTTTTATTAATTTCGTCTACTCATTTCTCTTTAGGAAATAGTTTTAGAGAGAATCTGTAACAAAAACAAATTATTCAACTAAACTTAAATAATCCAAGTTACAAACATATACTTTATACAACATACAACACAGTCGGTATGTAAATTAAGTACACAACTATTGTTCAATAATAAATATAATTAATCAATATTCTTTACTTCTTAAATTAAATTATTATTTTTATTATAATATGAATGTAATTTACTTATAACTTCATACAGTAAATTACTTTTAGTTTTCTCTAAGTGTCAGTAACCATTTTGTTGGTCTTCAGTTTCTACTGACAACCAATTATTGCTGTCCTCTTACTACTAGCTATTGAAATTAGCGCCACATAGAATAAAATATGTTTTGAAAAACATATATTTTATGTTTAACATTACATTCGCAAAAAATGGGAAAACGTGAAAACAGTTCTTTTAGAATTTTAAATTTTCTCAAAACACGTTTATTAAAATGCTTACTGACATATAGAAAGTTGTTTCGTTTTTCTGGTCATCTATTGTGGAATTTATGTGAACTTATTCTTCGTCTCTGTTTCACCAGTATATAATTCACCAGAATTTATTATAACATATTATATTCTTAGAATTACAATTAAGTCGGTTGTTAAAAAAACAAACGAAATGTTTGTTGTTCGTTACTGTGCTGACAGATTTCATGAAACATAAATAACATACAACACAACTCTCTTGGTTAGAACTGTCTTTAAAATGTCTCTGTCTTGTAATCGTCTTGTAAATAAAATAATTTTGTTATATTTGCTTGTCTTTCAGTTTTTATCTACTATTTGTTCTAGCTGTATATTAACAAATGAGATATCAAAACATATATTTGGAGAATGTGTCACAACGTATAATATTTTCTTTAGGTTCACTAAAGTGTGTGTTTTCTTATAGCAAAGCTACATCGGGCTATCTGTTGTGTCCACAGAGGGAAAATCGAACCCCTGATTTTAGCGTTGTAAAACCATAGATGTATTGCTATTCCAACCGATTCACTAATGTCTCTCTTTCAATGTTTTCTATCAAAAACAATTATTGTTAAGAATCGTAAAATCTCTCCACACACTGATACTAAATTAAATATTTTTTGTGGTTCTAATAATCTGATATCACACGTATCTTTACCGGTAATCACACGATATAATCTACTTGTAACTTTTACAAGAACATTTAATTTCGTGTTTTAGAGATGATTACTAAAAAAACCGAAATATTGATGAGAATTTGTGTGTTTATAAAAAATATGTTTCAATTTCCTTTTCTAGTGGAACATTTACCAACACCTTTATTATTTCTTTCGAAGGTAAATCTAATTTCCTTGTTTATTGAATTTATTAATGTCTTAAGAAGCTTTTATACTACAAAACAATCATCTAACATTTTTTTCCAAAACGTTTTAATGTTAGAAACAAAAGCATCTTTAAAACAATTAGGTAGTATATTATATAAAACAATTAGGTAGTATATTATATAAAACAATTAGGTAGTATATTATATAAAACAATTAGGTAGTATATTATATAACTGTAATTCGGGAAACTTTATAGTGATATGAACATAATTTAAATCGTGCTCCAGTGGCACAGCAGAATGTCCCCAGACTTACAACATGTCTTACATGCAGAGTTAACATGTCTTAAATTATTAAATACAGAGCTAACGTGTCTTAAATTATTAACTACAGAGCTAACGTGTCTTAAATTATTAATTACAGAGCTAACGTGTCTTAAATTATTAACTACAGAGCTAACGTGTCTTAAATTATTAACTACAGAGCTAACGTGTCTTAAATTATTAACTACAGAGCTAACGTGTCTTAAATTATTAAATACAGAGCTAACATGTCTTAAATTATTAAATACAGAGCTAACGTGTCTTAAGAAATTCTAATTTTCTTGGTAATTTTTGAGTGAATTCAAAACGAATTCTAACGGGACAGAAACCAGTAGTTAATAAAAGGAACTAAAAATTCAGGTATTTTATTTGTATCCATAGGTGAATCTTATTGATATTTTGGTTACATATATATAAATATATAGATTAATATATCTATATATGTGTGCGTGTGAGAGTGTGTACATATGTGCACAGATTAACCCTGATGGAGACGCAAAGGCGAAACGTTGGTTGAAATGAAAAAAAAAAAGAGTAATTTTATATATATTTGGAGTTTAAAGGAAATTTTTCTATACTTTTCGTCAAAATGATCCAAAAGAAGTCACATATTGTTATCTCAAACTGGTCCTGAGGTGTGGACATAACTGCCCCTGACCCAGAAGAGACCACATACTATCATCTTCGGCTGGTCTAGTGAGATTCCTTCTTTTCTTTGTAACATTTCTTCGTTACTTTCGACTTTACCCCGACTCTTGCTAGGTTTATGTAACGTTTGCTAGGTTTGTGTAACGTTTGCTAGGTTTGTGTAACGTTTGCTAGGTTTGTGTTACATTTGTTAGGTTTATGTAATGTTTGCTAGATTTATGTAATGTTTGCTAGGTTTATGTAATGTTACTCTTACTAAAACCTAATAATTTATGTTCTTATTCTATCGGTACAACCAGTAAAACCTTATATTCTAGTTCATCACTCTATAGGTCTATTGCTGATCATTAACTCGTAACCAGACTGGATTTCATCCATAATGGATTAATTTATCTAATTATCGAACTCTATTTCTAATCATCACTTAACATTAACAAATCGTAATGTCTCTTACTGGTTTTGAACGAGCTTTCAAATCCATCTGGCGACATGACTTAAGCCACAAACAGTTACAACTCATCCGACTTATCAGCTCATTTCTCCATGGAAGACATGCATTCATTTCTCACGAAACGGCTCTTTTTTTGATACTATAAACTTTCTATTAGAGTTCTTCAAGGTTCAGTTCCATCATCTCTATCTTCTTCATGTTGACAGTATGTATAAGTCGGTTCAACCGTAATAATATGTCATTAAGACTGATCTTGTGGTCACCACTACTAATAATAAACATAGTAAACATCTTTTTGGCTTGGAGTCATCACTAGTGTCTTGCCTTCAATATCACTAAAACAAGATGACGTCTTATCCTCATCACCACTAAAACAAGATGGCGTCTTATCCTCATCACCACTAAAACAAGATGGAGTCTTATCCTCATCACCACTAAAACAAGATGGCGTCTTATCCTCATCACCAATAAAACAAGATGGAGTCTTATCCTCATCACCACTAAAACAAGATGTAGTCTTATCCTCATCACCACTAAAAGAAGATGGCGTCTTATCTTCATCACCACTAAAACAAGATGGCGTCTTATCCTCATCACCACTGAAACAAAATGGAGTCTTATCCTCATCACCACTGAAATAAAATGGCGACTTACCCTTAACACCACTACAACAAGATGGCGTTTTATCCTTGACACCACTAAAACAAAAGAAAGTCACATCCTTTTGTTATTTACTATCACTATTAGTAATTCGTCCTTTCAACTACCTGACATGGCTCAGCACCAAGTTGTAATTTTCTGTAAAGCCCAGGTGATGGCTCAAAGTTACCCTCTAAGTTTTAACCTTTTCTAATAACTAACAGAAAGTTTCTGTGATTTAAATCTTCTTTGTTCTATAAACATACGATTCTTTTGTACGAACACGTAGCACTCTAGTGGCACAGCAGAATGATTGTAGGTACATTTCCGTCCAAACAAACGTAGCACTCAAGTGGCACAGCAGAATAACTGTAGGTACATTTCCCTCCAAAGAAACGTAGCACTCCAGTGGCACAGCAGAAAGACTGTAGGTACATTATCCTCCAAAGAAACGTAGCACTCCAGTGGCACAGCAGAAAGACTGTAGGAACATTTCCCTCTAAAGAAACGTAGCACTCCAGTGGCACAGCAGAATGACTGTAGGTACATTTCCCTTCAAAGAAACGTAGCACTCCAGTGGCACAGCAGAATGACTGTAGGTACATTTCCCTCCAAAGAAACGTAGCACTCCAGTGGCACAGCAGAAAGACTGTAGGTACATTTCCCTCCAAACAAACGTAGCACTCAAGTGGCACAGCAGAATAACTGTAGGTACATTTCCCTCCAAAGAAACGTAGCACTCCAGTGGCACAGCAGAAAGACTGTAGGAACATTTCCCTCTAAAGAAACGTAGCACTCCAGTGGCACAGCAGAATGACTGTAGGTACATTTCCCTCCAAAGAAACGTAGCACTCCAGTGGCACAGCAGAATGACTGTAGGTACATTTCCCTCCAAAGAAACGTAGCACTCCAGTGGCACAGCAGAAAGACTGTAGGAACATTTCCCTCTAAAGAAACGTAGCACTCCAGTGGCACAGCAGAAAGACTGTAGGTACATTTCCCTCCAAAGAAACGTAGCACTCCAGTGGCACAGCAGAATGACTGTAGGTACATTTCCCTCCAAACAAACATAGCACTCAAGTGGCACAGCAGAATAACTGTAGGTACATTTCCCTCCAAAGAAACGTAGCACTCCAGTGGCACAGCAGAATGACTGTAGGTACATTTCCGTCCAAACAAACGTAGCACTCAAGTGGCACAGCAAAATGACTGTAGGTACATTTCCCTCTAAAGAAACGTAGCACTCCAGTGGCACAGCAGAAAGACTGTAGGTACATTTCCCTCCAAAGAAACGTAGCACTCCAGTGGCACAGCAGAATGACTGTAGGTACATTTCCCTCCAAAGAAACGTAGCACTCCAGTGGCACAGCAGAATGATTGTAGGTACATTTCCCTCTAAAGAAACGTAGCACTCCAGTGGCACAGCAGAATGACTGTAGGTACATTTCCCTCCAAACAAACGTAGTACTCAAGTGGCACAGCAGAAAGACTGTAGGTACATTTCCCTCCAAAGAAACGTAGCACTCCAGTGGCACAGCAGAATGACTGTAGGTACATTTCCCTCCAAACAAACGTAGCACTCCAGTGGCACAGCAGAATGACTGTAGGTACATTTCCCTCCAAACAAACGTAGCACTCCAGTGGCACAGCAGAATGACTGTAGGTACATTTCCCTCCAAAGAAACGTAGCACTCCAGTGGCACAGCAGAATGACTGTAGGTACATTTCCCAATGTTCTTAGCTACAGTTTCCGCCCTCCAAAGAAACGCTTGCTAGCAAGTGATCACCTCTTAAACTTCTACGTTATGTCACTTCCAGTTGCTGACCCTAACCCTATGAATCTTCCAGATTTACCACGTTATGTTTATCCAGATAAAAAAAACTTTTTCTTTCTTTTTTCTCCATTTAATATACGTATCACACACAACTAAGCTTCATATAGAAATCCTGTCATTCACAATCCAGACCTCAACCACTGATGTACCACCAGTAACCAGTTTCTTGGTGGAAGGGAAGTCACAACCCTCTGATACTAATTTTTCGCTGTCACATAATAACGCGCTCAAGGATGAAAGGAACAAGATTCAGTTTGCTAATCGAGTGTCCGAACTAGCAGACTATGTCAACCCACGCAGTATATTTGTGAAGATAAGTCAACCCTCGCAGTATATTTGTGAAGATAAGTCATCCCTCGCAATATATTTGTGAAGATATACCAACCCTCGCAGTATATTTGTGAAGATATACCAACCCTCGCAGTATATTGTGAAGATATACCAACCCTCGCAGTATATTTGTGAAGATATACCAACCCTCGCAGTATATTGTGAAGATATACCAACCCTCGTAGTATATTTGTGAAGATATACCAACCCTCGCAGTATATTGTGAAGATATACCAACCCTCGCAGTATATTTGTGAAGATGTACCAACCCTCGCAGTATATTGTGAAGATATACCAACCCTCGCAGTATATTTGTAAAGATAAAGTCTTGTTATTAATAGTTTTAGCTTCGGATAGTATCTGCTCTTTGTCTGTTGAAGTGGTCAATCGAAACATGTGTTGAAACATCTGGTGTTAAACAATAGGACTTATATTAAAACATGTTATAATGTGTAGTTAATAAACAATAAGACCTATTTTAAAACATCATTAAACTTTTGGTTGTTAAAAATGGGACCTATTTTAAGACATCATAGAACTTTTGGTTGTTAAACAATGGGACCTATTTTATGACATGCTATCATGTATGGTTAATAAACAGTGGGACCTGTTTTAAAGCATGCTATAATGTATGGTTCTTAAACAATGTGACCTATCTTAGAACGTGCTATAACGTGTGGTTATTAACAATATCATCTATATAATTCAGGCCCTGTATTATAATAATGGCTACGAACCTGTACTACGTTTGCTGTTAAGCGCGAAGGTGAACATTCTCTGCTGTGCCCACTACCAGTGTCGAACCCAGATTTAGAAGGTGAACATTCTCTGCTGTGCCCACCACCAGTGTCGAACCCAGATTTAGAAGGTGAGCATTCTCTGCTGTGCCCACCACCAGTGTCGAACCCAGATTAAGAAGGTGAACATTCTCTGCTGTGCCCACCACTAGTGTCGAACCCAGATTTAGAAGGTGAACATTCTCTGCTGTGCCCACCAATAGTGTCGAACCCAGATTTAGAAGGCGAGCATTCTCTGCTGTGCCCACCACTAGTGTCGAACCCAGATTTAGAAGGTGAACATTCTCTGCTGTGCCCACCACTAGTGTCGAACCCAGATTTAGAAGGTGAACATTCTCTGCTGTGCCCACCACCAGTGTCGAACCCAGATTTAGAAGGTGAGCATTCTCTGCTGTGCCCACCACCAGTGTCGAACCCAGATTTAGAAGGTGAGCATTCTCTGCTGTGCCCACCACCAGTGTCGAACCCAGATTTAGAAGGTGAACATTCTCTGCTGTGCCCACCACTAGTGTCGAACCCAGATTTAGAAGGTGAACATTCTCTGCTGTGCCCACCACTAGTGTCGAACCCAGATTTAGAAGGCGAGCATTCTCTGCTGTGCCCACCACCAGTGTCGAACCCAGATTTAGAAGGTGAACATTCTCTGCTGTGCCCACCACCAGTGTCGAACCCAGATTTAGAAGGTGAACATTCTCTGCTGTGCCCACCACCAGTGTCGAACCCAGATTTAGAAGGTGAGCATTCTCTGCTGTGCCCACCACCAGTGTCGAACCCAGATTTAGAAGGTGAACATTCTCTGCTGTGCGCACCATTAGTGTCGAACCCAGATTTAAAAGGTGAACATTCTCTGCTGTGCCCACCACCAGTGTCAAACCCAGATTTAGAAGGTGAACATTCTCTGCTGTGCCCACCACCAGTGTCAAACCCAGATTTAGAAGGTGAACATTCTCTGCTGTGCCCACCACCAGTGTTGAACCCAGATTTATAAGTGTTATAAGCCCTCTGACTTATCTCCAAGACACCGAAGAGTTTAGTTTAAACTACTAGTATATGTTATCACCAGTTCTTACATTTTTCACTGAATACGTTTAGTAATTTTGTTTGTTTGTTTTGAATTTTGCGCAAAGCTACACCAGGGTTATCTGGGTTAACCGTCCCTAATTTAACAGTGTAAAACTAGAGGTCTTCACTACCCACCGCCAAGTCTTCAGCTACTCTTTTACCAACGAATAATTGGATTGACTGCAACATTATAATGCTCCTTGGCTGACAGGACGTGCATGTTATGTTAGACGGGGATTCGAACTTGCGACCCTCAGTTTGCGAGTCTAGCGCCCCCTATCCACTTGGCAGTGTTGATGTATATTTTGAAACATTGCCTATCATAAATATTGATTTGTTTGTATTTTTTAATTTGTAATGAACATAAAACTGAGGTAGGGAGGTTGATTTTACAGGTTTTAAAGTTTCTATCACATCAGCCTTTTAACGTTTACTCACCATATGCAGTGTTATATATCCATCTCTGATTGCATACAGTGACAATAGAACTTCTAAGCTATAGAATGTTAACTTTACTGATAAACAAGCACATATTATGTAAACAATACAGGAAAAGAAACACATATTATGTAAACAATACAGGAAAAGAAACACATATTATGTAAACAATACAGGAAAAGAAACGCATATTATGTAAACATTACTGTTAAGCAAACCGATATTCGTGTGAACTATTTGTTATCTCTCTGTTTCATTTTTTTCAACTCTGTAAATGACTTTCTTTTTGACATCTGCTTCTTTGTGTTCTCACTTTGGTAATAACTGTTCAGGAGGTGCGTTGAAAGCAATTATCTTAGCTCCGGAAAAACACAGTGGTTTGGAAATCTCATGAGAGCTACATAACGGACGAAGAGTACAACCCCAACTCGTGGGTAACTTTTTACCAGAGATGTGGCTTACTACCAAGGAAAGTTATAGCGTTGTTGTTGTTGTACTTGGAAGTTCTCTGTAATTACAGTTATTATAGCACATTGGGGAAGTTCTGGTTATACGTCAGATCATAACTTCCATACAGCTAATTACATTCAATAAAGTAATACCTCTAAGACGGCGTTTAAAGTCGAATTACAAGTACAGTTATCTAATATATTTGTTTTACTGTATGTAATTACCAAGAGCTATGTTGCAAGTTTATCATGCGTTTAATGGAAATTTAGACAATGTATGTAGATAATGAAACCAACGTACTCTATGTAAACAATAGGTGTAGATGATGAAACCACCGTACTCTATGTAAACAATAGGTGTAGATGATGAAACCACCGTACTCTATGTAAACAATAGGTGTAGATAATGAAACCAAAGTACTGTATGTAAACAATAGGTGTAGATAATGAAACCAACGTACTGTATGTAAACAATAGGTGTAGATGATGAAACCAACGTACTCTATGTAAACAATAGGTGTAGATAATGAAACCAAAGTACTATAAGTAAACAATAGGTGTAGATAATGAAACCAACGTACTCTATGTAAACAATAGGTGTAGATAATGAAACCAACGTACTATATGTAAACAATAGGTGTAGATAATGAAACCAAAGTACTGTATGTAAACAATAGGTGTAGATGATGAAACCAACGTACTCTATGTAAACAATAGGTGTAGATAATGAAACCAACGTACTCTATGTAAACAATAGGTGTAGATAATGAAACCAACGTACTGTATGTAAACAATAGGTGTAGATAATAAAACCAAGGTACTGTATGTAAACAATAGGTGTAGATAATGAAACCAAAGTACTGTATGTAAACAATAGGTGTAGATAATGAAACCAAAGTACTGTATGTAAACAATAGGTGTAGATAATAAAACCAAGGTACTGTATGTAAACAATGGGTGTAGAGAATGAAACCAACGTACTGTATGTAAACAATAGGTGTAGATAATAAAACCAAGGTACTGTATGTAAACAATAGGTGTAGATAATGAAACCAAAGTACTGTATGTAAACAATAGGTGTAGATAATGAAACCAGTGTACTGTATGTAAACAATAGGTGTAGATAATAAAACCAAGGTACTGTATGTAAACAATAGGTGTAGATAATGAAACCAAAGTACTGTATGTAAACAATAGGTGTAGATAATAAAACCAACGTACTCTATGTAAACAATAGGTGTAGATAATGAAACCAAAGTACTGTATGTAAACAATAGGTGTAGATAATGAAACCAACGTACTGTATGTAAACAATAGGTATAGATAATAAAACCAAGGTACTGTATGTAAACAATAAGTGTAGATAATGAAACCAAAGTACTGTATGTAAACAATAGGTGTAGATAATGAAACCTGTGTACTGTATGTAAACAATAGGTGTAGATAATAAAACCAAGGTACTGTATGTAAACAATAGGTGTAGATAATGAAACCAAGGTACTGTATGTAAACAATAAGTGTAGATAATGAAACCAGTGTACTGTATGTAAACAATAGGTGTAGATAATAAAACCAACGTACTGTATGTAAACAATAGGTGTAGATAATGAAACCAAAGTACTATAAGTAAACAATAGGTGTAGATAATGAAACCAAAGTACTGTATGTAAACAATAGGTGTAGATAATGAAACCAACGTACTGTATGTAAACAATAGGTGTAGATAATGAAACCAAAGTACTGTATGTAAACAATAAGTGTAGATAATGAAACCAAGGTACTGTATGTAAACAATAGGTGTAGATAATGAAACCAAAGTACTGTATGTAAACAATAGGTGTAGATAATGAAACCAAGGTACTGTATGTAAACAATAAGTGTAGATAATGAAATCAAAGTATTGTATGTAAACAACTATAAATCTAAGTATAGAGGTATTACAGTAGATTTTGTGGAAGTTGAAATTGTTTATTGTAAACAAAATAACTGAAACGAATGTTTACAGAAATGTGAGAAGTTCAAGTATACGTCATATTCATAAAAAATATTAATCATATTATGTTGTGGTAAGGAGATAAAATACTGTATAAACGTTTATCGTATTACTACAAGTTAATAAAGAACATTCAGGTCTTTAGAGATTACCTACTTAAACAAATCATAAGATTATTTGTGCGAGATTTCTGGAACATTCTGGCAGCAACTGAGTTCTGCCTTAAAACACACGTAACAGTATTTGATTAAACTCGTATGATTAATTGTATTATTACTACAATAAAGCAGGTCTAAGTCAACTGTAAACGTCACTGACAATCATCATATGTGGTACGAAAACTGATGAGTTAAGCAGACTGTTTTAACATGGACAGAACAGCTGAAATGATAGCTCTACTAGGGCTGTTTTGACTGAGTTTAGGATAACACTAATACAGCTAACTATGTTTCAACTTACTGTTCCAATTAATTAACACAACGCTAGTTACATTAGAATATTAATACAACTAGTGTTGTTTTAACTTTCTCCAATTATTCCCACTGTTAATGCCACTAAGCAGTTTAGCGAATTTGTTTTACTTTAAATTTAAATAATTTGTTGTTGTTTTCTCAGTTCCTAATAATCTTTATGATATATCAAATGCCTTCCTTGTTACTAACACGTTTGTTGTTTACAGGGATGGTCTTTACGTTCAAGCCTTTCTGTTCATGTGTTTCTGCACTCAGTTGACACTGTTTGTTTGTTTGTTTGTTTTTGAATTTCGCACAAAGCTACTCGAGGGCTATCTGTGCAAGCCGTCCCTAATTTAGCAGTGTAAGACTAGAGGGAAGGCAGCTAGTCATCACCACCCACCGCCAACTCTTGGGCTACTCTGTTTACCAACGAATAGTGAGATTGATCGTCACATTATAACGCCCCCACGGCTAAAAGGGCGAGCATGTTTGGCGCGACCGGGATGCGAACCCGCGACCCTCAGATTACGAGTCGCACGCCTTAACACACTTGATAGTACACCACTGAACACTAAACATGTGGCTGTTCGATACACCACTGAACACTAAACATGTGGCTGTTCGATACACCACTAAATACTAAATATGATCATTGCGAGAGGCTCAACACAAAGCTATTGTACTGAAACATATTTTTGAAAAAAACCACCCATCACTTTCAACTAGATGCCACTATAGAAATCACCCACTTTTTCTCCTACATTCCACACTAGAAATCACCCACCACTTTCAACTATATGCCACTGTACAAACCACCCACCACTTTCAACTGCATGCCACTGTACAAACCTCCCACCGCTTTCAACTATATGCCATTGTACAAACCACCCACCACTTTCAACTGCATGCCACTATACAAACCTCCCACCACACTCAACTATATGCCACTGTACAAACTACCACCCACCACTTTCTAACTATATGCTACTGTTACCAAACCACCGCCACACTCTTTTCTAACTATATGCTACTGTACCAAATACCCACTACTTTCAACTATATGCTAATTGTACGAAAACTTACCCGCCACTCGTTCTAACTATATGCTACTTGTATAAAACACCACCACTTTTTCTAACTATATGCTACTGTACAAACCACTCCCACCACTGCTTTCTATATATTTGCTGTTGTTGCAAATCCACCCATGCTTTTCTAACTATATGCTACTGTAATAAAATACCAATTAGCTCCACTTTCTAACTGTATGCTACTATACAAACTCCTCCCAATTACATCCAACTATATGCTACTGTAGCTAAAACTCCACCACCACTCAACTATATGCCGCTGTATAAACGCACCCGCCAGCTTTTCGAATATATATGCTCGGTATGGATAAACCACTCCACCACTTTCTAACATGCGCTACTGCCAGTATACCACTAACACTCGAACTACATGCCACTGTACAAAACACCACCACCACTTTACACTATATGCCACTGTACA
Organism: Tachypleus tridentatus; assembly: GCF_004210375.1. Classification (NCBI taxonomy): domain Eukaryota; kingdom Metazoa; phylum Arthropoda; class Merostomata; order Xiphosura; family Limulidae; genus Tachypleus; species Tachypleus tridentatus. The sequence goes on from NW_027467777.1 coordinate 21,035,097, forward strand.
AACCACCCCATCTTTCTTTCAACTATGTGCCACTGTACAAAACCACCCACTACTTTCAACTATATGCCTATTGTAATGAACCACCCAACACTTTCAACTATATGCCACTGTAGAAAACCACCCACTTTCTTTCTAACTACATGCCACTGTACTAAAATCACCCACCACTCAAACTATATGCCACTGTACAAACCACCCACCACTTTCAACTACATGCCACTGTACAAACCTCCCACCACTTTCAACTATATGCCACTGTACAAACCACCCACCACTTTCAACTACATGCCACTATACAAACCACCCACCACTTTACACTATATGCCACTGTACAAACCTCCCACCACTTTCAACTATATGCCACTTAATTTCAGAAAATGTAAATCTCTGAGCCTAAATCTACAGTTAGAGGATATTAACGTGTCATTTCAGATATAAGATGAGGAAATCTTACGAATAATGCCTACTAAACGTATTAAAATTAACAGGTTTTACGCGGGTTGAAGGTTCGAATTCTCTTTCCCACCAAACGTGCTCGCCCTTTCAGTCATGGAAGTGTTATAATATTGCAGTCAATTCCATTATACTAAATAAGGGACGACGAGAGCAGAAATTCAAAACAAACTAACATACAATCCGTGATGAAGAGAACCTGACGATGACCTAAGGTCGAAACGTTGTTTGCTCCTCTACATGGCGTTTTCTCTATCCATACCAGCCATTTATTACATATATAAACATACAATCCTACCGTCAATAATTATAAAACAGTGGTGGATATATATATATGTATTAACACTAGCCGTGTGGAAAAGGTCGCCCTCCCTTGTCAACAGTTCTGAAAGTTCGACATCTTATGGTTTCTAATCCATCTGTTTCGTTTGAAATGTCCAATAATATGTTATAATACATACATTAATATATTTATATAGAAATATCACGTGCATCTCTAAGTAATCTTGCCATCCGAACTGTTATTTCTTTAGTCTAGGGAACTTGTTATCGAAACTTGCATATTATGTGTTTCTACCACTAAAATCTGTCTATAATCGTGTATAGGAGATTTTTAGGGTTTGTCAACGTTGATGTGCGACTTTTATTGGTTAAAATTCAATATTTATTTTGTATCGTCTGTATGTATCTCTCGTTTCCTTTTGCTACCGAAAAGTGTAGAATGAAATTTCTATGTCGTCCTCGGATTTACTTGAATTATCACCAACGAATTTTGATCGGGTTAAACCAAAAAAGCAGTGTTAATCTAACACAGATTACATTACGCTCAACACCAAGTGTGCAGCAAGAGTTTGAAAAAAGTACAGCAAGTAGGGTAACATTTCAAGCAACTCGAATGTGGGCCAGTCGTTACACTTACCTTGACAGAAGAGAATGAATGCCAGCGTTCCGGACAGTGAGACCACAACCATCTTTCTTCTTAACTAGACTGTGCAGAGCGCTCAACAAGCACGTGCTGAGACACACCTGTGAGTTTCAATGTTCGTGCGAGCAATTCTACTTTCCGGTAACTCAACAGATAATCAGCCCAACCAATCAAGAACAAGACCGTTTCTTTTATCTCGCCGCAATATGATTCCCACTTTATATATGTAGTTCTTTGAAATAGACGCTAGTTGCAATTCTGTAGTTCGTGTCTTTAGGCGCCGACTCAGTACCTGCAACGTCCTTCGGATTGGTCAACTGCGGAATATCTATCTTACGGGCTATTGAAAGGTTTTATTAAATTTACAGCCATCCACGCAACAAAAGAAGTAACGGTTCCCAGTTTCCAGTCGGTTAAGATGAAAAGAAATGTTCCACTGTGTTCTTCTTATACACTGACATGACATAAACGTTACAATTGTTGATACAATAATTATTATTGCAGACACAAGTTATCATTTTTCACACAATAATTACTATTGTTGACACAACAGTTGTCATTGTTCACACAATAATTACTATTGTTGACACGGCAGTTACTATCTTTACACAATAATTACTATTGTTGACACAACAGTTACTATCTTTACACAGTAATTACTATTGTTGACACGACCGTTGTCGTTGTTCACACAATAATTAATATTGTTGACACGACCGTTGTCATTGTTCATACAATAATTACTATTGTTGAGACAACAGTTACCATTGTTCACACAATAATTACTATTGTTGACACGACAGTTACTATCTTTACACAATAATTACTATTGTTGACACAACAGTTACTATCTTTACACAATAATTAATATTGTTGGCACGACAGTTGCCACTGTTCATACCATAATTACTATTGTTGACACAACAGTCACCATTGTTCACACAATAATTACTATTGTTGACACGACAGTTACTATCTTTACACAATAATTACTATTGTTGACACGACAGTTACTATCTTTACACAATAATTACTATTGTTGACACAACAGTTACTATCTTTACACAATAATTACTATTGTTGACACGACCGTTGTCGTTGTTCACACAATAATTAATATTGTTGACACGACCGTTGTCATTGTTCACACAATAATTAATATTGTTGGCACGACAGTTGCCACTGTTCATACAATAATTACTATTGTTGACACAACAGTCACCATTGTTCACACAATAATTACTATTGTTGACACAACCGTTGTCGTTGTTCACACAATAATTTCTACTGTTGACACAATAGCTACCATTTTTCTCACAGTAGTGACTATTGTTAACACAACACTTACCATTTTTCACACAGTAGTGACTAATGTTGACACAACATATACCGTTGTTGCTATAAAAGTTATTATTGGTGACTTTTCTGTTGATTCGTTACATTTTAGCAGAAGTATTGTAATATCTATCATTTGAATATATCAATAAAATGTTGTTATTCAACGTCAAGTAAATAATTCAATTTCTAGCTTTAATTCAGAAACGAGAACGATCTGTTGGATAAAGAAAACGTGTAATGTCTTGTCACTATGGTTTCTGTGTAATTTCACAATTTCATGTTATCATAGTCGTACAGTCCACTAGACTACATTGTTTTATCGAAAACATTTCTGATCAAATAATGAAATAGTTTATTGTAGATACAGATACATGTCAATCTGTTTTGATTTAAGAGGGAGTTTGGAAATATAATTCAGCTTGAAAACAAGAATCGCTTTCAGACAGAAATGTAAACATAAGAAATATACAAACTATACCACTACACAGTATCCAACATTTTAACTGAATAAGCTATCAATGCATTACATAGAACAGACGAAGACACGTGAAATGTCGAAATTAGTCTCCTAGTATCTATGCTAAATTTATTTTTATCAATGTTAAATATTATGCCATTGTTTTACTGTCTGATGAATCCTGGAGAATGCATCTTTTAACAGGACTGATAGGCATTTTACCCACAAAAAGTATTACCATAGCTAAAGCACTATTCTGTGATGATTAGATAAATTAAAGTCCATATCATTGAAGGTTTTATAAAATAAACAAAGTATCCCCTGGCAGTTCAGGAGGCTGCTACCATTTAGGGTTGCACAACACAGACAATTATTTGTGCAATTAATAAGGTTTGATCTCTTGGAGTTGTTTTCAGCCAGAATCAAAACTCACCATCAGATAATGAATCAACATGAATAAAGCGAACTTTAAAATTTTCACTCATCAGTTTCAAGACAAATAACAACGTAAAAAAATGAGCTTTATTACAACAATGTGAGTAATAAGTTAAATAATAACAATATAAACAATAAGCTTTATAAAAACAATGTGAGTAAAGAGTTAAATAATAACAATGTAAACAATGAGCTTTATTACAATAATGTGAGTAATGAGTAAAATAATAACAATGTAAACAATAAGCTTTATAACAACAATGTGAGTAATGAATAAAATAATAACAATGTAAACAATGAGCTTTATAACAATAATGTGAGTAATGAGTTAAATAATAACAATGTAAACAATGAGCTTTATAACAACAAAGTGAGTAATGAGTAAAGTAATAACAATGTAAACAATGAGCTTTATAACAACAAAGTGAGTGATGAGTTAAATAATAACAATGTAAACAATGAGCTTTATAACAACAAAGTGAGTAATGAGTAAAATAATAACAATGTAAACAATGAGCTTTATAACAACAATGTGAGTAATGAGTCAAATAATAACAATGTAAACAATCAGCTTTATAACAACAAAGTGAGTAATGAGTAAAGTAATAACAATGTAAACAATGAGCTTTATAACAACAAAGTGAGTAATGAGTTAAATAATAACAATGTAAACAATGAGCTTTATAACAACAAAGTGAGTAATGAGTAAAATAATAACAATGTAAACAATGAGCTTTATAACAACAATGTGAGTATTGAGTTAAATAATAACAATGTAAACAATGAGCTTTATAACAACAAAGTGAGTAATGAGTAAAATAATAACAATGTAAACAATGAGCTTTATAACAACAATGTGAGTATTGAGTTAAATAATAACAATGTAAACAATGAGCTTTATAACAACAATGTGAGTAATGAGTCAAATAATAACAATGTAAACAATGAGCTTTATAACAACAAAGTGAGTAATGAGTAAAATAATAACAATGTAAACAATGAGCTTTATAACAACAAAGTGAGTAATGAGTAAAATAATAACAATGTAAACAATGAGCTTTATAACAACAAAGTGAGTAATGAGTAAAATAATAACAATGTAAACAATGAGCTTTATAACAACAAAGTGAGTATTGAGTTAAATAATAACAATGTAAATATTGATTTTTAAAAGAATAATGTAAATAATGACCTTTTTGAGGACAAATGAAATAACGTGTTGCGTGACTATATTCTCATAATGAGTTGCCTGAATAGAAAGTATATAATTAGTTTCGTGATAAAAATTATGATTAAAACAAGGAGCGCGGTATAGCCGTTACAGTAATAAAAGTCTGTTGAATTCAGTATAATACTGAAACTTCTCGAGATTAACAACAAAAATATTTGGAGAAATTTCGACTATCGTTTATCTTTTGAATTCTCAAAAAAGTGTGTTTGGTTGTTACATGGACAATCATATACTTTAATTTTAGTATAACTTACAACAGTAACAACAGTTATATATATCTGAATGTACAGGACGAGCGTGGTTTATCATTCTAATTTGTGTTTAAACATTTGTATCTACACAATATCGATATGACATCACGCTGTGTTTTACCCGCTATAACACCAGAACTATAAACATAAGACCCATCAAAGAATTACGACTGAACTCCTTCAAATTATAGATAACGAATACCTTAAGGCATTATTGTGTCCGTAATTTGTGGGCTTATGATAAAAAAATTCGGGGTTTGTTCCCCGCTGTGAACAACTATCAAATAGCCTATTGGAAAGTTTTGCGCTAAACCAAAAACTCGGTATATTTGGCACAATATTACGGGCTCCCAGTTTCAAAACTCTTTTACTACATCTTATTATTGAAAACATACCGCTTTCCGTAAACGTCCCCCGCTTGGTACAGCGGTATGTCTTCGGATTTACAACGCTAAAATCAGCGGTTCGATTCCCCTCGGTGTACTAAACTGATAACCCAATGTGGCTTGGCTATAAGAAAAAAACAAAATTTCCGTAAAAAGGCTTAACAAATCCAATTCAGTTATTATTCTGTTTGTTGTTAAGCTCTAAAATTCATTATTTTTATGTTTTCCCACTCAGCATCAAAAGTCCGGAGACTTGTCGCTGATTGACTGGTGGTCTGGATTCGTGTGACGACATTAATCAAAACAGTTTCAAGTTGATGATTTAACTCAGTTTTACTTCTAAGAAATATCTGCAAACCTTAAGTAATTATTAAAGAGGTTATTGTACAAAACTTTGAAAATCTTCTATTTTCTACCTAGTACAAAACTATATAATAAGCTCTAAGCGCTCTGTCCACTGATAGAGATCGAATCCCGCATTTTCGCGTTTTACATTCATAAATATATCCATGATTCTGACATCATTTTCAACAGCTCCACAGCGCCACATTTATAAAATGGATTTGAGATTTTGAAGTACAAACATTTATCTTATGGCTCTATCTCTTGGCTGATTCAAAATCTCATTGAAGTCACGGCTATTGGGGCTTCCCTCTTGTTTTTCTATTATTTAAATATCAGAACATAATACTAAACTATGCTGTATACTTTCATAATATTTTCTTTTCTAGCGAACGTTTTCAAGCTTTCGACGGTAGAAACCTGATTTTTTTTCTATTGTTACCAAAATTCCGTTTAATTCTAATTTAACTAGTTGTTCAGCCCGACTATTTTCTTAGGTTGGAATGATATAACAATGTATGATACGTTTATTGCTAATGTCCTTCGTTCCACGTTTTCTTAATATATACTCTCCTCAGTCATGAACGTGAAACAATAGTACAGTTATTTACATTTAGGTCCTACGGGAAAAACTGGTCACATTTATTCTGGACAGAATGACGCCACATAGTAACCAAATGTTACACTACTATAAGTTACTCCGTACCAAATAAAAAAGAAATCTATATAAATTATCTCTAAAATTACCAAACCAGTCTCTACTTGCTTTAAGAAAATCTATATAAAATCTCTCTAAAACAACCAAACAAATCTTTACTTTCTTTAAAAAATTATACAAACACTCTGTAAAATAAACAAACCAATCTATCATTGTATTAGAGAAAATCTATACAAATTATCTCTAAAATAACCAAACTAACCTCTCCTAGTTTCAAAGAAAATCTATATAAAATCTCTCTGAAACAACCAAACTGACCTATCCTAGTCTTGAAGAAAATCTATAAAAAACTCTCTCTAAAATAACCAAATTAACCTTTCCTACTTTTAAAAAAAAGTATACAAACTCCCTGTAAAATAACCAAACCAATCTATTCTAATATAAGAGAAAATCTATACATTTTATCTCTAAAATAACCAAACCACTCTCTACTTGCTTTAAAAATTTATACAAACTCTCTCTAACATAACCAAACTAACCTCTCCTGGTTTTAAAAAAAAAATCCATACAAACTCTCTCTAAAATAAACAAACTAACATCTCCTAGTTTTAAAGAAAACCTAAAAAATCTCTCTAAAATAACCAAATTAACCTCTATTTGATTTAAAAATAATGTATACAAACTCTCTCTAAATTAACTAAACTAACCTTTCCATGTTTAAAAAAAAAATCGATACAAACTCTCTCTAAAATAACAAACTAACTTCTGCTTGATTTAAAGAAAAAAATCGATACAAACTCTCTCTAAGATAACAAACTAACTTCTGCTTGATTTAAAGAAAATCCATACAAACTCTCTCTAAAATAAACAAACTAACATCTCCTAGTTTTAAAGAAAACCTAAATACTCTCTCTAAAATAACCAAATTAACCTCTACTTGCTTTAAAGAAAATCTATACAAACTTTTTTTGAAATAACCAAACTACCCTTTCAAGTTTAAAAAAAAATCTATACGAACTCTCTCTAAAATAACCAAACTAACCTCTGCTTGCTTTAAAGAAAACCTAAAAACTCTCTCTGGCATAACCAAACTAACCTATACTTGATTTAAAGTAAATCTATACAAACTCCCTCTAAAATAACCAAAGTAACCTCTGCTTGATTTAAATCTATACAAACTCTTTCTAGAATAACCAAACTAACCTTTTCTAGTTTAAAAAAAACTAAAAAAAACTCTCTCTAAAATACCCAAACTAACCTCTAGTTGATTTAAAGAAAATCTAAACAAACTCTGTTTAAAATAACCAAACTAACATTTCCTAGTTTTAAAGAAAACCTAAAAACTCTCTCTAAAACAACCAAACTAACCTCTACTTGCTTTTAAAAAAATCTGAACAAACTCTCTCTAAAATAACCAAACTAACGTCTACTTGCTTTAAAGAAAATCTATACAAACTCTCCCTAAAATAACCAAACTAACCTCTCCTAGTTTTAAAAATCTATCTATACAATCTCACTCTAAAACGTTAAATAAAATCTATATAAACTCTTTCTAGAATAACCAAACCAACGTGTGCTTGTTTTCATGCTAACAAAGTCAATTAGAGAGCTTATTAAATGTATTTAGTGTTATGTATGTATTATCCTAGTCCGATCTCATCTGTCTCCAACAGATTTAAGAATGATTCTCGTTCCGAACAATTGTTTAATTATTCTGTTGGGATTCATAAGTTTTTACGAAAATTAGTTGTGAGTAGTTCATTATCATTCTTAATGACGTTACAAATCATACTTAATTAAAGTGTTTAGTAATAAAGTCATAAAACACTCGTCTCTTGTATTTCAGAAAAATGTTAAAAAAACTACTGGAACACAGTTGACTTCTACTTTTACGTTATATAATATGCACACGAGTGGTACTACAACAGTAATCCTGCATATATTCAGTACGAATGTCCTAGACTCGGCATGGCCACGTGATTAGGGTGCTCAACTGGTAGTCTGAGGGTCACGGGTTCGAAACTCCGTTGCACCAAATATGCTCGCCCCTTCAGCCTTGTGACTGTCAAACCCACTCTTCGTTGGTAAAAGAGGATCCCATAAGCTGGCTGTGGGTGAAAATAGTCTGCTGTCTTCCCTCTTATTTTACACTATTAAATAGTCCTCCTGTAGCTTTGTGTGAAATTCAAAAACAAACGAACAAATAAATATCCTCCAGGTTGAAGTGATGTAACAATATTAATTACGCAAATATTTGACACGATTATCCTCTGAAGTTACAGTGATATTTAATTTATAGGTTTTTAATAGGATTACCCTGTAATGTTGAAGTGATGAAACATAATTAATTTATGCATATTTAATACGATTATTCTCTGACATTGGGGTGATAAAACATAATTAATTTCTGGATATTTAATACGATAACTTTCTGATGTTGGAGTGATATACTAAGTGTATGTTTTTAGAAATACAGCTCAAATTAGGCTCAAGTGAAACAAAGTACACAAAATTATTATATATGTGCATGATTTATATCTCAAGTTGTGGTACAACCAAAGCATCGATAACAACATCTCAGTGATATCACAGTTTATAATATCCTACAGAAAAACACTGGGTAGCATATCAGTGATATCACAATTTATAATATCCTACAGAAAAACACTGGGTAACATATCAGTGATATCACAATTTATAATATCCTACAGAAAAACACTGGGTAGCATCTCAGTGATATCACAGTTTATAATATCCTACGGAAAAACACTGGGTAGCATCTCAGTGATATCACAGTTTATAATATCCAACAGAAAAACACTGGGTAACATATCAGTGATATCACAATTTATAATATCCTACTGAAAAACCCTGGGTAACATTTTAGTGATATCAGAGTTTATAATATCCAACAGAAAAACACTGGGTAACATCTCAGTGATATCACAGTTTATAATATCCTACAGAAAAACACTGGGTAGCATCTCAGTGATATCATAGTTTATAATATTCTACAGAAAAACACTGTGTAGCATCTCAGTGATATCACAGTTTATAATATCCTACAGAAAACACTGGGTAGCATCTCAGTGATATCACAGTTTATAATATCCTACAGAAAAACACTGGGTAGCATCTCAGTGATATCACAGTTTATAATATCCAACAGAAAAACACTGGGTAACATATCAGTGATATCACAATTTATAATATTCTACAGAAAAACACTGGGTAACATCTCAGTGATATCACAGTTTATAATATCCTACAGAAAACACTGGGTAGCATCTCAGTGATATCACAGTTTATAATATCCAACAGAAAAACACTGGGTAACATATCAGTGATATCACAATTTATAATATTCTACAGAAAAACACTGGGTAACATCTCAGTGATATCACAGTTTATAATATCCTACAGAAAACACTGGGTAGCATCTCAGTGATATCACAGTTTATAATATCCTACAGAAAAACACTGGGTAGCATCTCAGTGATATCACAGTTTATAATATCCAACAGAAAAACACTGGGTAACATATCAGTGATATCACAATTTATAATATTCTACAGAAAAACACTGGGTAACATCTCAGTGATATCACAGTTTATAATATCCTACAAAAAACACTGGGTAGCATCTCAGTGATATCACAGTTTATAATATCCTACAGAAAAACACTGGGTAGCATCTCAGTGATATCACAGTTTATAATATCCAACAGAAAAACACTGGGTAACATATCAGTGATATCACAATTTATAATATCCAACAGAAAAACACTGGGTAGCATCTCAGTGATGTCACAGTTTATAACTCTTTCAGTTTCAATATCTGGTTATGTTAAACTGCTGTTTTATCTCATGTTTCACATGAAAAACAGACCACGTTTCTAGTTTGTTTGTTTTTCTCTTCTCCTAATGGAGCTATGATGCTCTTATCTTTTGTGTTTGATAAAAAACATAAAGTGCAATATTTTATAGCGTTAGATCTTTTGAGTTGTTTATAGTAAAGGTTTTTCATCGTTTTGTTCTGAGGTGTAGTGTTACCTTGTGTTTAGCAGTTGAAGATCTTATAAGAAATGTTTGTGACATGTTTTAATGATAGAAAATACTTTATTTCGGTGCTTATTTTTATTCAAATGGCTTTCCCTATAAATAACAGATTTATTAACGTTTTAAAGTTTGAAATACATTTTTTACAAAGTTATTCTGTGACTCAAACTGTGTCATCGCTAAAAATATATAATTTTGATGTAGAAAAAGCCATTATATTTCTATATATGTAGCAGGTGGCGCTGTAAAGCTGAGAGAATGTTGCTGCTTTCAAATTAGATTTATTGAGCCTAAAGTTAATTAGAGAACCATATATTTCTTGTTTATGAAACTAGCATGTAGCAACCTCTATAACGTAATTACCTGTCTGTGATCGGTGACGTTACACACTTAATTCGTATTCTGTGATCTGTCTCGAAGTAACAAAGAAGACATTCCAATTTTGAAATATGTTTGACTGGAAAAGTCAAAATCTCATATCAAGCTCTTTATTTTAAAGTAAAACAAATAACTTTGTCTTTTATTCATATTTTGGTCCAAAAGTATATTCGTAAGCACTTCATCCGGGTTCTTTTCTTCGGCTTAAAAGATATTCAGCTTTTCGTTTAATAATAAACTACTAGTAGATAATTTTACAATTAAAATAGTAAGGGGGCACCAACAAATTGCCAGCGATATTAAACCAGGAATTTCAGAACTTTCGAATTCCCCCTCAGTTCAATCAGCAACCTGTGCTAAACATATACATAGGTTTTTATAGAAACGTTGCGAAACTTATGTCATATGTTTACTAATATGTTTCCTCTTATTTCATACACCATACATATCACTGTCTGTTACAGACAATGTAATGGCCTAGGTCTGTTGATTACATACGTTATAACATCAATAGTAGAAGGAATCAGGTCAGTGTATTTATACTATTTAGTGAATATCCTTTGTACAAGCTCGTGCTCCTTCCGCTGTTTTCCCAACCAACAGACGATCGTGTATTTTGAGCCGCTAAAAAAAACTGTAGTTTCCATTATTCTAAACCGTTTGGTTTCGATCAACAGTTTCCGAGTTGAATTAATATTTGTTCCTTTAATATTGTGAGGCCAGTGACGACCAATGAGTTATTTTGTGAGTATTGGCTGGACATGTAGTTAGGGATCTTAGTGTTGGAGGTGGTAAGCGTGGTTCGTGTACCATTAAACGTTCCCCGCACTTCAAACTGTAGGAACATTATAACCGTAACAGTCAGGCTTCTAGTGTAGGTGATGAGTAAAACGATGCTTCTGATTGGCTGTCTTGTTTCTACATAAGCCACATCCTAAAGGAGTTTACTTTGAAACATTTAATACAAGAGTTGTTAGAAGCTGTTTATAAGATAAACAAAATCGTTTATTTTCAACAATAACCTTTTCTCAGTAATAATTCTGGATGAATGGAAGATTCCTGGAAGGATAAGGATCCAGTTTTCACAAAACAAAATAACAGGAGTAATAAATAATTATTTGGGATGTTTGGTCTAAAGTAATTAAGTTTATATTCCAAAACGTTTCACAGTGACTTTGTTTGTGTTGTTAGTTACAAACGTTTCACAGTGACTTTGTTGTTAGTTACAAACGTTTCACACTGACTTTGTTTGTGTTGTTAAATACAAACGTTTCACAGTGACTTTGTTTGTATTGTTAGTTACAAACGTTCCACAATGACTTTGTTTGTATTGTTAGTTACAAACGTTCCACAGTGACTTTGTTTGTATTGTTAGTTACAAACGATTCACAGTGACTTTGTTGTTAGTTACAAACGTTTCACAGTGACTTTGTTGTTAGTTACAAAAACTGGTTTCCATCACTAACGTTGAAACCCAGGTTTTAGAGGTGAAAATAATCTATCGAAAGTCACCAAGGTATAATTAAATAATAAATATGGGTAAGTGTAGTGGAGATGTATTATTATTTACAAGAAGGGTTCGGTTTTGTTATTTTATTTCATATATATATATATTATATTTATTTGCTGGTTTTGTTCTTTAGAATTAAGCACAGAGTTACACAATGGGCTACCTGTGATGAGCCCACTACGGGTATTGAAACCTGGTTTCTAGCGCTGCGCCACTAGGGGACATATTTATTGAAGTAATTATAAATGTTTGTACATTTTCTGGTGTGGCACTTCATATTTTCGTTAAAAACAACGTGTTTATTTCATTATCGCGTGTTGCATCTGCTTATGTGTTTCATTACTTATAGTTTTGATTCTTTTCCATTATAAAAACCTTGCGATATCCGGCATCACAACTAAAAACGTGAGATTAAAAACTAGATCGGACTCTTAGATCCCCTGGTGAGACGGAGATAAGTTTACGGATTGACAACACTAAAATCCGGTCTTCGATTCCCCAGGGTAGATACAGCAGATAGCCCAATGTGGGCTGTGTACAAAAACAAACAAACAGACTTGAGGAATATCATAGTTACAGGGGTTTTTTGATGCCTCTTGAAAAATCGATTGATTTAATACGAACTACAAAAGTAGTTTCCAATATATTTAAAATCATTATTACCACGACAAAAACAACACTTTAAAATAAACAAAAAATAGCAACTATAGTATTAACCAATGTAACTTTCCCAAATGTTGTTTGTTCATTTAGAATTCAGAACAAAGTTACAGAAGAGGCTATCTCTGCTGTGCCCATGGCGGGTATCAAAACTCTATTTCCAGTAGTGTGAGTCCGCAGACTGTGCCACGAGGGAGTTTTCCAGATTTATTGTCAGTTTCGAGACAAAACGTTACAGCAGGAAAGCTAGATGAATAAGAAAGAGACACTGTCGGTTTAATAATAAAAAACAGTTATACCTGGAAAAAAAATCGATAGATGAGAAAGAAATAAGACATGGTTTATCAACAAAACTATGAAAAACCGGGTGGATAAGAATTTTAGTTTGAATTTAGCGCAAAACTACTCGAGGGCTATCTGCGCTAGCAATCCCTAATTTAGCAGTGTGAGACTCGAGCGAAGGCAACTAGTCATTACCACCCACTGCAAACTCCTGGGTTACTCCTTTACCAACGAATAGTGGGACTGACCGTCACTTATAACGACCCCATGGCTGAAAAGGAGAACATGTTTGATGTGACAGGGATTCGAATCCACGACCATCAGATTACGAGTCGAGCGCCCCCTGGTCTTCACTTTTGAAACACTAGAATATTTTTAACAACTTCATCGTTAATAAACGATGAATTTCAGGCAAAATATCAGAATATTTGTAGTTCATCTATCCAACTTAACTGTCTCTATTAAAACTATGATGAAATAATAAAGGGTACATTATACCAGTAGTCCACCGAGATACAACTTCAACTTTTAAGTAAAGCATCTCGTACAGTTCTGCCAAGGCCCAGCATAGCCAGATGATTAAGATACTCCACTCGTAATCCGAGGGTCGCGGGTTCGAATCCCCGTCACATCAAACATGCTCATCCTTTCAGCCGTGGGGGCATTATAATGTATCGTTCAATCCCACTATTCGTTGGTTAAAAGCATAAGCTAAGAGTTGGCGATGGGTGGTAATGACTAGCTGCCTTCCCTCTAGTCTTACATCCCTAAATTAAGTACAGATAGCTCTCGTGTAGCTTTGCGCGAAATTCAAAACAAACCAATTCCGCGATGATTACTTGTCATATCATCAATTCGTTATTTATTAGCACTTATTATTTTGTGGGTTACGTTTACAATCATTACAAGCGAGAATAAAAATTTATCCCCAGGAATGCTAGGAGGGATATTAAAATAGTAATATTTTATTCTAATCGTAACACAGAGAAATTCATGTGAATGTTACACACACGCACAAAAAAACATTCATTTGTTTCCTCTATAAAAGGCCTGGTAGTGGTTGTTGTGGACCTGAGGATCCATGGTTAGGGTCCCACAGCAGCAGTAAAATCTCGCTCCACACTTGATAACAAAGACCGTCTACTCCCAGTACAGCCCAGAAATTGGGGGCAAGTGCTATTGACTAGCTTCCTTTCTTCCAGTTTATCATTTCAAAATCGGATTGTTTACTGCAAACAATTCTTGTGTAGTTCTCTACAAACACCAGAAACGAACAAACCCAACTAACTGAACCTGTTTAAATCTGTTACTATAGTAACTAAATGTCCTAATCGTATCTTGTTTGTCTCTTTACTGTGATTGGTACACTAATGAGTGATTCCAGATCAATAACTGGGATATACCTTTAATTTCTTAATACGAAATTTTTGTTTCCAATAGAATTACAGAATGCTCAGTTCAGCTAATTCCGAATTTTCGATTTAAAAGCCCGTCTAATTATCATTATTCATTACAACATTACAGCGCTTAATTTGTTTGTGCATTATGTAATCTGAACCAGAAGCCAAGTACATTAAATTAAACATACTTTTGCTTGAACATATTTCACTCATTTTGAAACGTTTCTATTTATACACGTATGGCTTTTAATGGTGATGCAATCTTTTACACAATAACAGTATTACAACCACACTATGTTCTATACAGTAACAGTATTACAACCACACTATGGTCTATACAGTAACACTATTACAACCACACTATGGTCTATACAGTAACACTATTACAACCACACAATGTTCTATACAGTAACAGTATTGCAACCACACTATGGTCTATACAGTAACACTATTACAACCACACAATGTTCTATACAGTAACACTATTACAACCACACTATGGACTATATAGTAACAGTATTCCAACCACACAATGTTCTTTTACAGTAACACTATTACAACCACACAATGTTCTATACAGTAACACTATTACAACCACACTATGGTTTATACAGTAACAGTATTACAACCACACTATGGTCTATACAGTAACAGTATTACAACCACACTATGGTCTATACAGTAACACTATTACAACCACACAATGTTCTATACAGTAACACTATTACAACCACACTATGGTTTATACAGTAACAGTATTACAACCACACTATGGTCTATACAGTAACAGTATTACAACCACACTATGGTCTATACAGTAACACTATTACAACCACACAATGTTCTATACAGTAACAGTATTCCAACCACATTATGGTCTATACAGTAACAGTATTCCAACCACATTATGGTCTATACAGTAACAGTATTCCAACCACACTATGGTCTATACAGTAACAGTATTACAACCACACTATGGTCTAAACAGTAACACTATTACAACCACACAATGTTCTATACTGTAACAGTATTACAACCACACTATGGTCGATACAGTAACAGTATTACAACCACACATTGGTCTATAGAGTAACAGTATTATAACCACACTATGGTCTATACAGTGACATTATTACAACCACACTATGGTCTATACAGTAACAGTATTACAACCACACTATGGTCTATACAGTGACAGTATTACAACCACACTATGGTTTATACTGTAACAGTATTAGAACCACACTATGGTATATACAGTAAGTGTTACAACCACACTATGTTCTATACTATAATAGTTTTAGGAATAAAATAATAGTAAGTAACCTTTACAGCCACTGAGAGTCATGTTTTTAAATATTGTATGTCATACTTTCATTCAATATAAGTCATGTTTTTAAATATTGTATGTCATACTTTCATTCACTATAAGTCATGTTTTTAAATATTGTATGTTATACTTTCATTTACTATAAGTCATGTTTTTAAATATTGTATGTCGTACTTTCATTCACTATAAGTCATGTTTTTAAATATTGTATGTCATACTTTCATTCACTATAAGTCATGTTTTTAAATATTGTATGTCATACTTTCATTTACTATAAGTCATGTTTTAAATATTGTATGTCATACTTTCATTTACTATAAGTCATGTTTTTAAATATTATATGTCATACTTTCATTCACTATAAGTCATGTTTTTAAATATTGTATGTCATACTTTCATTTACTATAAGTCATGTTTTAAATATTGTATGTCATACTTTCATTCACTATAAGTCATGTTTTTAAATATTATATGTCATACTTTCATTCACTATAAGTCATGTTTTTAAATATTGTATGTCATACTTTCATTTACTATAAGTCATGTTTTTAAATATTGTATGTCATACTTTCATTCACTATAAGTCATGTTTTTAAATATTGTATGTCATACTTTCATTCACTATAAGTCATGTTTTTAAATATTGTATGTCATACTTTCATTCACTATAAGTCATGTTTTTAAATATTGTATGTCATACTTTCATTTACTATAAGTCATGTTTTCAGACACTATAATCATTGGTCAACAGTTTTTTGAACAATTACCGAACACTTGGATGAAAATAATTTCGAATATTTGATATTTGAGACACATTAAGTCACGTTCACAGTAATTTAAAGTTACAATCTTTGCTATATTGATTTTACCTTGATGTTCTTACGTAATATTCCAAGTTTCCTACAGCCATTCATTGTTATGTGTCTTCTGATAGACATTTTCCTGTACTATAGTTGTATAATTTTGGCATAAACAAAGATAGATATATTTACTAACAAGGTGAGAGAAAAACCATTCTCTTTGAGTACCAGCAACTTAATGAGATTAGCCTGAAATATCTTGAAGAAAGACATAACGTTCCGGTTACACACGCAAACAGTGATGGTATGTGTTCTTTTTTATAGACGGTCTGAGAAACAAATCTTGATACGAGTTTGAATTGATTAATTGGTTAGAATTTGCTTCCAGTTTACTTGTTTGAATTAATCTAACTGGAAAAAGGGTTAATTTTGGTATGAAGGTGGCTCACCTGGTTACGCTCTCCATATATTTCCCGAAATATTTTACTGTTGTAACCTTTAACCTTTGACATAATAGAAGGTTATTTTTAACACATACAGATATTATGTGCCATTTTAGAAAGAAATAAGTGTGTACATGAAAATGGGTTAACCAATAAGATATGTAACCACCATTTTCTGATACGAAAATAATTCGTGTGTACATACTGAACATGTAAGAAGACAAATATTTGATTTACACTTAATAAAATCACACGTTTTTATCCAAGCGTAAAAACAACAACAAAACTCATGGTTAAGATGATTCTGTAACAATATAAAAATGATGGTTGTTTGGTTTAGTTTTTCGTTTCATTCTATATGAACACAACTGCGCTAAAAGCATACATAGGAAAATTAGATTCCCTTAAGTTTAATATCGAACACGTTAGTTCCCATTACTGCCGCTGTAACTGGTAGCGCGGGAAATGTACTAATATGCTGAAGCCATTGAGATTTTAATGCATATTAATGAATTTAAAAAAGGTGACTGTGATTACATTCTAAAGTAACTTACAAGAAACCAAAGCTTTCTACCCTGTCTCACACACGTGCGTTTAATCCTCGTGGGTTTTGCAAGTTTCAACTGCCTTTTCCATCGTAGTCATTCATATATTTATAAGGACGTACATTTGGGGTTTTTAGTTTTGGAACTATATATATTAGTTGTAATTGAAATTTTGTTGTCTGGATTTTGACAGTTGAGAAAATGAAAATTTTCGAAATTATTATACATATATGTGCACGTGTCTTTCGATAATTAGATTACACAACTCCGCTGATAATACATAATAGTGGAATAAATTAAAATATAATAACTAAATATTTATATTATTTATAACAAGTACACCAGAATGTTTGGAATATTTCGTATTTCTTGTCCTTTCTGACTTTTATCTGCTGTCCATTTAGACGACCTTTATCTGCTAGGAACAGGTCATATTTTTAAATTTGGAAGTTCGTCATTTTTTCTGACTTTTGTAGTCCAACTCAGCTGTTAAAATCCTATAATAATAATAATTACGATTATTAATAATATTAATTACGATTAAGACGTCAATTACACATTTTCATCAACTACGACCTTGGCTGTATTACCAAACCTGAAAACAGAATGACCACATGAGAATGTTTGCTTATTACATTTAGCCACTGTAATTATTCTTATAATACTTAACTCTTAGTTTAACGTCTTCGAATAGTTGTCAAGTTTAATGTTTTAACCGTTTATTGTCATACACAGCTGGTATACTGAGAAATGTTTTAACCGTTTATTGTCATACACAGCTGGTATACTGGGAAATGTTTTAACCCAAACTGAAATAAAAAAAATATTGAATTACACAGTTGAAACACAGTAACACGTTCTGCAAAAACTGTTGATTGGAAACGACTTACAATTTTACACCCGAGCAAATGACTGGTGTTACTCATTGTTAGTGAAATAAAATAAACCTGCCCGTAAAATATCCTAGAACTTAAACTAAGACTTAATTGTGGACGTTTGTTAGAATAAAAACGTTTTTATGTTACACTATCATGACGATACCTAAGTTTAAAACCTAATGTTTCGTCAAGATTTGATCTTAGAGGTTGTATTCACTTCTGAAATATCGTGTTTGACTAATTCGACCACAACATACTTAAGGCTAACAAGAAGTCGTCCACGTTGTTCCTAATCTTTAGATCAGGAAAGGAGAAAATTGTTTGTTTGTTTTTGAATTTCGCACAAAGCTACACGAGGTCTATCTGTGCTAGCCGTCCCTAATTTTGCAGTGTAAGACTAGAGGAAAGTCAACTAGGCATCACCACACACCGCCAACTCTTTTAATCAACGAAGAGGGGCCTCCTGGCCCTTCCTTCGCACGATTTCAACATTCTGCAACATGTCAATTGTTGCTATTGTATTGCGTTGTGATCTGAACCTCATGTGAAACAATTTCGACACAATGTTTCTTATTTCTTACATGAGGGTTCCTACTGTACCCTCACAATTCACTTTCAGTGTTGAAAATGAAATCCTATAAATATCACTTATATTCTTGCCTCAATTTACTACCCTTTTCACGCAGAATAAGAGCGACATCTATCGAGTATTACTCAAAACCGACAAGAAACTGTCCACTTAACGGGAACACCTATAAAAATTCAGTCCTAGTTACTTACATTTTCATTTCATTTAAAACTCAGATCATAGCGTAAAGTTATAAACGTTTATAATTATCTGGTAACTCAACGACAAACATGGTGGCTTCATACGTTAACATTTGTGCTTCGATACCAGCGATGAACAAGGCAACGATAACCCACTGTACAGCATCAAATGTTGAACAGTAAATAAAGAAATCCTGATACATGTAAGAAGAATAAAGGTGTGATTACAACAAAATATCCGTTTTTACAAAGTGTGATTACAACAAAACACCCGTTGTTACCAAGTGTGATTACAGCAAAACACCCGTTGTTACCAAGTGTGATTACAGCAAAACACCCGTTGTTACCAAGTGTGATTACAGCAAAACACCCGTTGTTACCAAGTGTGATTACAGCAAAACACCCGTTGTTACCAAGTGTGATTACAGCAAAACACCCGTTGTTACCAAGTGTGATTACAACAAAACACCCGTTTTTACCAAGTGTGATTACAACAAAACACCCGTTTTTACCAAGTGTGATTACAACAAAACACCCGTTGTTACCAAGTGTGATTACAGCAAAACACCCGTTGTTACCAAGTGTGATTACAGCAAAACACCCGTTGTTACCAAGTGTGATTACAGCAAAACACCCGTTGTTACCAAGTGTGATTACAACAAAACACCCGTTTTTACCAAGTGTGATTACAACAAAACACCCGTTTTTACCAAGTGTGATTACAACAAAACACCCGTTGTTACCAAGTGTGATTACAGCAAAACACCCATTGTTACCAAGTGTGATTACAGCAAAACACCCGTTGTTACCAAGTGTGATTAGAACAAAACACCCGTTGCTACCAAGTGTGATTACAACAAAACACCGTTGTTACCACGTGTGATTACAGCAAAACACCCGTTGTTACCCCAAGTGTGATTACAGCAAAACACCTGTAGTTACCCAAAGTGTGATTACAACAAAACACCGTTGTTACCAAGTGTGATTACAACAAAACACCGTTGTTACCAAGTGTGATTACAACAAAACACCGTTGTTACAAAGTGTGATTACAGCAAAACACCCGTTTTTACAAAGTGTGATTACAGCAAAACACCCGTTGTTACCCCAAGTGTGATTACAACAAAACACCCGTTGTTACCCCAAGTGTGATTACAGCAAAACACCCGTTGTTACCAAGTGCGATTACAACAAAACACCCGTTGTTACCGAGTGCGATTACAGCAAAACACCCGTTGTTACCAAGTGTGATTACAGCAAAACACCCGTTGTTACCAAGTGTGATTACAACAAAACACCCGTTTTTACCAAGTGTGATTACAACAAAACACCCGTTTTTACCAAGTGTGATTACAACAAAACACCCGTTGTTACCAAGTGTGATTACAGCAAAACACCCATTGTTACCAAGTGTGATTACAGCAAAACACCCGTTTTTACCAAGTGTGATTACAACAAAACACCGTTGTTACCAAGTGTGATTACAACAAAACACCGTTGTTACCAAGTGTGATTACAACAAAACACCCATTTTTACAAAGTGTGATTACAGCAAAACACCCGTTGTTACCCCAAGTGTGATTACAACAAAACACCCGTTGTTACCAAGTGTGATTACAGCAAAACACCCGTTGTTACCAAGTGTGATTACAACAAAACACCCGTTTTTACCAAGTGTGATTACAACAAAACACCCGTTGTTACCAAGTGCGATTACAACAAAACACCCGTTGTTACCAAGTGTGATTACAGCAAAACACCCGTTGTTACCAAGTGTGATTAAAACAAAACACCCGTTTTTACCAAGTGTGATTACAACAAAACACCCGTTGTTACCAAGTGTGATTACAGCAAAACACCCATTGTTACCAAGTGTGATTACAGCAAAACACCCGTTGTTACCAAGTGTGATTAGAACAAAACACCCGTTGTTACCAAGTGTGATTAGAACAAAACACCCGTTGTTACCAAGTGTGATTACAACAAAACTCCCGTTGTTACCGACAAGGTGAGAATTCGCACCATTTAAAATGTGACTGTAAATAGAAAAATCAGACATATTCAAAGTGAACACTGGTGAGAGAAATCAGACATATTCAGAGTAAACACTCGTGAGAGAAATCAGACATATTCAGAGTAAACACTCGTGAGAGAAATCAGACATATTCAGAGTAAACACTCGTGAGAGAAATCAGACATATTTAGAGTGAACACTCGTGAGAGAAATCAGACATATTTAGAATGAACACTCGTGAGAGAAATCAGACATATTTAGAATGAACACTCGTCAGAGAAATCAGATATATTTAGAGTAAACACTCGTGAGAGAAATCAGACATATTTAGAGTGAACACTCGTGAGAGAAATCAGACATATTTAGAGTGAACACTCGTGAGAGAAATCAGACATATTTAGAGTGAACACTCGTGAAAGAAATCAGACATATTTAGAGTGAACACTCGTGAGATAAATCTGACATATTTAGAGTAAACACTCGTGAGATAAATCTGACATATTTAGAGTAAACACTCGTGAGAGAAATCAGACATATTTAGAGTGAACACTCGTGAGAGAAATCAGACATATTTAGAATGAACACTCGTCAGAGAAATCAGATATATTTAGAGTGAACACTCGTGAGAGAAATCAGACATATTTAGAGTGAACACTCGTGAGAGAAATCAGACATATTTAGAATGAACACTCGTGAGAGAAATCAGATATATTTAGAATAAACACTCGTGAGAGAAATCAGACATATTTAGAGTGAACACTCGTGAGAGAAATCAGACATATTAAGAGTGAACACTCGTGAGAGAAATCAAACATATTTAGAGTGTACACTCGTTTACAGACCATCTTTCTGTCTCATCTGGGGACCGGAATGGCAAAGCGTGTTAAGGCGACTCGTAATCCGAGGGTTGCGGGTTCGAATTCCGGTCGCACCAAACATGATCGCCCTTTCAGCCGTGGGAGCGTTGTAATGTGAAGATCAATCCCACTATTCGATGGTAAAAGAGTAGCCAAAGAGTTGGCGGTGGGTGGTGATGATTAGCTGTCTTCCCTCTAGTCTTACATTGCTAAATTAGGGACGGTTAGCGCAGATAGCTCTCGTGTAGCTTTCACCGAAATAAAAAACAAACAAACAAACAATCTCATATGTAAGTTTAATATTTCTGACACTTACTTAAGCATCAGTGACTTTCATGTCAACCAAACAAATTATTGTTTGTCCTTTATCAAATTTTAACAGCTTCATTTATTTTGAAGAATTCATAACAATAAAAAGCAGTTGTTTGTTTTAAACACGTGGTTAAAACTCATACAATGGTTTTCTGCAATAGTCGCCCTAAATTTGTGTCTGGTAGACCAGGTACTCAACACTTACCGCCAACTGTGGAGCCACGCTAATCAAACAGTGGAATTTCACCCTGGTAGACCAGGTACTCAACACTTACCACCAACTGTGGAACCACGCTAATCAAATAGAGGAATTTCACTCTGTTAGACCAGGTACTCAACACTTACCGCCAACTGTGGAGTCACGTTAATCAAATAGTGGAATTTCACCCTGGTAGACCAGGTACTCAACACTTACCACCAACTGTGGAGCCACGCTAATCAAATAGTGGAATTTAACCCTGGTAGACCAGGTACTCAACACTTACCGCCAACTGTGGAGCCACGCTAATCAAATAGTGGAATTTAACCCTGGTAGACCAGGTACTCAACACTTACCGCCAACACTGGAGCCACGGTTATCAAATAGTGGAATTTCACCCTGGTAGACCGGGTACTCAACACTTACCACCAACTGTGGAGTCACGTTAATCAAATAGTGGAATTTAACCCTGGTAGACCAGGTACTCAACACTTACCGCCAACTGTGGAGCCACGCTAATCAAATAGTGGAATTTAACCCTGGTAGACCGGGTACTCAACACTTACCGCCAACTGTGGAGCCACGGTAATCAAATAGTGGAATTTAACCCTGGTAGACCGGGTACTCAACACTTACCGCCAACTGTGGAGCCACGCGAATCAAACAGTGGAATTTCACTCTGGTAGACCAGGTACTCAACACTTACCGCCAACACTGGAGCCACGGTTATCAAATAGTGGAATTTCACCCTGGTAGACCAGGTACTCAACACTTACCACCAACTGTGGAACCACGCTAATCAAATAGTGGAATTTAACCCTGGTAGACCGGGTACTCAACACTTACCGCCAACTGTGGAGCCACGGTAATCAAATAGTGGAATTTAACCCTGGTAGACCGGGTACTCAACACTTACCGCCAACTGTGGAGCCACGCGAATCAAACAGTGGAATTTCACTCTGGTAGACCAGGTACTCAACACTTACCGCCAACACTGGAGCCACGGTTATCAAATAGTGGAATTTCACCCTGGTAGACCAGGTACTCAACACTTACCACCAACTGTGGAGCCACGGTAATCAAATAGTGGAATTTCACCCTGGTAGACCAGATACTCAACACTTACCGCCAACTGTGGAACCACGCTAATCAAATAGTGGAATTTAACCCTGGTAGACCGGGTACTCAACACTTACCGCCAACTGTGGAGCCACGGTTATCAAATAGTGGAATTTCACTCTGGTAGACCAGGTACTCAACACTTACCGCCAACACTGGAGCCACGGTTATCAAATAGTGGAATTTCACCCTGGTAGACCAGGTACTCAACACTTACCGCCAACTGTGGAGTCACGTTAATCAAATAGTGGAATTTAACCCTGGTAGACCAGGTACTCAACACTTACCACCAACTGTGGAGCCACGCTAATCAAATAGTGGAATTTTACTGTATTTCTTTTGATGCACAAATGGCCTCATACAAAACCTTGGATGAATTATAGCTGTTTCCTTAATGTTTTCAAATCAAGCTCTACAGACTTTCATCCTCAAAGTTTATTCACAAAACCCACAGTTAAACAATCTCACAGTTTAATAACGACATCCATCGACTACAGCGCCCTCTCTTTCTCAGCTCTGGCGTTTACTTATCACTATTTAAAGAACATGAAATGAATCTAGTTTTACACATGACAATAAGACGGTGAAACATAACTATTCTATTTAGTTATACAAAATCATGACTCAACTTCACAATACGTCATGTAAAGTGTTTTCCTGTAACTGTTCTTATCACGTATTTATTTTTCGATATTTCTATCCGAAGTGAAGAAAAGCAGAACGTGTTTTAACAACATACACTACAAAGTTCTTTCGTAAAACAGCCAACAAATTACATTTATTTCTACACACATGTGCTTGATGTATACTTTCAAGAGCTTCGAGATGCTGGGCTACTGGTGTAATAAGTTTTAGGTGTTCGATAAATTCTTCAGTGATGTGCATATGTCTATGAAGCATAAAAAAATTAGTGTTGTACTGTGAAGTGTGGTAACATTGGACAGTGGTCTGTAACGTTCGTGTTTGACCTGTTAGACTTCTCTGTTAACGAGGTAGTTGTGTGTACTTCATGAACTGTTGTCCTTCGGTGACTCAACGATAAGAATGGCGCTTATAACGATATAACTTAAGGCTCCATTCCCGAAGGGGGCAAAACTGAATGTCGCACATTGCAAAGTTTCACGATAGTCGTTTGTTTGTAATCAAATGCAAAGCGACGCAATGGGCTTTCTGTGCTCTGCCCACCAAGAAACCCGACTTCTAGCGTCGTAAGTCCGTACATAAGCCGCTGCACAGGGGGGTGGAGGGGTCCGCGATGAAAGAAGTTTGAAATAAGCATAATTTTTTTCTTATTCATCTATCTGCGCTGCCAGAGGTATGGTCGTGGAGGTATGTATTATTCATATCTAAATAAAAGTCATTACTTCAAGTAAGTAGTACAAAGAAAAAAATTTGAACTTAGAACTTTTGGACTGAAATGTTGCTACTCGTGACATTAAGAACACAAAAAATGACTAAATATTCTACACTTACATCTCTATTCCTTCCTGTTGAGAGTGCACGTGAATATCCTTACCAAAGCACGTGCGTCTACTGTTCTTGTGTAATATACACGATTCGGCTCTATAACTTGCGTTTTTATTACACAAGTAACATCAATTTGGGTTAATAGAACTCTTTAGATTTAATGATAATAATTTCCGATCAGAGCGAGGTAAGTATTTATAGCGAAACCAAAAATCAATCGAACCACTAATATAGCTCATTAAATATAATTCCCTTGCGCTTCTACTTATAAATATTATAATCAATCGTTTCATTAGATGGATACCCTCGCCGTTTGTGGTACCTTCGGCCGTAAGCTCAATAATATCTCACGAGGTTCGGCCTAAATATGAATATTTTGGCAATAATATTTCACTCCACAAATAATAATAACAAAAACTTCTGACTTCTGTAAATATTTCGCGATTGCGACTTCATCAATGTCTTGCACTGCTAGCCCTGATGAAATCACGTTCACAGAAATACAAATGTTTGATTGTTACTTCTATGAGGTTGTGAGTCCTTTTTAGTTCACCATATTATTATTATATCAATTTTATATTATTATTATTATTGTGATCACAAGAACAAATACAGTTTTTTTCTTCTTTATTTCTTTTCACCAAAGGTAAAATTGAAAACATTTATGACGTAGATTTATCTTTGATGAATATAAGTCTTGTAATTAAACAGTTGGTCTGATGTATAAATCAGCCGCAATGCTATAACATTACTGACACACCGAAATTAATTTATATTACAATATGGTGAGTTAACAAAAAAATGGAAACTGTCCTTGGTTAAACTAACTAGTAAAAGTAACAACTAGGAAAAACCCTTGAATAAACTAATAAAAAGTAGTTGTTGTTTGATGACATCAACTCGGGTGTCTGGAACCCTTGAATAAACTAATAAAAGGTAGTTGTTGTTTGATGACATCAACTCGGGTGTCTGGAACCCTTGAATAAACTAATAAAAAGTAGTTGCTGTTTGATGACATCAACCCGGGTGTCTGGAACCCTTGAATAAACTAATAAAAGTAGTTGCTGTTTGATGACATCAACCGGGTGTCTGGAACCCTTGAATAAACTAATAAAAGTAGTTGCTGTTTGATGACATCAACTCGGGTGTCTGGAACCCTTGAATAAACTAATAAAAGTAGTTGCTGTTTGATGACATCAACCCGGGTGTCTGGAACCCTTGAATAAACTAATAAAAAGTAGTTGCTGTTTGATGACATCAACCCGGGTGTCTGGAACCCTTGAATAAACTAATAAAAAGTAGTTGCTGTTTGATGACATCAACTCGGGTGTCTGGAACCCTTGAATAAACTAATAAAAAGTAGTTGTTGTTTGATGACATCAACTCGGGTGTCTGGAACCTTTGAATAAACTAATAAAAAGTAGTTGCTGTTTGATGACATCAACTCGGGTGTCTGGAACCCTTGAATAAACTAATAAAAAGTAGTTGCTGTTTGATGACATCAACTCGGGTGTCTGGAACCCTTGAATAAACTAATAAAAAGTAGTTGCTGTTTGATGACATCAACTCGGGTGTCTGGAACCCTTGAATAAACTAATAAAAAGTAGTTGTTGTTTGATGACATCAACCCGGGTGTCTGGAACCCTTGAATAAACTAATAAAAAGTAGTTGTTGTTTGATGACATCAACCCGGTTGTCTGGAACCCTTGAATAAACTAATAAAAAGTAGTTGTTGTTTGATGACATCAACTCGGGTGTCTGGAACCCTTGAATAAACTAATAAAAAGTAGTTGTTGTTTGATGACGTCAACTCGGGTGTCTGGAACCCTTGAATAAACTAATAAAAAGTAGTCGCTGTTTGATGACATCAACTCGGGTGTCTGCATCAAACAACCAGTAAAAAAATAAAACAGTGAAAGTGTTATAAAGTGTAAAGGGAAATAGAGTTAAAACCTAAACAGTGGCTCAACGTCAGATAAAAACTTAAATAGAACTTTAAAAGCTGATGGTCATTAAAAACATTACCAAGGTGGACAGTGCCATCATCACCAATAACACTGTCTAATGCTATGTACAAACCCTGGTACAGAACAGGTTTAAAATGGTGCCGTCGTTGAGAGTCATAACGACGACAAGAAAGTAAAATATGGCTTATTGTGATCTGAGTGTTACATAAACTACACATTGGTGCATCAGTCCCAGATAAAAGAAAACGATGGGTTAAAAACTGTCACAATGTGTAGTCTAGTTAGAACAACTTCCTCCTTCCGATCCTTATGTAAGCAAGATTGACAATGTCCGATATAGGGTTTTATTTGGAAAAGCTTGTTGTCACGTTGTTCACTCCAAGTAGACTGCCAACTTGCGCAGAGCCGAGCCTTGAATACAGGGCCATAGTCAGACCTAGCTGAAGTGTCAATGACCTCGTTCCCGCGAATACCAGCTTGGCCTGGTATCCAGAAAACTGGATAGAAGTGGATGATTACACAAAACGGGCCAATCGTTTTTCAATATCGACGAGGACACGGTGTGAATTAACGTGAAGCGATTCTAGGGCCAGTGGAGAACTAAGAGAGTCAGTGTAAATAGTACAACTCATGTACTACTTTGCTTCTATGTGATCCAGAGCAAGAGAAATGGCGTACAGTTCAGCAGTGATCACAGAAACTGTAGAGGGGATCCTGTGTGCAACCACCGAACCACAACAAACCATGGCAGAGTCCACAAAGTCACCTGATTTTGAACCATCTGTATAAATAGGAATGGAAGGATGGTTCGAAAGATGTTCAGCAAATAATATACAGTATTTCCAATCAGGAGTGTCTGCTTTTCTCAGATGACTTAAAGATCGGTCACATTTGGGGGCTGTAAAAAGCCGTGGTGGGATGGGCAACAGTGGAGACAGCAACGTCATCGAAAAATATATCCAATTCAGCTAATTGCGTCTGGATACGAAGGACAAATGGCAGACTGTCTATTCTGAAAAAGCATGGCCCACTGAGAAAGGAAAACACAGTTCCAGGTTCGAATATCGAAATTTTGAAGCATAAAAGCTGATATGTGAAGGAGATTCATGAGACTCAGTGTAAAAACTCTGATCTACAGAAAGCCTCAATGTAAAAACTCTGGTCTACAGAAAGCCTCAGTGTAAAAACTCTGGTCTACAGAAAGCCCCAGATGGTAAACGGGAAAGTGTCGAACTCACACGTACTTGGAATCGCTGGTCAATTAAAAAAATGTTACAAAATTGGGCAAATGGTCATGCATCCCATACGAGTGGAGGTCTCGCAAAATCTCCAAATAGTATCATAAGTCTTTTCAAAGCAACAAAAACAAACAGAAACAAGATAGTATTACTTCAGAAAGACTTCCCTGATTATCTTTTCAAGTGGAATCAAGTGGTCCACTGGGTGAGCACTGTTGTCGAAACTTCCACTGGGTGGATGAAATGGGGCTGTTTGATTTGAAGAACTAAACAAGACGAGCATTAACCATCCTCTCCAAGATTTCGTCAAAAAAATTAGACGGTAGTTTGAAGGAATCCTGGGATCCTTCCTGGACTTGGAAAAAAAGGAAGAACAATAGTCCAGGATCAAGCATCAGAAAAAATGATTCTCCTGCCAGATCTGGCTAAAAACAACCAAACTAATAACAAGAGAGGCAGGAGAGAGATGAGACAGCTTCTCTTAGTGAGTATCATCAGGTCCAACTCATGTACTGCCAAACTATAAAGAGCAGTTTTAAGTTCCAACAATAGAAAGGAGTGGTTATAGTCATAAAGACAAACAGCCGAAAGTAAAGAGGCGATCACTCAGCCAGAGTCTTGATGAGTAAGGGACGAAGTAGGAGTGCTAGATGTACGAGAAAAGCTTTGACCTGAAGTGTCACCGATACATCAGCAACTTTCTGGCTATCAGAAGATCAAAAGAAATGGAAGTATACTGTCCACTGACCTTCCAAATCTTGTCCCAGATGACTTTGGAACTAATGGTAGAAGAGATGCTAGTTGTGTACTTAATCCACAATCCCTTCTGGCTTTTGATGTCTGACTTCCTGAGCATGTACATGACCCACTGAAAAATGACGCAGTTTAAAAGTGTGGGACACACAAGAAAGATACCCCAGGTCCGTTTTTGAGCTTGTCGTGCCATATTACAGGCAGGATTACACCACAGACGAGGATACTGTGGAAAGCATGTGAAGGTTTTAGGAACACAGAAAACTGGATAATAGTCAGTTACTTCTGAGACACAGTCGTCTATCGACAGCTTATAGACAAGAGCAGAATCAAGTTACAAGAGAACAAAGAAAAAGGGCCAGTTGGCCTGGTCCTGCGTCCACTGAGGCACGTGGGTTGAGTGGTATCGGCCACGGCCAGTCTCCATCAAAATGATTCCTGCCACGTGAGTCACTGTCAATCCTTCAAGAAAAGTAAGAGAAAATAGAAGGGAGCAGATAAATAAATCAATAGCAGTAAAAGACTGACTAGGTGCATGAGAACCAGTATTGAAGAGAGAAAGCATACACTCTATGAAACGATCCCTGCCATCAATATCAGTACTACCTCAGAGGAGATCATGTCCATTAAAATGAGAGACAACTATTGAATGAGGGCATTAAGGTCTGACTGATCAGAGGTATCTTCAGGATACAGGTGAAGAGAACAAATAGCAATGGTATGACCCAAGGAAACACGGAGTGTACTAAGTGGCAGAAACAGGGTGGGTACATGCTGATCGACCAGCAATACCATCCCTCTGTGCACTCGTCCATTCAATGATTGGCTCACTCTACAAACTTGGGATTCAACGATTGGGATTCAATAATTTGTTTTACAAACTCGAGATTCAACAACTACTTCATTCTCTATTATTCCAAGTTCTATATTCATCTCAAAAGTTGAGTTATTTGTGGAGAGACACATTACCTGCTAGAGAAGTCTCATTACGTGAGAGGCTGTTCTGATTCAAGTATTAAAACTGGACTTTAACGATTACGTACACTGATGTTCCAACTCGCTAGGCACCTACTATATGAGGTACACGTGAACTAACACACGCCGTATACGTGTGTGCGTCTCCACTCAAGATGAACATTTCATTAAGCTTCATCATCAGTTTTTTGGTATTAGATTTTATGAAAATCAATGACCTTCTTCGACTTCTATAACAAAACTAAAACTCAGGTAATGTTTCCTATATTCAACCTCTACGTTTAACATTTTCCGACATGAACTTTGTTATTATATCTGACGAACATGGGTACGTAATCACTGGAAGTCTAATAGATTGTACAACTGATCTAATTAAAGCAACGTAATACCGTAAACTAATTTAGGGGCCGTCGACACAGTATATACTGACAAGTTCAAAACCGTACTTTTCAACTGCTGCTAATCCAAGTCTTACTTCATTATGTAAGCCTGTAAATATATTAGCAACTTTTCATTAAACGAGGGAATACTGTACGAAACTGGTTAGCTCACATTCACTGGAAGTAAAGACTATACTGATGAGCTCACACTAATGTATGGTCTATATACCACACTGATTAGCTGGTAGGGTGGTTATATCTTGAAGTAAATTTTTAGCCTTACATTCTGAACAACATTAGTTTGATTCCATTCGCAGTCTAATGCCCAAAACACAGAAATATTTAATCTTGAAATAATTCTTTATCTGGTTGTGTTTTGGTTGAGCACAAAGCTGCACAACGGGCGATCTGTGCCGTACCCACAAATGATACGAAATCCTAAATTTTAGTTTTGCGAGCCTTCAGACTTATCAGTGAGCCAATGTGGGGTTCATGCACAGAAATGAAGCCCTTTTGCTCATACTGCAGAGAAAACAAAGTTTTCGTAGATAAAATGACCCACAAAAACTATATATTCCTTGAGTTCACAGCATTTAATGGTAAGCAACAAAACTGATGTTTCAGGTTTTTATGGGCCACTGGTAATTTTATTAGAAGTTAGAACGATTTAAAGCAATAAAACGTTGAATTTTTATCAAATATTTCCATCTAAATTTCAACAAGTACACAAACAGTGTTAATTAATGTTTGTTTTTATTTCCAAATAAACCTTATTACATAGACGTCTTCGAGAATGGAACTGAATACCAGACATCATTACATGAAAACTGTCTCATAACTTAATTACAATATATTTAAATGTGAAAATTATAAACTTTTGGAATTGTAAACAACTTGAAGGATTTCTAGTTTATTAACATAATTTTAAGATCTTGTTCAACCACCAGGGAAATAAACACTTAACACAAGGGCCTAGTAATTAATCTTAAAATTATTTCAGTTGCTAACTACATGTTTATATTTACATATATAAAAAAACTGACTTATATTCCATTTCTCAAAACTTTACTTTCATATAAACATAAGTTTTCTATTCCATATAAATCTTCGTACACTATTTTTATTTCAGGTAAGTTCATACATCCTACCTAAAATAAATTTACACGTCCTAAGTTGGGATATAAACAGATGTTTTAATATCAAAAGATGTATGTCATATTTCAGATAGATGTATACACTTTAATTTGGGATACATTTTTGTACTGTTTGACCATTTTGGATTGTAATGAAATATCTTGTAGAATCAATATATTTAGCATAAAAGTACAACTAAAGAGACCCAGACAAACATGTATTTAATAAGTAACTTACTGACCAGAAATATCATCATATCTTTATCACAGCATAACTACCCAGATAGTCCAGTTTTTCAACAGTTCCTACAAGTTGTAACAATTTTATCCTGTAGTGTATAGCAAACCTTCAAATATTCATGTAACTGATACTCAGAACCATCGGTATTCAGTAAGACTCCAGAACTAAGATACCAGATGATGGTGAAACCACGGTTATATTAAATGAGGTATTTGTATAAATGCACAGTTTTCTAGTTTCTTTCAATTCTTGAGATATTTAATTCAAATACCACACTTTTTCAATAGTCTTGGGCTACAGATTCTACATTCCAGTAACTTAAGAAAGTCCAGAAATGGATCATTTTATCATTACATCTGCCAACACCGATAACATTTCCTAATTATATGTACAAAACTTGCTATAAAAGTACAATCTACATCACAATTTATGTGCTTAAGATGATTGTCAGCCAATGAACAACTGGTTTAAATGACCTTTCAACAAACCACTTAGTTGAAAATTTATTTGTGTCTTAAGTAATGTGTATAATACCAGTCTGTAAATGGTAACTTGCCATAAACTTCACAAAACAACTGGTTACCTTGAGCAGATTTGTGTCATATGTGTAATTCGTTTACTCCACTTAAATAGAACATTTTACAACCTTACTACTGAACATTCCCAGAAAATAATACAGCTAGAAACATGAAAATGAAACAATAACCTTTTCATATCTGTGTCAGAACAACAATAGGGAAATAACTCCAAAACCAAACAGGCAGAAAAAATGTTTAAATACAAAACAAAGTACACAAAAACAATGTGTTAAACATAGCACAAAGTACAGAAAAACAACGAGTTGATTGTATAATAAACTACATAAAAACAATGTGTTAAGTGTATAATAAACTACATAAAAACAATGTGTTAAGTGTATAATAAACTACATAAAAACAATGTGTTAACTGTATAATAAACTACATAAAAACAATGTGTTAAGTGTATAATAAACTACATAAAAACAATGTGTTAAGTGTACAATAAACTACATAAAAACAATGTGTTAAGTGTACAATAAACTACATAAAAACAATGTGTTAAGTGTACAATAAACTACATAAAAACAATGTGTTAAGTGTACAATAAAGCACACAAAGCCATGTGTTAAGTGTACAATAAAGCACACAAAGCAATGTGTTAAGTGTACAATAAAGCACACAAAGCTATGTGTTAAGTGTACAATAAAGCACACAAAGCTATGTGTTAAGTGTACAATAAAGCACACAAAGCTATGTGTTAAGTGTACAATAAAGCACACAAAGCTATGTGTTAACTCCATACTTTAGGTAATAAGAATATCTTTACCCCCTATGAACATCACCAACCCAATGCTAATATCTACAGTAAATATATTTCACATGTGTTTAAACACAGTTGACTGGTGTTTCTCAAGAGAAGTATATTAAAAATAACAACATTAAAACATTATACACCAAAACAATTGCTAGCAAACATTTTTTGAAATTTACTATCAAATACCTCTTACCTCAATAAAAGTTTGGAATTTTTTAACCCAGTTTAAAATTCTTGACGACGTTAACCTGAAGATGACCTAGGAAGGTCGAGACATTGTTCTATCAATACAACTGTTAATACCCACAGAGACTGTTCTGAGATACACTTTAAAACTGACTTATATTTTTCTTCACACTCTAGAATGATTGTACTTCACTCAGCTGGTATAAAAATTAACACACACACCACATCTGGATTCAGAAAATATTAGATTATCATAACGTAAAAAGGCTTCACACTTCTGCAAACAGTAAACTATCATAGATCAAATAAATCTATGTTTGGTACATTCGTTAGAAGACTTGAACTAATTAATTTTAACTAAAATCTATATTTATTCTTCTTTTTGATAAAATCACAAACAGGACTACTGACAGACATTTAACTAAATCATATTTTAGTTATCTTTACAAATATAATCCCCAAGTAATATTCAATAAAAGAGAAATCCTACACAACAAATACCATACTTATATATATATTTTACATATGATTCAAAATGGTGAATAAATAGTCTTTAATAATGAATAGATAAAATTCAAAGAACAAATTAAAATAGATAACAATATCAATCTATTTAAAACACATTTATCAAGTTTTTTTTCAAAGCCCAAACATACTGGCATTAAAAACATCAAATATTTATATACAGTGTGAATATAACACAAGGGAAACTTACTCCAACTAGCTACTGTATGTACTATTGTTGTAGCTTTCCAAAACTAGTAACTTCAAGTAACTATGGTAGTAACTTAGCAGTACAAAAGTTACACCAAATTACTAGCAAGCTACTTAGACAAAGTCATGAACAGATCATTTTAAAAGGATCGTAGCATCTGAACAAAACTGGAGTAGTCGTATATCCAGTGGAAGTGAAGGAGAAAACAAAACCGGAGTAGTCGTATATCAAGTGGAAGTGAAGGAGAAAACAAAACCGGAGTAGTCGTATATGAAGTGGAAGTGAAGGAGAAAACAAAACCAGAGTAGTCGTATATCAAGTGGAAGTGAAGGAGAAAACAAAACCGGAGTAGTCATGTATCAAGTGGAAGTGAAGAACAGAACAAAACCGGAGTAGTCATGTATCAAGTGGAAGTGAAGAACAGAACAGAACAAAACCAAAAGTAGTTGTGTATCAACTGGAAGTGAAGAACAGAACAAAACCAAAAGTAGTTGTGTATCAACTGGAAGTGAGGAACAGAACAAAACCAGAGTAGTCCTGTATTGTCTCCTTACAGTGACTTTAAACATCACGTGGTGGTGATAAAAGACAAGACGATGAAGTAATTCTTTACAGAGATTTTCACCATCACTTGCTGAAAGGATGCATCACATATTTGTCCAACAACATACCTGATAAAGAAGTGAAAGAGACTAAAATGTTTATTTGAATCAAATAAAATGTTTGCTATATACACACAGGACACTTTTTATATACCCAGACAGCAATGTTTCTCCAGGGTGTTCGGAAAGTCACTATGCAGTATTATAACAGCATTCATTCAGTCTATTTCAAGCCAGCAACTAATAGCGGTGTTTAGAAACAAAGAAGGATCCAAGCCTGTATTGATGTCAACGGGGGTCACTTTCAACATTGTTTATAAATGTCATTCATATTTACCTCCTGTATTCTATATTGAAACATGTTTGTTAATAAATATATAACTGCACAGTGACTTTCCGAACACCCTGTATAACACACAATCTAAAACTGCAATGCTTGTCCTGTGAAAAATGCGACTAAATCCATACCGTACAACATGTATTGAAAAGACTGGACTAAAAGTTATCAAAGGACAGATATAAGTGTATGTGATGTTTCTGTGATCTAACAAAATAATGCTAAAGAAGATATCAAACTATCAGACCTTAAAACTATACACAACTTTCAGAATACACCAAAGATCTAATGTTTCAAGTATTCTCAACACAAAATAACAAGATTTTAACTGAAGTATAAAAATATAAAGGTTCACGTTCTGTCATAAGTTTTTCTTTGGTTCTAACTCATATTTTAACATGAACTTCTCTAACTTGTTATAAAACACCTTCTCATCAGAAATGTGTTATTTTTATTTAAAGGTTTGTAGTTCTAGATAATAATACTTTAAGACTTAAAAACATAACCAAGTATGCTTATTTTGAATAAAGCTTCTTATGAAAGTTTACTTTACACTAGTTTTGTTAATTAAAACTATGGTCTAATTCATGCTGTACCAGTAACCTATGACAAGTAAAATGGACAGTTATTGGAATTCCTTTACTTTTGGGAAAACCATAACTATAAAATCTAATCAGGAACTTAGAAACAACTTTCAGTATACTGGACAAACTGAATAGGACAATGGGAAAATCTGAAACTTACTGGCCTTACGACAATGGACTTGTCACAGTAAAACTAGCCTTTACCTCAGCTGAACAAAATGCCAGATTTTAAGTAACATAAGTAACTAGGGTGTGCTGATTAATAATATTTAGTTTCTATGCTATAAAATTAAACAAATATTACAAGTGATATACCATACAAGGTCTCACATCAAGTTGTATGTACGTGTAACAGTGTTACATTAAGAATGCACAGTGAAAGACAGATTAACAAAAATTCCTTTATAAAACATGTGGTACCACATTAAATCAAACTATTTTTCAATCTTAACGACAGTCACCATACACACCTCATCAATAACAGTAATATGTTGAAGCATCAAACTCTCTCTCACACAGATTTAATCAAACCAATACAAGCATTACTAGTGTTTAAAACACATCTCTCTCTACTGTCACAGTCATAAAACACATCTCTCTACTGTCACAGTCAAAGCCAGAAGCACAAGACTAGTACTTCATTTTACCACAACAAATTTCTCTGAACAATTGAGAGAAGAAACTTGAATTGTGAAGTGACGAATAACAAAGCCCAGGACAGAGAGATCATTGTTCACTCTGCATCATCAAGTGTACAAGATCTTCAAGTCCTTGACGAATCCCTTCATCACTACCAAGATAAAAAAAGGTTTTAGTATCCATTTCCTTCCTTGTAAAACTCCTTGAAGGAATTCTTCCATCTAAATATGAAAAACAGAAAATATATCAAATTATCTTTCAACAACCATTTTTAATGAGGTTTAAGCTCTGCTTCTACTATGGAACATATCGTTTCTATAACAACAAAGAAATTTATTAATCTGCCTTACTAAGCCAAACTTTAATTGACTATGTATTGTTCTTATCCTATCTCTCTTTCAACAACAGCTTAGTAGTACTGGACAAGCAAGCAGGACACTGTGAAAATCTATGAACATTAACCAGAACAGAGCCGTAACTTTATTTACGGACATTCAGATTACAGATAACAGTTTACGATCAACCTTCCACAAGTCCAAACTTTCCTGAATAAAACATACGAATCTCCTGAAATTCTGTATCCATAGAATAAGTTTTTTTTTGTTCTTTAACCACAAAGTAATACAAAAAAATCTCCGTTTCTTACCCACCATATGAATCAAACCCCAATTTTAAAATTATAAATATTTAAAAAATGTTCTTGAGCTACCAATTAGAACAATTAGTATGGAAGATAAATTATTTCAAAAATCATTTTTGTCATAATCATGCTATGTATGCAGACACGTGTGTGTGTTTTGGTTTTATTGTTAAATAACAGAATTTCTTGTCAACACATAAAATTAAGACTTTAAGACTTCTAGCAATTACCTCTTTAAAGGTCCTACATTCTGGCTTGTCCATATGTGTAACAATAATAAGACATGGTAAACCTTTCAATGCTGTATCAGTAAGTACAGCTTTCATAACTTCCATGGAGAGACATTGTTCTTCTTCGTTAGCTGACCCGTTGACCACGAACACAACACCATGTTGACCTTGAAAGTATTTGTTCCAAAATATCTTCACCTCTTCTGTTCCTGTACGGATATATAACTATGTATATATATATATACTTAATACACTATATAACTATGTATATATACTTAAAACACTATACAACTATGTATATATACTTAAAACACTATACAACTATGTATATATACTTAAAACACTATATAACTATGTATATATACTTAATACACTAAACTTTTAAACACTGTAAAACTTCAAAACAACCAAGAAAAGGTTGTTTCTTACATATACAGACAACCCTTTCAACTCTATGTATTAAAATTTCTAAAGTTCAATATACCACATCGATAAAGTCATACACATTGTTTTCATCAAAATCACATACCTTACTTTTATCTACACACATTTCATACTTTTTTAAAATTAAATTATACACTTCAGGTCAAATAAATCACATATCTGTGGATTACATCAACACACACACATTTCATGTTCTTTTAATTATACATACCACATACTTCAGGTCAAATAAATCACTATCTATGGATTACATCAACACACACACATGTCATGTTCTTTTAATTATACATGCCACACACTTCAGGTCAAATAAATCACATATCTGTGGATTACATCAACACACACACACGTCATGTTCTTTTAATTATACATACCACATACTTCAGGTCAAATAAATCACTATCTGTGAATTACATCAACACACACACACACATGTCATGTTCTTTAAATTATACATGCCACATACTTCAGGTCAAATAAATCACTATCTGTGGATTACATCAACATACACACATTTCATGTTCTTTAAATTATACATACCACACACTTCAGGTCAAATAAATCACATGTCTGTGAATTACATCAACACACACACACACACACACATACGTCATGTTCTTTAAATTATACATGCCACACACTTCAGGTCAAATAAATCACATATCTGTGGATTACATAAACACACACACACATTTCATGTTCTTTAAATTATACATGCCACATACTTCAGGTAAAATAAATCACATATCTGTGGATTACATAAACACACACACACACACATACACACACGTCATGTTCTTTAAATTATACATACCACATACTTCAGGTCAAATAAATCACTATCTGTGGATTACATCAACACACACACATTTCATCTTCTTTAAATTATACATACCACATACTTCAGGTCAAATAAATCACATATCTGTGAATTACATCAACACACACACATTTCATGTTCTTTTAATTATACATACCACATACTTCAGGTCAAATAAATCACATATCTGTGGATTACATCAACACACACACACACATGTCATGTTCTTTAAATTATACATACCACATACTTCAGGTCAAATAAATCACATATCTGTGGATTACATCAACACACACACACACATGTCATGTTCTTTAAATTATACATACCACATACTTCTGGTCAAATAAATCACTATCTGTGGATTACATCAACATACACACATTTCATGTTCTTTAAATTATACATACCACACACTTCAGGTCAAATAAATCACATGTCTGTGAATTACATCAACACACACACACACACATGTCATGTTCTTTAAATTATACATGCCACACACTTCAGGTCAAATAAATCACATATCTGTGGATTACATCAACACACACACATATCATGTTCTTTAAATTATACATACCACACACTTCAGGTCAAATAAATCACATATCTATGGATTACATCAACACACACACATATCATGTTCTTTTAATTATACATACCACATACTTCAGGTCAAATAAATCACATATCTGTGGATTACATAAACACACACACACACATACACACACGTCATGTTCTTTAAATTATACATACCACATACTTCAGGTCAAATAAATCACTATTTGTGGATTACACCAACACACACACATTTCATGTTCTTTTAATTATACATACCACACACTTCAGGTCAAATAAATCACTATCTGTGGATTACATCAACACACACACACGTCATGTTCTTTTAATTATACATACCACATACTTCAGGTCAAATAA
Source organism: Tachypleus tridentatus (assembly GCF_004210375.1). Classification (NCBI taxonomy): domain Eukaryota; kingdom Metazoa; phylum Arthropoda; class Merostomata; order Xiphosura; family Limulidae; genus Tachypleus; species Tachypleus tridentatus. Next base: position 21,074,751 of record NW_027467777.1, read on the forward strand.
ATCACTATCTGTGAATTACATCAACACACAAACACACATGTCATGTTCTTTAAATTATACATACCACATACTTCAGGTCAAATAAATCACTATCTGTGGATTACATCAACACACACACATTTCATGTTCTTTAAATTATACATACCACATACTTCAGGTCAAATAAATCACATGTCTGTGAATTACATCAACACACACACATTTCATGTTCTTTAAATTATACATACCACATACTTCAGGTCAAATAAATCACATGTCTGTGAATTACATCAACACACACACACATGTCATGTTCTTTAAATTATACATGCCACACACTTCAGGTCAAATAAATCACATATCTGTGGATTACATAAACACACACACACATTTCATGTTCTTTAAATTATACATGCCACATACTTCAGGTAAAATAAATCACATATCTGTGGATTACATAAACACACACACATTTCATGTTCTTTAAATTATACATACCACACACTTCAGGTCAAATAAATCACATATCTATGGATTACATCAACACACACACATTTCATGTTCTTTTAATTATACATACCACATACTTCAGGTCAAATAAATAACATATCTGTGGATTACATAAACACACACACACACACATACACACACGTCATGTTCTTTAAATTATACATACCACATACTTCAGGTCAAATAAATCACTATCTGTGGATTACATCAACACACACACATTTCATGTTCTTTAAATTATACATACCACATACTTCAGGTCAAATAAATCACATGTCTGTGAATTACATCAACACACACACATTTCATGTTCTTTTAATTATACATACCACATACTTCAGGTCAAATAAATCACATATCTGTGGATTACATCAACACACACACACACATGTCATGTTCTTTAAATTATACATACCACATACTTCTGGTCAAATAAATCACATATCTGTGGATTATATCAACACACACACATTTCATGTTCTTTTAATTATACATACCACATACTTCAGGTCAAATAAATCACTATCTATGGATTACATCAACACACACACGTCATGTTCTTTTAATTATACATGCCACACACTTCAGGTCAAATAAATCACATATCTGTGGATTACATCAACACACACACACGTCATGTTCTTTTAATTATACATACCACATACTTCAGGTCAAATAAATCACTATCTGTGAATTACATCAACACACACACACACGTCATGTTCTTTAAATTATACATACCACATACTTCAGGTCAAATAAATCACATGTCTGTGAATTACATCAACACACACACATTTCATGTTCTTTAAATTATACATACCACACACTTCAGGTCAAATAAATCACATATCTATGGATTACATCAACACACACACATATGTTCTTTTAATTATACATACCACATACTTCAGGTCAAATAAATCACATATCTGTGGATTACATAAACACACACACACACACACGTCATGTTCTTTAAATTATACATACCACATACTTCAGGTCAAATAAATCACATATCTGTGGATTACATCAACACACACACACGTCATGTTCTTTTAATTATACATACCACATACTTCAGGTCAAATAAATCACTATCTGTGAATTACATCAACACACACACACACATGTCATGTTCTTTAAATTATACATACCACATACTTCAGGTCAAATAAATCACTATCTGTGGATTACATCAACACACACACATTTCATGTTCTTTAAATTATACATACCACATACTTCAGGTCAAATAAATCACATGTCTGTGAATTACATCAACACACACACATTTCATGTTCTTTAAATTATACATACCACATACTTCAGGTCAAATAAATCACATGTCTGTGAATTACATCAACACACACACACATTTCATGTTCTTTAAATTATACATACCACACACTTCAGGTCAAATAAATCACATATCTGTGGATTACATCAACACACACACATTTCATGTTCTTTAAATTATACATACCACATACTTCAGGTCAAATAAATCACATATCTGTGGATTACATCAACACACACACATTTCATGTTCTTATAATTATACATACCACATACTTCAGGTCAAATAAATCACTATCTATGGATTACATCAACACACACACATTTTATGTTCTTTTAATTATACATGCCACATACTTCAGGTCAAATAAATCACATATCTGTGGATTACATCAACACACACACATTTCATGTTCTTTTAACTATACATACCACATACTTCAGGTCAAATAAATCACTATCTATAGATCACATTTAAATCTTCAAAGGCAAACAGAAATCTTCTAAACTTAACAAGTAAATATAATTTTGCAAAACATCTTGCTCAGACTGTTAAACATTCAAATCATAAGTTTAATTTTTTAATTTGTATTAATCAGATATTAGTAACAGCTTCTGTTTCACATTTTAAAACTTTAACTTGTCATTTCAAAACGTGATCATGTGTAATGTTGTTTTTTAATTAAACACAGACCTACACAAAGTGGCATCAAAACCAGGTTTTTAGTATTGCAAATCTGCAGACATACAGCTGTGCCACTTGGGGTTGAGGGGTAGGGGCTATGTGTAATGTAAGTTAACCCTGACCTAACCCTAAATGAACACCCCTCATTTTGTTTCAGAACAGTCACACAAAAAATCTTAGTTTTTGATTTGATTTTAATTAAAATATTTTATTTACAACAACTTTCATGGTGTGAACACCTTTGATGGCACAGCATGGTTATAATAAACTGCATTTTCCATAACATAAATTCTTGAACTCTATATTTTATATTCAGTCATTCAGAATTTTTTCTTAAAAGTATTTCAAACATACTATGTCCCCCATTGATGCTGCTAAAATGTCTTCCTCAATACCAGAGATCACAGTCAAATTGGACATTAATAACAGTCAGGACATTTTTATACAAGTGCTAATGGATCATATAAATAAAGAACGTGATATCTAAAAATGTAATAAAACCCGACACAAATAGAGAATGTGGTATTTAAAAATGTAATAAAACCAGACAAAAATAGAGAATGTGGTATTTAAAAATGTAATAAAACCTGATCCAAATAGAGAACGTAGTGTTTAAAAGTGCAATAAAACCTAACAATATTGTCTTTAAAAACAATTTTGTTTACTGTTTTTTTGAAATATACGAAAAAAAGTATGTTAGAAATAGCAATATAAGCACAACTTCTCACACACGGAAGCCAAAATGTTAAATTTGGTAAGATGAGTACATTAATTAATTTCAAATTTCAGGTTATCCTACACATTACGAGTGTGAGATAAACCTACTAACAAGGAACCAATGAGCTTTTGTGTTATCTTTTTGTGTTGGTTATCCTACCAAAATGTTCATTTGGTAAGATGAGTACATTAATTATTTTCAAATTTTAGGTTATCCTACACATTACGAGTGTGAGATAAACCTACTAACAAGGAACCAATGAGTTTTTGTGTTTCATATCAACTGTATCCACACACAAGATTTTAATACAAAGCAACTAACTTTTAAAAACCATCTTTTAAGTTTACTTGTTTGTTAATATGTATATCTTACCACCAAGCTCTTTAATGTTTATAGTGGTTTCCAACACTGGTAGAGTTTTAATATTGAAACCTGAAACAAAACATTACCAATGCATCAACAAACTCATTCATATTTTAAATACTAATAATTTTGTGAAGGGGTTAAAAAAGTATTTTTTTCTAAGCAACAAACAATATCTACTTATGTAGATATGTACAGAAGTGTGCATCGACACACACATTACAAAAACTACTTACTTCGGTCAATCTGTAATATTAATGAAATAACGAATAATGCAACATGTCAAAATCTTCCTTCACAGATTTCACACAATAAACACCTTTTACATCAACAGCAAACCAAAATGAAAAGTAGGATTTAATACTGCATTAATTGACTGATTAGTGCCATGGTTATTTATTATTACAACTCAATTAATCAAATAAATATTGTCATTATGATAACATGAATCATTAGAATAAACACAAACAGTAATAACGAGAAATATTAACACTGAGTTGTTCATATTCATGACATTAATGAATTTCATGATAACTTTAATTAACTGGTTAAATGTATATGTCATCCTTAATTGTTCAGCTCTAATCACCACAAAGAATAACACTTGAAATGCTTAGACAACTGTGTAAATGATACGTCACCAGTTGTTGGCTCGATGTTCTCTGTGGATTCTCCAACTAAGGATGCTAACACTGTTGACTTTCCCACACCTTTCAAACCTAAACATAAAACTTCATACTGCTCTTTAGCAACAACTTGTGATTTCTGACAGTGCATCCACTGGCAACACTAAAAATAATATACAAAAAACTTTGTTTATCAAATATTATAATTTACTTTCACCTATCCAATCTAACAATAACAACTTATAGATTTATACAAAACATACATAATGTTTTAGCAGTTCTATCCTTCAACAGAATTCTAAACACATATATACTTGTATTTGATTTTTTTTACCCATTAATTACTGAATTAGTTGTAAAAAATTTTCATTGCAACTACATCTTGGGTGCTTAACATCAATTGACATATTTGTTGCCCTAATTTCAAGCATTTACAAGAAAAGAGGAACAATCAGAAAAATAACTTGGACCCTTAAGTACAGACTCCAATTCATTCATACAAGATCTGTATGACGTTTAATGTTTCAGATTCATTACACCAAACAATCATAACATTACAATCATAACCTCACACTACATGTGGTTGTTACATCATCTTTATTTTCACACTCACCTGACATCATTTGAAGATACTCACCATCAAATTATTTTACTTAAAAACTTCTGAAAAGAAATAGTCCAGAAAAACTTTTATGTTGCTCAGAAGCTAATTGTATTGTTTCACCAAACTAGTACCAAGGTTAGAGTAAAACTTGTGTGCATGCTTAAATATAACAAAATCACAGATCAGAGTTGAAGAATGAGTGATGTGTTAATTTTTTTCAAAAATCCAAATGTTATAATTATATGTACTATCATGAATTGTTTTTCTTTAATGAAATTTATAAAGAAATACTTAACATTTGTCTATCATTACAGTCAACTTTTGAACACATTCTATTACAATGTTACCTATGTTTATATGAATTATAATATCAACTCATTACTCTAAATACTAACTGTACTTTCAGAAACAAATATTTTTATAGTTTCAAAAATAATTATATAGTAACTACATTAAAATAAACTTATAATTACAGAAATAAAAACTGTCTTAACTGGATGCACATCTTAAACTTATGCTGTCAATTTCTCAAGTTACCTCAATAAAATCATTTCTTCAATATCCTTTTTTCTAATTAAGAAACATCTTATTCCAACACCATAAGGTTACCTTAGAACCTATCATGTCATCCTCCAATGAAACCTTCCCAATAACTTCCTTTCTTAGAAATGTAGACAAAAACTGTGTATGGTCTTCCAACTGAGGCTTAATTACCAAACTGCATTAAGACAGTCACCTCTGTTGATTTGTCATCAATGTTTAATTAAGTACAGTATCTGTACAGACAATCACCTCTGTTGATTTGTTATTAATGTTTAATTAAGTACAGCATCTGTATAGACAGTCACCTCTGTTGATTTGTTATTAATGTTTAATTAAGTACAGCATCTGTATAGACAATCAATGTTTAATTAAGTACAGCATCTGTATAGACAAGTCACCTCTGTTGATTTGTTATTAATGTTTAATTAAGTACCTCTGTTGATTTGTTATTAATGTTTAATTAAGTACAGCATCTGTATAGACAATCACCTCTGTTGATTTGTTATTAATGTTTAATTTAGTACAGCATCTGTATAGACAATCACCTCTGTTGATTTGTTATTAATGTTTAATTAAGTACAGCATCTGTATAGACAATCACCTCTGTTGATTTGTTATTAATGTTTAATTTAGTACAGCATCTGTATAGACAATCACCTCTGTTGATTTGTTATTAATGTTTAATTAAGTACAATCACCTCTGTTGATTTGTTATTAATGTTTAATTAAGTACAGCATCTGTATAGACAGTCACCTCACCTCTGTTGATTTGTTATTAATGTTTAATTAAGTACAGCATCTGTATAGACAGTCACCTCTGTTGATTTCTTATTAATGTTTAATTAAATACAGCATCTGTATAAACAGTCACCTCTGTTGATTTGTTATTAATGTTTAATTAAGTACAGCATCTGTATAGACAGTCACCTCTGTTGATTTGTTATTAATGTTTAATTAAGTACAGCATCTGTATAGACAGTCACCTCTGTTGATTTGTTATTAATGTTTAATTAAGTACAATCTGTATAAACATTTGTAATTAAGTTTAATTAAGTACAGCATCTGTATAGACAGTCACCTCTGTTGATTTGTTATTAATGTTTAATTAAGTACAGCATCTGTATAGACAATCACCTCTGTTGATTTGTTATCAATGTTTAATTAAGTACAGCATCTGTATAGACAATCACCTCTGTTGATTTATCATCAATGTTTAATTACACAGACTATAAAATTCTATTAGCTCTACTATTATCACTTCAAAACTGCTTAGACAGTTAGAGTGACTTATTTTTCATCTTGAGCTATGTTAACATAACGAGTTACTATCTATATGAAATGTGTGTTTCAAATTATAACCCAAATCACTTAACTTGAAGTGCAGGATATAAAACTCACCACAGAACAATAAACATGTAATTAAACTTATGATAGCCCAAACACATTAACCACAGGAAAAACAATAGAATTATGGAAAAAACAAAACACAAGATAACTATTATTATTCACTTTCAGCTGATGTTTTCTTTTTATATTAATATTTCATATATTTACCAAGTCTTATTATTGGTATATATGAAAATATAACACACAAAAGTCACATCATGTCATCCTGAGATTATTCTGTTAATGATAGAATTTCTTAAATAAACACAAATATTCATCTTCACTGTACTGCTGTACCACTTCTACATTTCAGCTTCTATTTTGACTAACATTCTACATTAGCTTGTTAATCAGACATTTCTCATGAACAAAAAATGAGAAATTGTAGGTTCACCTACCTTACTTAGTCCAATACAGCATGAAGCAAGTCCAAGCTGTATATCGCTCACCTACCTTATTTAGTCCAATACAGCATGAAACAAGTCCAAGCTGTATACTTTCTAAGAAGCCTGGTGTCATGTAGAGTTTGGATGTATGATTCTTCACAAACAACCAAATTATGGCATGGACAAACCAAGTCGCCCACAGCAGAAATAAGCATTATCAAGAACAGATTTTGTACCTACATCATGTCTTCTTCACTGAAATTCATATTTTGGAATAGAAAAGGAATAAAGTATATAACAAGCAACTGTCATGCAGAAAAATACAATTATAGCCTTAACCTTTATTATTTTCAGTATATACTCAATAACAAACATATTTTTATAAATGATTAATTGCTCTGTTATAAATGTCTGGCCACATTTCTTTTATTTATCAAAAACTAAGTATGATAACAAAACGTTTTATTAAACATATGACCCAAGGGATATACAGATGCACAAATGAAAAACATAGTCCAACAATTACTCATAGATTCAAAAAAATCCTTGTCCAACTTACCTGTACACAACTGGTTATTAATATTTATTTTATATGGCAAATTTTATTATTTTATCATAAATCAAATTTAAATCCAACATATCAAAATTCATAACAAGTTAATTTACAAAAGTCAAAGCAAATTCCATTCGAATTGTTGTTATCTCAACTCCTTCGTTACTTATTACAACAACCGTTTTTAAAAACTTCATGATGTTACACTAATTAATCTGTTGTTTTTAGAAGACAAGACGCTGAATTATTTCTATGGTTAACTATATAACTTACTTCTAGTATCAAATGAACATTCAATGATTCATTCATAAGATACAGATTTTTTCATGGCCATCTACTCCTTCCTGCATTAACAATAACAGCTTCAACACTACACTACTAATAGCGAATCAGGCCTAATAATAATACTTTATTAAAAGCACTATATTACTAGTCATACTTTTCAATGAAAGGTTGAAAAAAGACAGAATATATTATTTATTAATATTATCCGACCTTAATCAAAAAGACAATTTGCCCAAGAATACAACGTTATCGAAAAATCATTATGGAATCAATGCATGTCCGAAATGTAACTGGTCCATCTAAGAGCAATAATATAATGTTAATGAGTCTAATTTTTTTTAATATAATTAATCATCTTATAACAAATCCTTCTTTTATATATAACAAGCTTGTCATTTTTATAACAAGGAAATTACATACTTTGAATATCAACCACGTAAATATTAACCATTTTAAAATCTTGAACAACATCAAGAATGCTCAGAAACTAAGCGCCACATTAATGTGTAAACAAGTATACAATAAGGCGTAAATTTTATAGTTGGTAAAGGTTAAAGAAGTGATCAAGAGATCAAAACAGATTTCTTAAAATCTGCATTTGATTGAGGAATAATAATAATATAAACATTTAAAAGTTGTAAAAAAATATTCTTTTTTTTTCGTTGCTTTCAGTGCAGAGCCTAATTCAGTTTAAAAATTGGTGCAATATCAACTATCATTTTTCATGATAAATCATACCATTCCAATTATTCAAAATCTAAAGTACCCTTTTAAAAAACCGCATTTCGTATTCTGTTGTAACTTAAAATATTACTTGGTTTCCAGGCAATATTTGACACCTCGACAAGTATTAAGAATGAAAGATTTATTTATGAATTTCGTGCAAGGGCACAAACTAGCCGTCCCCAATTTAGGAGTGATACACTAGAAAGAATAGAGATAGTTAATATTACCCATGGCAAACTCTTCTACAATGAAAAATGGGATTTTCTAAAACATTATAATACCCTCAAAGCTGAGATGAAAAAGCATTTGCAGGGACGGGATTGGAACCCATGACCCACAGATATCATACTGAGTGTGCTAGTCATAGAACTTATATTTACGATATGATAATTTTAATAGTCGGTACTACCAAAACACTTGTTTTTTCACACTTTAGCATAAAGGTACATAATTAATTATCTGTGCTGTGCCCCTGCCAAAATGTAAATCTTAGGTTGGTACGTAAACGTGAAAAGGACAAGTTTAACATCAGCAAACATCACTTGTTACGACCCTCCCTTTCTCCAGTGGCACAACAATATGTCTGCAGACGTACAACTCTAGAAACAGCGTTTCAAGTTTAGTGGTGGGCAGAACATAAATAACCCATATCGGCCCATTTGGACAACTTGAGTCCAAGTATATCGATTTAATCAAGTGAAATCTTACCCCCTTTAGTGACAGAGAGTTTGTATTTCGAATATTTACTTGATGAATAAACAAGAAGATATATGAACTATAAGTTAACACTAAACTGAATTTTATTCATGCTTATGTTTTGTTTCTTTTTGTTGTTGTTTTTTTACAGTTACGATACCATTACTCTTTATTAATACATATTCTTGAAGTTATATGTTTAGAAGAAAATAAACAAAAAATACTGAACTGCGTTTTCTATATTTATACCGTAAGCAGATATGCTTGTTTGTTTTGGGAATTTCGCACAAAGCTACTCGAGGGCTATCTGTGCTAGCCGCCCCTAATTTAGCAGTGTAAGACTAGAGGGAATGCAGCTAGTCATCACCACCCACCGCCAACTCTTGGGCTACTCTTTACCAACGAATAGTGGGATTGCCCGTCACATTATACGCCCCCACGGCTGGGAGGGCGAGCATGTTTAGCGCGACGGGGTCGCGAACCCGCGACCCTCGGATTACGAGTCGCACGCCTTACGCGCTAGGCCATGCCGGGCCTAAAGTAGATATGCAAACAAATTTGTAACGTAGCTTATTCCACAGTGTTAAAAAAAATGAAAATTGTTAACAAAGCATTCACTTTGAGGCCCGGCATCGCTAGATGAGTTAAGTCATGTGACTCGTAATCCGAGAGTCGCGGGTTCGCGTTCCGGTCGCACCAAGTTTGCTCGTCCTTTCAGCCGTGGGGGCGTTTATAATGTGACGGTCAATCCCACTATTTCTTGGTAAAAGAGTAGCCCAAGAGTTGGCGGTGGGTGGTGATGACTAGCTACCTTTCCTATAGTCTTACTCTGCTAACTTATGGACGGATAGCGCAGATAGCCCTCGTGTAGCTTTGCGCGAAATTAAAAACAAACAAACTTTATGAGGCCAAAATTTTCTAATGATGTTACTTTGTATCTATATATTTGTTCACCAGTTTTACAGCTTACAGAAATTGAAAGCTGTCTTATTTCGAAAGGCTTGATGTTGTTTTAAATTAAGCACAAAGCTACACGATGGGATATCTGTGCTCTGCCCACCACGGGTATCGAAAACAGGTTTTTAACGTTGTAAGTCCGCAGACATACCGCTAAACCACTGGGGGGCCGAAAGGCTTGAAGTTTTGTTTAATTGTTTGTTTGCACCGTCGATTTTAGAGTTATAAGTTGTACACTTGCTTCAGTCCCACAAAGAGTTTTGTTTGTTTGTTTGTTTTGGAATTTTGCACAAAGCTACTCGAAAGCTATCTGTGCTAGCCGTCCCTAATTTTGCAGTGTAAGACTAGAGGGAAGGCAGCTAGTCATCACCACCCACCGCCAACTCTTGGGCTACTCTTTTACCAACGAATAGTGGGATTGACCGTAACATTATGACGCTCCCACGGCTGAAAGGGCGAGCATGTTTGGCTCGACGGGGATGCGAACCCGCGACCCTCGGATTACGAGTCGCACGCCTTAACGTGCTTGGCCATGCCGGGCCCAATTTCAAGGAAAGCTGGGTTGGGTTTCTTTTGCACTGTTGTCTTTTCTCAGAAAACTAATATGTAACGTATAATTCAACCTTCCTGAAAGGAAAATGAAAGGCCTACAGTAACTAAAAAATGTATATGGTAAGGGTAATAAATTGTTAATACAGTGATTTATTATAACATTAATAAAAGCGAACTATGTAGTGTTAAATTTTATTTAAGCGAATATAATTTAAATTAACCATAAACTACCCATGAAATTAAATTATTTATACGTAGTAAATAAATAATATTTTGAAGTGAATTTAATATTTAAATATATTTATTAACCTCAAGAAAATCACACCTTTTTGTATAACATCTATACATAGTGTATTTTGGATATATATATATACTGTATATTGATTTATCGGTATGACTTTAACAAACTTTTTATATTTTCTGAACAAGACTGAGATACGAAGTGTGAGACTCCTTCGTTTGTATGATAAAACAAACATTCATTGCATAATATCCAATAACTATATATACCTGTGTATCATCCTGCAAGACTTCCATATGTAACTCAGATGTTGTAAGTGGTAATCTCTCACCAGGGGTAGTACGTGACGTGTAGTATACGTATTTGGTACATCCATGTCTTTGTTTTTGTCGAGAGTTACTACTTTATTAGATCAGGATATTTCATGTTTATGACCTGTACTTCGAATTTCGAGTTAGACGTGAAATATTTTTAAACGTTGTAATGTTGATAATGATTACTGAGTGCTAGATTTTAATTCATAGGGCAAATATGTTTGTTTTTCATTAGTTAAAGACATGCACTTTTATTTATTATTTCCGTTTTATTATTGACACAGTAATGTACTTTAAATTAGTTTTAACATAGCACGTTTTATTTTTAGTTTACACATATGAACGAGCAACTTTCTAAAAGTAAAATTAAATTTTAAATTTCAGTAATAAAACACATGAAGTTTGCTAAACGTCAAAGGGAATTCAAAAAGTAAAAATGACAACTAACATTAATTTGACCACTAGTAAGTAAGCAAATCTGTAAACTAAATTCCTATATATGAGCCTAACTCATGACTGATAAAGATAATTCTTTTTATCACGACATAAGTACAATAGTTTTAGTGATAGTATAAAGATGGAACTTTTTAAACTTGCTGCATTAAATTAAAATATAATAAGTAAGCATGTGACCAGCTAAATTAGTACATATCAACTCTATTAAGAAGTGATTATATAAATATAATTGGTGTGGTATTTATAACACTATATAATTTATAGTGCCCATGAGATTGTCGATGTAAATTTAATTTGTAAAGAAGATTGGTAGTTTCATACAAATTGCTCCTATAGAACAACTAACAATGTTGTAGACGTCTGCAGGTATAACAGTTTAGGGTTAAGCTAGTTTTATAATCCTGAAATTATGTTTTATATGAAAATGTCATATGTACAAGTTTGTAAAAAACATGTAATAAGCTAAACACGTGACTAATGGTAATGCTATAACTCCAGTTTGTGAAATTTGCTAATCAGTTAAGTGGTCCAATTGATTACATTGAAGAAATCTATTGTTCCCATTAAATGACTAAAAGAATTGTTGTTGGAAGTTCACTGAATTACATTATAAATGCTACAAATTGAGTTTTAATATCCACAGTAGACAAAACAGAGATAACATACTATATCGTTTTTTTTGGTTAACAGTAAATGGGCATCAGTATAATAACTTACAAGGACAATATTTTAATTACATAGCTAGTTGAAATTATCAAAAACAGATAACACTAATTATGATTAGATGATAAATTAATAGCAAGTATTGTTTTATAATTACCACCAAAATCTGGCTATATTTCTGTGACAGCTATGGTAACTAACAACTGTGTCTTTAAAGACATTAACCACAAAGTAAATGGGCCATTGAAAGGTATTGTAAGTGGAGATTTTGTTCTGTTTGTAGGTAGCTTGCTTTAATCAGAAGTTAGGGATGATTATTTATAATATCAAAACCTTATCCTTTCTTATTTCTTTATTTGTACGTGATTATTAAATGTAATGCCATGTTTACATGTAAGAAAAGTCATTAGTATGGAATGTTTTTATGTAACATTCATCTTAAAGATTGTTGAACTGTCTTTTGTATGCACAAGTATTCTGATCTTTTATGACTTGTATTTCAGAACATTAGTTCTGTCTTTAATGTAAAATATATGTAAGTTTGTATCAGTGGTGTTTGTTAAAAATAATAGATGGGTGCTATGTTAACTTAGAATATTCAACCATTGACAGTTAACATGAAATTGTTCCATCCACTTACTTAAATTAAACTTAAAAAAAAACAACTTATTATTCAAATATTTATCAACACTTTCCTTAAATTACATTCTCTTTATCACCACCGTGTTAGAAAAATAAAACTGTTTTATCTGAAGATGGCTCCCACCATACCAAATTTATGCTTGTCTCTCTTAGTCCTACCATTATCATCAGTAAGTATGAGGGTGCATTCATCACTGTCAGTTCTCTGAACTGTAAAATACTCAGTTGGATCCTCTCTAACACTTTTGTGAATAAAAACCAGTTCCAGAAATCTTGATATGTTTTTGTATAGCAACTTTCCATCCCACTATCGTATTAATTGTTCTCTAAACCTTTAATGTCTTTCCCAAGGTATGGAGCCCTGGACTAAACATAATACTATAAATGCAGCCTAACCAGTGACCTATACAGTGGAGCTGTAACCTATCTATAGGAGTGTTTGGTGTTTTTGCAGATAGAACTCAAAGTTGTATTTGTTGTACCTGTAGTTAAATAGAGCCGTAAATATTTTGTAATCAGTGGTAATAAGTGATACACCAAAATGTCTGACTTTAATAACAACACAAAAATAGGCTATAGGATGGATTGAAATGTAATATTATATTAAAAACACTTTATCAAAGTTATGGACATTTGTTAATATAGTTTATTAAAATAATTATTTTTGAGGTATGAAACTGGCCAAGATGGAAACCGATACACTTTTCGAACAACACACTATAAAGGAGATACAGGATATTGAGAAAAAAATAAGGTAACAGACTCTAACTAGATTAAAACCTGGATAAAAGCTTTTTGGAAGAGTATTTAAGTATTATTTAGATATTAGAAAGAACTAATTTAAGATGAAGTTTTATCAGTTTTCAAAATAAAACTTGCTTATTTTTGTCACAACATTTCACCAGATTTACTTGGCATCTTCATGTCATGTATAAAAATGGAGGCTAACAAAATTAGTTTAAACTAGGATAATTATAAAGTATTAATCAATTAACTGTCAAATTTGTAAATATAAAAACAAGGCTTGAAGAGCTAAGCCTAAACATGTCATGTATAAAAACATAGGCTAACAAAATTAGTTTAAACTAGGAGAATTATAAAGTGTTTATCAATTAACTGTCAAATTTGTAAATATAAAAACAAGGCTTAAAGAGCTAAGCCTAATCATGTCATGTATAAAAACATAGGCTAACAAAATTAGTTTAAACTAGGAGAATTATAAAGTGTTTATCAATTAACTGTCAAATTTGTAAATATAAAAACAAGGCTTGAAGAGCTAAGCCTAATCATGTCATGTATAAAAACATAGGCTAACAAAATTAGTTTAAACTAGGAGAATTATAAAGTGTTAATCAATTAACTGTCAAATTTGTAAATATAAAAACAAGGCTTGAAGAGCTAAGCCTAAACATGGAAATTTGTTTTGTATACAAATAAAAAGGGGGATTAAAACATATTTATTAAGAAAAGGGTTTTTATGTTTGTATTATTAGGGCCTTTTTTATTTTTCATTTATCAATATCACCTCTGCTGAGGATTTGTACCCAAAAAAAAAAACAAAAGATTGATTATTACTGGTTGTATTAATAAATATTAGGATGGAAATTTGAAATATTCCAGAGAAGGACTAGAAAGATGTCTGTTGGACTCGCCAATATAAGTGCTTCTAAAATTTGAACATTATTTGCATACCTATTTCCTTAGCTATTCACCATCCATATTTTAAATAGCTCTTGATGTAGATTTTTTCCAGTTATAGATTTTTAATTTAATGTCAATTTAATATTTTTTAACCAGTTGTTTTCAATAACATGAGAAAAGTTTGGGAATAATGGTAAAACACATTTTTAAAGGAAATAATTCTTTGATTAACAACAGTTTGATGGAAATTTTGTACACAAACCTGAAACCTAAAGTTGGTAATTTCATTTGCGAAACAATGAAAGTTGGGACTTGTGATTTTATTTGTAGGAACAAAAGTGTTCTATATACCTTTTGTCCTTGGTAATGAAGGGAATTCCAAGTAAAGTCCAGTTGTTATGAAATCTACATGTTTAGAAGCCTCTGTTAATCTTTTTAACAAGAATGTATAAAAATGGCAGTTTGTCATCAACTTTTATTTCCATCATGAATTTAGCATTTAAATTTATCTGACAGAGATTAGTAACAGTGTTATCACATTCATCAAAAACTGGAAAGAGTGTCATCCTTTGTTAATAATTTATATTTAAAGTTTAGTTGCTACTGAAAATCTTGAGCAGTTGAACATTAAGTTATGAGACTAATAAATATAGAAGTATTGGTTAAATCATGGGTTTTATGGTATGAAGGTTTGAAATGTTTAAAGTTATATTTTATATGTAACAACTTCTGTGAATAGTATGTCACAATAAGTTGTTTGTGTTGTAATTTAGATGAAGTGTTATAAAAATTTGATTTGTTTTCAAAGAAATGATATTGAAAGGAAGAAAGAAGACTTATGGCAGATGGTGGGGTAACGATCAATATTAATGTTATCGTAAGAACTTTAAATATTAATAACAGGCCTTATAGTAAGGCAGAGAGCCAATTCAGATATTGTCCATATTCTGATTTTACCATATTATCCATTATTGTTCTAAGTTCCTAAATTTTAACAATATTACTTGTGTCAACAAACAAACATGTTTCCTTTTCTGTATACTGAAAGGTAATATTTGTTTTTTTAGGAGAATTTTAGTAAATGGAATAATTATGTATAATAATATTAAATAATCTTTGTGTTATGATTGGAGAACATATTCACGTATTGGCATCAAGTGCCATGAATCTTATTTGTTTTATAGTTTATGGCAATGTTAAAAACAAACTGAATTTGGGATTTGGTTATAAGATTCAGTATAATGTTAGCAACTTGCATCTAACATAAAAAATATGAGGACACAAACTAAGACCTAATGAAAGCATATATGTTTCTGTTTTCACTTGACTGACTTGTTACAAATAAAGTGAAATTGTAACAGTTATTTAGGATAATAAAAACTTATTTATACTTTAAATGTCAGAACATGTTATTAAACAGTCTTGTCTTTTACTGTTAAACAGTATTGTCATTTTTGTACAGTTTTATTGTAAGCAAACTTGTTATCTGTCACGAACAGAGAAAGATACCGTGATCTGATGGAAGCGGCTGATAAAATAACAGAGATGAAAGTAAATTCAGAGAAGGTATGTTTTCCTCTTTCTACATTTTGAAATTATTTTAATATCCTGGTCTTTAACTACACATTATCAGGTTTTAAATGTCTAACAGGCATAGTCGCACCTTGGAAAATATCCTTAAGGTATGTTTAACACACTTTTGTTTCTTGATTATTACCAGCGCTTTCTCTTCCCTGGTAAATGGTAGGCTATCCAACAATCAATATGAATGGATAGAAAAAATATTAGCTTTTTAAAACCTTGAAACAAACAAAGATGTAGAAAAGCATTTGAGCCCAGGGTCATTATCTCAAACTCTGAGGAAGAAATGAAACATAAACTATTCACAAAGTTATTTTTAACATCATCAATGTGCTTATATGAGCTAACACAATGATATTCCACAAGTTAATAACCTACTGGAAGAAAATAAGTGATTCAGTTTCGATTTCAAGTGTTTACACCTCCATTCTTAACATTCAAGTCAACATTACTTTGTGCCAGTTTCCACATAGCTCTGTTCAAACCCACAGGTAATTCTGATCTATTACCACTAGATGCACATTACAACAACAGGTAAATTGCTAGCATTTTGGAATTTAATGATTTTTCAAAAGACTTTTTTTTTTTTAAGACTAACAGCATATTTATCATACGTTATAGATGAAAACATCCTGTTCTGCTTGGGGCATAAACCAGGAAGCTCTCAGTTCATCCTATTTGAAACAGATTCTATACTTATTAAACTATAAAGTTCCTGATAACATTTCCACTTTAAACACTGTCACTGGTACACTACTCAGTGTCTTGTACTTAAATTTAATATTTTTAGTTTCTCCAGCAAGTTGGTTTTAATAACACTTGAGTGTGACAAATTAGATACAACATGGGGTGGAGAAGTTGAAATGTCTTAACAGACACTTGGCTCAGAACATCAACATATTTGTTGTCCTAAATTTCACACTGGAGATTTCTTCATTCAACTAGTTGTTAGGAAGATAAAAAGTTTTAGAACTGGCAAGATAAGATGGTGACAGTTTTTATTCTGGTTATGAAAGAACCAAGTGTTTTAATTATTCTATCGTAAATGTAGAATGAGAGGAAACTGTTAATCTGTGATTTTCAACATTGATATACAATATGTAAATATAAAGTACATTTCCAAGTTAATTTAAACTTGTTTTCTTCTGCATTAGGTAACTGAACACATCCTGGCAATGGAGACTATCTGTAAAAGATTAGAACGCTGGAACGTCCAACCTAAACCAGATACAAGTGAAAGTCCAAGGTCAGTAGGAAACTGCATTTGTTATTCTGTATTTTTCTTTGGAAGTTGTGGCAATTAATTAATATTTTTAAAAACGTTTTAATTAATTGGTTACATTCTTAATTTTACAGATGTGCAAGATGTATTCTGGTCATTATGAATAAAATAATTCTTAGTTAGTTTGTTACAATAAACATGTTAGTTTGTAGAAGTTGTGTTAAAGTTTCCAGCTTTAGTTATTTTTGTTAGTTTGTAGAAGTTGTGTTAAAGTTTCCAGCTTTAGTTATTTTGTTAGTTTGTAGAAGTTGTGTTAAAGTTTCCAGCTTTAGTTATTTATGTTAGTTTGTAGAAGTTGTGTTAAAGTTTCCAGCTTTAGTTATTTATGTTAGTTTGTAGAAGTTGTGTTAAAGTTTCCAGCTTTAGTTATTTATGTTAGTTTGTAGAAGTTGTGTTAAAGTTTCCAGCTTTAGTTATTTATGTTAGTTTGTAGAAGTTGTGTTAAAGTTTCCAGCTTTAGTTTTTTTGTTAGTTTGTAGAAGTTGTGTTAAAGTTTCCAGCTTTAGTTATTTTTGTTAGTTTGTAGAAGTTGTGTTAAAGTTTCCAGCTTTAGTTATTTGATGTTAGTTTGTAGAAGTTGTGTTAAAGTTTCCAGTTTTAGTTATTTCATTTTATTGCAATAGTTACTCCAAGATTTGAGTTTGTTTCACTCAGAAAACCAGGGGGAGGAGTCTCCATTAGAGGTTAAGAACTTATGATTTGAGTTTGTTTCACTCAGTAAACCAGGGGGGAGGTCTCCATTAGAGGTTAAAAACTAATGAAAACAATTGTTATGGGATTGTAATATTTAGAGATTGTTATGTGACCAATATTTTAATCTTTTGTTTTCAGGAAGCTGGAGAAAGAAATTCTGTATAGCCTTGTTGCACAAGTTAATCTTCTATCCCAGGCACCAATTAAGGTAAAATGATGGAATTATAAATTAATAAGACAGTTTAGAAACATAAATTCTGGTGTTAAAGAGCCCTTGATAATGTAAATAAATGAAGATGTAACATTATAATTCTTAGTGTTAATAAAGTAAAACAAAAAAAAATCAGTATTAATTGATTGTCAGAAAATATGATATTTTGGTAAATATTGTTCATATTCATATTTAAATGTTTTTCAGGGGTAACAGTTTGAACTTAATATACAATTCTTAACATTTTGCAACAACATGGGACCTATGGGTCTATTTTGGTTGTTCCATTCTGTAAACTATAAAAACCATTAAAGCCTGCCTGTATCATTCATATACTTATTAAACTTTATCTTGAACATATTTAAATTTACTGCCTCTACGACATCTGACAGCTGTTAGTAAAAATAAAACTATCTCAGGTGAAGACTGCTTTTACCTTGCCAGAACTTAGTTTCACTATCCCGACAGTTAAATATACAAAAATATGATGCACCAGATCTATCAACTTTCTCAGCAATCTTAAACACTTCAATCAGAACCCTAACTCTTATTTTTCAATAGAAAACAGTTTTAAATTAACGTGTAGCAGTGTTAGACCAAGATTAACGCGTAGCTGCGTTGAACCATATTTTTAATGTAAACAATAGATTTTCTTTGTAGATGTGGGAGATGTTGGAAAGGAATGAGTGTCTTAATGCAGCTCGGGTGTTTCTGTTGGCAAGACACACTCACACCTCCTTGGTTCTGATGCCTAACAACAAGATATCTGCTGCAACTGTTGTTAAACTGTTTCCAGTCATTAATCAACAGTGGGCTGTGATCAGTCCTTTTCAAACATCCATACTTCAGGTAAATATTTAACTTCTGAAAAGAAAAATTTGGGTTGTGGGACAAAAGTAATTATAGAAATTGATATTATTTATATTGCATAATTATGGGGTTATATAAACTAGCTACAATAATCTGCGTATATTTTTTTAGTAATCACAATTTCTTTGTAATGAAATAAGGTCAGATAAGAAGTAATTAAAAGGAATACGTTTTTGACTGTTGTGTTTTTCATACGGTTGAGTTCAGAATGTGGAAGTTTTTCTTAAAAATCTGTTGTCACAGATACCACATATGTATTTACTACACTCGCACAGGATATGTGTTAACAACATTCTAAGAAACTCTTTGCCATTTCTAGGTCTGTCAAAATGTGCTGACATCACAAGATATTCCTGAAGAGGTAAGTGCTTTGTTTCTAAGATTTCAAATTTTCTCTCCTAGATGTAGTTGAATCCTTTATTAGTTCAAGATAGAGGAATGTATTAGTAGCATTATGAAATACGGGTATGGTCATCCTTATAAATAGTGCTTTTTAAATTAGAATATAATCAGATTCTGTTAGTAAGTGAAGTTTATGTATTGTTAGGCCTAGTACAATATAAACAAATTTTGTGACATGGATAATCATTGTTGACACACAATATTTCAGTTTACCCTAACAACATTTAAATAAATGTTATGATTTTTTTTATCCATCAATAATTCATTTGTTGAAGTTTGAAGTAAAACTCTCAACAAATTTCCTTGATAAAGTTTATATCATCGTAGCTGACTCTAGCAAGTTTACGGGAACTGGCATGGCCAGGTGGTTAAAGTGCTTGACTTGTAATCCAAGGATTGCAGGTTCAAATCCCTGTCACATCAAGCATGCTTGCTCATTCAGCTGTGGGGGAGTTATAATGTGACAGTAAATCCCACTATTTGTTGGTAAAAAGAGTAGCCCAAGAGTTGGTGGTGGATGATGATGACCAGCTGCCTTCCCTCTAGTGTTACACTGCTAAATTAAGAATGGTTAGTGCAAATAGCCCTTATGTAGCTTTGTGCAAAATTCAAAACAAAAAAACCAACAAGTTTAAAGTTATAGGTAAAGATCTCACCCAATAGAAAGAGAGAGAGAGAGAGAAAATAAACTTCAAAGACTCTTATTAAAACTAAAGGAAGAGAATACAATATTTTACCAACAGGTTAGACCTGTTGAATCACACAGTGGTATTATGTATGGTCTGTCTAAACTACTAAAAGTAGCTGTACCCATCAGACCTGCTGTACCTAACAGGATCACACAGTTATAAACTAGCTGTATTTATAAACAAGTTTTTCTTCTGTTTACTAAGAACAACTTTACTGTTAGAGTCTGTTGACTTCTCTGATTTTGTCAAGTCTATAGAATTTGATTTATCTGCAAATGTCACAAGTTTTATTAAATTATTATACACTAACTTTCCACTTTATCACATAATCAGATTAAGTTCTGATTTAATATTTGTTGATAACACTAAAGTCAATGGCTTAACTAAACTCAAATTTATTGATGTACTTAAAATTGCAATCAAAGAATCTCACTTTGTCTTTAATAATAAGATATACAATAAAATTAGTGGTGCAGCCATAGGCTCACCCCTTGCTCCCATACAATTTAATTTGTTCTTGTCTCAGCCATAGGCTCACCATTTGCTCCCATATAATTTAATTTGTTCTTGTCTCATCATGAAACAAACTGGCTCCAGTCATTTCTATCCAGATTTAAACTTCTATTTTATAAAAGACACGTTAATGACATTGTTATTGTATTCATAAACAAAATAAGAAGTTTCAAGATTCCTTAAATTCAAAGTAAATGAACATCCGGTTCATAATGTAAGAGCAACATGAATCTAAGCTGCCATTTTCAGTAAGAACAACAGACTTGAAACCAAGTACTACCACAAACCAACCTGTACTGTCATTTCAGCACAGTTACATCTGACTGCTACAAAACTGATTTAATAATTATTTTAGATCGTAGAGTGTATAAACTTGCCAGGTTTTATGGTTATTTTCATGATGAACTTACCAATATTAAAAAATTATTTGATTAAAATTCCCTCTAGCATTCACCAACAAAAGTATTCTTAAATGTATTAAAAAAACCTACTTTTGCAAAATTCCTGACTTCAGTATTCTTAAACATCTTATCACCTTGGTGTTACCTTCCACTGGTTTCCTCAGCATCAAACTAAAAAGTAAAATTAATAACATTCCATAAGTCAGCTTATTTCCAAGTTAGCCTAAGAGTAATCTTCAAAAGGAATAAAGAAATAGGTTTTTCCTCAAGAAAATCACTAATAGTATACAGATATTTGTGTCCTTGTATGTGGTAAACAACTTGTATGTTAGCTACCATCGTGGAGGACCACGATGTATCAGTCTTTTCACTAACTTTGGAATTTACAACCACCTGAGCAACGACTATTAAAAAACCAAACAGTGAACACTTCAAAATAATAGACTTGCCAAAAGATGAATGGATTCTAAGAATAATAGAAGTATTCATGTTACTTACAGCCTACGAATAACAGAAGTATTCATGTTACTTACAGCCTACGAATAACAGAAGTATTCATGTTACTTACAGCCTAAGAATAACAGAAGTATTCATGTTACTTACAGCCTACGAATAACAGAAGTATTCATGTTACTTACAGCCTACGAATAACAGAAGTATTCATGTTACTTACAGCCTACGAATAACAGTAGTATTCATGTTACTTACAGCCTACGAATAACAGAAGTATTCATGTTACTTACAGCCTATGAATAACAGAAGTATTCATGTTACTTACAGCCTACTTAATAACAGAAGTATTCATGTTACTTACAGCCTACTGAATAACAGAAGTATTCATGTTACTTACAGCCTACACAATAACAGAAGTATTCATGTTACTTACAGCCCTCTGAATAACAGAAGTATTCATGTTACTTACAGCCTACTTAATAACAGAAGTATTCATGTTACTTACATCCTAAACTAAACAATCAACTAGCTATTTCACTGCATCTCAAACTATTACCTGAGATGAGCAAAATTAGAAATTTTTCATTCTATTCAAACTAGTGTTACATGAACTAGAAGTTTAAAATTAAGGAAATTAGTGTCGTATTTGAAACCATTTAAGCCTAGATGTTTTGAAAATTCACACCACTTCTTCATGTTTAGGATGTTGCTAAAGCTCTAGCCTGTATTGTGTTGTTAAGGGACTCGACTCCTGATGCAGTGTTTCGTGAGTACATGGAAGCTAGGAAGGTAAGATGTGGTTAATGACAAATTTAACTCAACTAATTTATTTAAACCACAGTATTGTGGAAAGAGTTCTGTATGTTTTATGTTAAAAGTTGAAAACCTTACCTGATTGTAAAATGTGTGAAATACAAAATAGATTAAAAATACATTTAACTTCTGAGATAATAAAGTGATAACTGCATTTAGACCAAGCATTATAAAATATGTAACCCCAGAGTATCTAAAGAAATCTTATACTTTGTGCTACATCTAAGGATGGATTTCATAAACTTCTGAAGTAGCTGTGAAGGAATACAAACCAATAACTGGTCACTTCTTGACCTTGTGATATGATGTAGCCAACATATTTAAAAAGAGAAACTCGTTGTTTGTACAGACCAGATGGTGCATTAGTAGCTCTGGAATATGTGCAAGGTTTTTGAATATCCTGATTTACTTGAATTTCATGTAGACTGGAGTGAAAGTGGAAAATTCATGGATAAAATAACATATAAACCCGCTTCTCAAACTAACTAACATGTACAACAGCTAAAAACTTTTAATATGCCAAAGGTGTTAGTAACTTGTGGAAAACATTTTAAAATAACAGGATGGTAAAATTGATTTATAAATCTCTACAAGGAGCTCACAGTGACTTATTCAGTGTAGTCTCACTTGACAAGGTACCAACTGTATCCACTGTAACTTGTTCACACTTGATGAGATACCACCTGTATCCACTGTAACTTGTTCACACTTGATGAGATACCACCTGTATCCACTGTAACTTGTTCACACTTGATGAGATACCACTTGTATCCACTGTAACTTGTTCACACTTGATGAGATACCACTTGTATCCACTGTAACTTGTTTAGTGTAGCCACACTTGGTGAGATACCACTTGTATCCACTGTAACTTGTTTAGTGTAGCCACACTTGGTGAGCTACTGCCTGTATCCACAGTAACTTGTTTAGTGTAGTCACACTTGGTGAGATACCACCTGTATCCACTGTAACTTGTTCACACTTGGTGAGATACCACCTGTATCCACTGTAACTTGTTCACACTCTGGTGAGATACCACCTGTATCCACTGTAACTTGTTCACACTTGGTGAGATACCACCTGTATCCACTGTAACTTGTTCACACTTGGTGAGATACCACCTGTATCCACTGTAACTTGTTCACACTTGGTGAGATACCACCTGTATCCACTGTAACTTGTTCACACTTGGTGAGATACCACCTGTATCCACTGTAACTTGTTCACACACTTGATGAGATACCACCTGTATCCACTGTAACTTGTTCACACTTGATGAGGTACCACCTTTATCCACTGTAACTTGTTCACACTTGATGAGGTACCACCTGTATCCACTGTAACTTGTTCACACTTGATGAGGTACCACCTGTATCCACTGTAACTTGTTCACACTTGATGAGGTACCACCTGTATCCACTGTAACTTGTTCACACTTGATGAGGTACCACCTGTATCCACTGTAACTTGTTCACACTTGATGAGATACCAGCTGTATCCACAGTAACTTGTTCACACTTGATGAGATACCAGCTGTATCCACAGTAACTTGTTCACACTTGATGAGATACCAGCTGTATCCACAGTAACTTGTTCACACTTGATGAGATACCAGCTGTATCCACAGTAACTTGTTCACACTTGATGAGATACCAGCTGTATCCACAGTAACTTGTTCACACTTGATGAGATACCAGCTGTATCCACTGTAACTTGTTCACACTTGATGAGATACCAGCTGTATCCACAGTAACTTGTTCACACTTGATGAGATACCAGCTGTATCCACAGTAACTTGTTTAGTGTAGCCACACTTGGTGAGATACCACCTGTATCCACTGTAACTTGTTCACACTTGATGAGATACCAGCTGTATCCACAGTAACTTGTTCACACTTGATGAGATACCACCTGTATCCACAGTAACTTGTTTAGTGTAGCCACACTTGGTGAGATACCACCTGTATCCACAGTAACTTGTTTAGTGTAGCCACACTTGGTGAGATACCACCTGTATCCACTGTAACTTGTTCACACTTGATGAGATACCAGCTGTATCCACAGTAAATTGTTTAGTGTAGTCTCACTTGGTGAGGTACCACCTGTATCCACAGTAACTTGTTTAGTGTAGTCTCACTTGGTGAGGTACCAACTGTATCCACAGTGACTTGTTTAGTGTAGCCACACTTGGTGAGGTACCACTTGTATCCACAGTGACTTGTTTAGTGTAGCCACACTTGGTGAGGTACCACTTGTATCCACAGTGACTTGTTTAGTGTAGCCACACTTGGTGAGGTACCACCTGTATCCACAGTAACTTGTTTAGTGTAGTCTCACTCTGGTGAGCTACCACCTGTATCCACTGTAACTTGTTCACACTTGATGAGATACCACTTGTATCCACTGTAACTTGTTCACACTTGATGAGATACCAGCTGTATCCACAGTAACTTGTTTAGTGTAGCCACACTTGGTGAGATACCACCTGTATCCACTGTAACTTGTTCACACTTGGTGAGATACCACCTGTATCCACTGTAACTTGTTCACACTTGGTGAGATACCACCTGTATCCACTGTAACTTGTTCACACTTGGTGAGATACCACCTGTATCCACTGTAACTTGTTCACACTTGATGAGATACCACCTGTATCCACTGTAACTTGTTCACACTTGATGAGATACCAGCTGTATCCACAGTAACTTGTTTAGTGTAGTCTCACTTGGTGAGGTACCACCTGTATCCACAGTAACTTGTTTAGTGTAGTCTCACTTGGTGAGGTACCACCTGTATCCACAGTGACTTGTTTAGTGTAGCCACACTTGGTGAGGTACCACCTGTATCCACAGTGACTTGTTTAGTGTAGCCACACTTGGTGAGGTACCACCTGTATCCACAGTAACTTGTTTAGTGTAGTCTCACTTGGTGAGCTACCACCTGTATCCACTGTAACTTGTTCACACTTGATGAGATACCACCTGTATCCACAGTAACTTGTTTAGTGTAGTCACACTTGGTGAGGTACTGCCTGTATGTTTGTGCAGCATGTTATTCATGAATATGGGTACCTTTTAAACATTGTTGTACTGCTCATAAGAACACTTGTCACTAATTTGTGAAGGTCACCAAGAGTGGAATTTCAATATAACTCATTTATAGTTTTATTGAAGGATCAGAAATACTTTATCTGGTTTCAATGAGAGGCTTAACTTTGAATCTGTTGATTAATTTGAGTGTTAGATAAATTGTAACTGTAGTGAGGGTTATGTTGTGTACTTCACTATTTGCTTTGACCATGAGACTTTTATCTAAAGTGCTGACATGCCTAGGTATCAACTGAAAGTAAAGAGGCACAGGGCACTAAACTTGCAATCGAATCTTATCACTCAATATGCTTGTTGTGAGAGAATTATAATGTAATGATTAATTCCACTATTTATTGGTAAAGAGTAGTGTAAGAGCTGGTGCTGGGTGATGTTGACTGGCTGCATTTCTTCATGTGTTCTACATCAGAATCAGGAATTTATACAAACAAACTGATGAATTTCTCTTTGGCACATTGTGTCACTATATTAACATTTGTTTTCAGTGAAATTATTTTATCTGTTATTATTTCTACCCTGTCTCTATACAGTATTGATCAATATGACCAACCTTGTAACCACCAAAACAAAAAAGGAAAAAATCTATATTACCCACTGTTTTAAAATGACTTCAAGTTGTAATATGAAATTGTTTGTTTTATCCTAAGTAGCTTTAAATTTTATTGTTTTATTGCCCCTTTTGTTTGCCCTTTGAACCATGTCCTAACTACTATCCATGCCATTACAAGTTGTGACTTGGAGCACATGTACTTGAAGTTTCACTATTAGATTACATTACTTGCGTGCTGCTCACATGTGTGTGTTGTAAAGCATTTTCATGTTATTATTACTTATTTTACCTTATGTAATCTTTACTAACCTAAAATAGACCCTATTTTTACATTTTATTTACTTCTGTAATAGTAACTAATGAATAAAATAAACATTGAAACACAAGAAGTAAAGTACTGACCCAGTATTCTTTTCCTTTCTGTTGATTGTCAAGGACACACAAGTCTACTGTTTTATATTAATGGTAGTATTGCAGTAAATACTTTTTATTTAATTAAATAATTCACAAGATAACAGTCAAAGATGCAAAAAGTAGACAGTTTTCCTGTTGTTCTAACTATGTGACAGGAGCTGTTAAAATTCATTCAAGGTAGTTGTTACAATTCTCACTAGAATGTTGCTTGTACTCTGAATGAAATTGACTGTTATCTGTTCAGATCACAATAAATACAATAAATTGATAGACGAAAACGTTGACTTTCTATTGGTTAAATGTAATATATACAATTAAACATAACGGAGAGGTTGTGGGAGATATGGGTGTGGCAGAATGGGTCTGATTTTTCTATTGATAGCTCTGTAACAAAACAAAATATAAGACAACAAAAATGGTGATTTATCTGAACAATAACAATTTTATGGTGATTAATTTCATACTTTTTCAAGGAGTGATAGATAAAATAGAAAGTGAAAAGTGCTTACAGATAATTTGTCACATGTGTCATATTAGAGGATATTCAGGATTTTTTTAAAACATTTCCTTGTAGATTTAGGAACATAAAACTTGTATACTATTAAAATATGAATTATTAGCTAAGAATTTATCATGCATAATATAGAATAGCTGGGTTGAAAGGGATAATTTGTTGTTATTCAAACAATTTGTATGGTGATACTCTTGAAATAACTGAGTGTGTATTTAAACAGAATTTATTGAAATAAATCATTTTGTTATTGAGTGTCTGTGTTTTAATATCACATTATAAAATGAATTTTTTCATGATGACAAGGAACCCACTTTGAAGTAAAAATGTATCTCAAGGTGGCTTGTATGGGTATTAAAATTTTTATTAAAATAAAGTAGAGAACAACATTTTGACCTTATTAGGACATCTTCAGGTTACCAACTGTCTTGAAAATGAATTTTTATCTGTAACTTACTTCTTTGTCATTGTTTTAGATTCTAAACGATGTTTGTTATAGAACAAGTTTTGATGGGTCTCATACATACCCTTAGTGAAGTGCACCCACAAACAAGATATAATAATTTTACACTGCAAAATATTTCATTCATTTCATCAATGCATCTTGAGTTTGACTATTGTTTGAAAATAGATACTTTTAGCTTGAAAAATGTATAAACTGATTTGAAATTGTTCATAATAGGCAGATATTTTTTTTTTATATATACTTTGTTTTTTCCTGTCAGGTTACAGTTCAACAGATTTTTTAAACCAGAAAGACAAGGTAATAATTAAATTGGTATTTCAACCATATTCTTTATATTTGTGACTTAGCTTTAACCACAAGTTTTGCTTAACACTGAAATGTTCGTTGTTTTTTTTTGTTGTTTTTTTTGGGTGGGGGTGGGATTTTATATACAACTTAATTTGTAGATTGGGCTAATGGAAAAAATGTTAACATCTGTGTGAAACAATCTATTCTTTTAAATGTAAAACCTATCATTGTAGGTGTTTAGTGTTATCCTGGTAGAAATGTATTTGGAGATTTATTTTTAGGAATTGGAACATTTTTGTTTGTATTCAGTGTATCTGTTATATATTGTGATATATTTAACTGTAGATAATATAAAGTAAGCTTAGAAAATCTTATGTGTGTAGCATTTTATTTGGGCCTGGCATGGCCAGTTGGTTAAGGCACTCAACTCATAATCTGAGTTCCCCTTTCAGTTGTGGGGGCATTATAATGTGACAGTTAGTCTCACTATTTGTTGGTAAAAGAGTAGCCCAAGAGTTGGCAGTGGATGGTGATGACTAGCTGTCTTCCCTCTAGTTTAACACTGCTAAATTAGGAAGGGCTAGCACAGATAGCCCTCATGTAGATTTCTACAAAATTCAAAACAAACAAACATCTGCACCTGTGGAACATCTCTTATAACTGTAACTTGTGGAAAACGTAACTTTGGAATTTTCAGGCTAACACGCATATACTGCAGTTTGTAATTTGTAATGATGTTATCACTTAGTAGTTTGTTGTTTTGTTTTTTTTCAATACAGATATATTTATAAAACTTAATTGTTCTCCAGTGAAACTTGAATTGACTGTATCTGAACTGGTGAGCACCTTTTAGGCATTAAATAAATGTTAGTTTCAAAGTTTAAGTGAAGAAGATAGTTCTTTTATTTCAATAATTTTCAGCCAAAAACAATTTGATATTTTGTCAGTGTGTAATTTGTACATAAAAATGTTCAAACTTTCACTTTCATACTTCTCTAATTAGTAACCTGTTACTTTTCTATCATTTTTCTACTTGTGGGAAAACTTAGGTTTAAATTTTCTAAATAAGTGCCATTTGTTGAGAATATAATTATTTATGTTTTGTTTATCACATGTTCCCCCCCCCCTTTACTGACTTTGTTACTAAAGGTTTTAGGTTCCACCCCTTTTATGATCTTGCAGCATGTGATCTGAACAGCTAGTAATGAACCCTAACTTTAAAATATATCTCTAGGGTGGGCCGGCATGGCCAAGCGCGTTAAGCGTCGCTGACTTCGTAATCTGAGGGTCGCGAGTTACATCCACATCGCGTACCAAATGCTTGCCCTCCCAGCCGTGGGGCATTATAATGTGATGGTCAATCTCACTATTTGTTGGTAAAGAGTAGCCCAAGAGTTAGCAGTGGGTGGTGATGACTAGCTGCCTTCCTCTAGTCTTACACTGCTAAATTAGGGATGGCTAGCACAGATAGCCCTCGAGTAGCTTTGTCAGAAATTCAAAACAAAGACAAAATCTCTAAGGTGTATATAAATATGATTAGACAGAGCAGGTTATTTATGGTATTGTACAGTGTTTGAAGCTCCTGTAGATGTGAACAAAGATATCTTGATTCAAACAAACCTTTGATGTGTAAATATTTGTATAGTTTCTTCAGATGCTATTTTCATTCTTCAAAAGGTTTTGTATTAATTTCCAAATGTGTTTGATATCTACAGACATTTTCTTCTATGATAAGACATCTGGTAAGTCTATCAAGAATGCGGTAGGCAGTGACAAGATATTCTGATGACTACTGTTTGGATTACATAACAGTATTGTCAAGTTTGTCATATTCAAACACTAATAAAATAATTTGTAGAAAATAAACTTTGTGCCTTAACTGAAAACATTGTTAAAAATCATCACAATATCTTGCTTGAAAATTATGATGTCCTTTTAAAAGGTCACTAATACACCTCACTTTTCACAGATTACCATTAGAAGTAGTGATTACTTCAACCAACAAAATTAATTATCAAAAGGAATACATTAAATGAACATCGATCAAATTGAAACTAACTGGACATATCAAAATGGAACTTTCTAATAAATATTCTAAAAAATTGTAATTTTAAGATAAAAGGAATAATATTTAATGCTTTTCCCAAAACAATTTCTCACAGTGAAGCGCCTCCTCCCAGTACAGTGGTTAGTCAATGAATGTACAATGCTAAAATCAGGGATTCGATTCACCTTGGTGGGCTCAGCAGATAGCCTGATGTGGCTTTGCTATAACAAAAACTCACATACAGTGAAGCTTAAAAAATTTCACAATCTACTAATATAAGAAAAATAAATGAAATGAATGAATTTTTATAAATACTGTTTTAACATATTAACTGTGTCTGTTCTAATTACAAGTTTGTAAGCCAAGTACCATATAATGCACAGTTGTATTCAACTGCTGGAAGCCAGATTGTAACGTATGTGACAAATTAGCAGTCAGTGGGTTATATGTAAGTTATATCCTTCCAGTTTTGAAATGGTTAACACAAAACTGTGGATGTGTTAAATTATGAATTTATTATTTCATAACTTTTATATATGGTTCAAATCTCAAGAAACTACTATAATTTGTATCCCAAAATAACTTGGCTTTTTATTGTTTTGAAGATAGAATTTTTACTTTGGACTAGGATTCAATAGCTTGCATATTTTTTACAATTTTCATTGTAAATACATTAAGGTTTTTGGCTGTATTAACATTTAACAAATATGAAAATTACTTTGGATGCTTTATAAATTATAACTGTGAATAAAAGTTTATTGTTGAAGATTGAAAGTTTTATACCTGACCTGTTTGTTTGTTTTCAGGGACCACAGCAAAAATTCTAGTTTGTGAGCTAGTCCTACTTGTCATGAAGGCGCTCCATGCTGTACACAGGGTGTGCTATGCTGGGGAAGAAACAACAAAACCTTGGAAGGTGGAAGTGGTAACAGACTTCTTTGAACATATGTTTCAGATTTCTAGGTGACAGGAGATGTTTAAATAGTACAAAAGTTGTGTAAAGTATTAATAATAAAAAACACATGAAGTACTAATGAACTACCATAAAGTAGAAATGCTCATTTTTGACTGAAGCTAATTGCACCTGATGGGATAGAATTGATAGCAGAGTTTCCACTTTAATTTTTGAGTATAAATTTGTTTGTTTGTTTGTAGTACAAAGCTACACAAAGGGGCTGTCTATACTGTACCCACCACCTAATATTGAAACCAGTTTCTATCATTCTAGGTCTGTTCCATTGGAAGAGCTTGCATATGGAACATTTGGATTTTCTGTTTCAGTCAAATAGATCTTGAATCTTTTAAAAAATGTGATAGTGTAGTTAGGATGTCTGATTGTGGATTTGAGGTTCCAAGGTTCAGCCTCATTAATGTAAAAATAAAGTTGTGCTCTAGACCTTAATGCCATGTATGTAGTGTAAGAGTGCCATTATTTTGGTTAGTATTAGTGCTGTTTACTATGTACTTTCTTTCTCGTCTTATCAATTCAAAATAAAGGCTGGCTGGTGCAATGCAGGTAGACCTGTGCAGCTTTGCAAGAATGATTAAAACAAACTCTTGCATGATGTAACAAATTTTCTATTTTTTGAAAAATTCTAGTAAAACAAAAACAAGTAACTCCATGTAGGTGTAGATTTTTTTGCTAGCTTTATGTTTCTAAATTTTGAGTTGTAGATCTACAAATGAATGTATAACTAGCTGTTATTTAGGGAACCATGATTGTTACAACTGTTGAAAAAATAGTTGGACTTAAATTTCTGAATTCAGGTTTTCTGTAATGTTTTGAAACTTATATGATTGTTTTCTTTTATAGTACTTTCTATTAAACATTTGCTGGCAATGTTGAAATTCATTTTTGTCATTGTTATTTGTTTCTTTTAGGATCAAAAGTAGATGATTTGCTAATAAAAACCTTAAGCGAAATAACCAGAAAGGATTCTGTTGGTGAGTGGGATTCATTTTGATCTTTTTGTAATCAGTGTTTTATTGTGATGAAATTTTTTGTTTTCAATAATATTTAGCTGAATGGTTAGTCATCAATTTATTTGTTAGCTAATTATTTACCTGTTCATTAATGATATATAATAATTTTTTCAAGGCCCTGTTTCATTACTGAAACTTGACAAAACTCCGATATCCAAGTTTCTACCAACTACCATCACTGGTAAGACATACAAATAGCCTCTGAACCTTTATTTTATAAACATTTACTGACATTTAAAATAATTTTTGGATACTTTATTTACCAGCAAAATTTGATGAATAAATATATCTATCAATGTTAATTTCTTACAAAACTATACAGTATTAAGGTGTTTTAACTTTTGCTGCATTCTACCATAGAACCTGTTCCCTCATAGAATCTTTGGAATATACTAGAATTCTTTCACTACATTTCTAAGACTTCTAGTGATTACATGTTACGTAAATCACTTGATGAAGTTATGTGACCACCACATACCTTCAGGGGGATAATATTTAGCAGAAGCTTTGGGATAAATCCTGAGGTTTCTCTCACATTCACTGCTTTACTTCTACAGTTGTTTATTGCTGTTTAACCATGATAAAATAAAAATCAACTGTGCTATTTCACTTGTACATGAGGTTTTCATCCTTGTCACTTCACAAGACTCAAATCAGTGAATGTTGGAAAAATTGGTTTATTCTGAGTAAGTGTATATCACAGTGGATAATGTATGATACAGAGAGTAGTAGTAGGCCTAAGTATGCCATGTAAGTTATCCTTCATTGCTGCATAAAGACAAATGAACATGACATTTACCATTGAAACTATAAACAACCAGTTTTAGTGACTTTGTAACTATGTATCAAAATTGCAACATTATAACAAAATTACTAAGTGAAATTATCTGTAAGTAATAAACTGCTTAACTCTCTTGGAATGAACATCTTTTTATGTGTATGTCATAAGGTTTTAGTAAGTTACAATCAAAATTTAATTAAAGTATTTTCTTATCATGATATAAGAATAAATTTGGCATAAGAGTGAAGCTACTGCTCCAAATTTTAATATTATGTATGTTTTTAAGTTTTCATTTTATAAGGCAATATTTTAAAATCCTCAGTTACCCATAGCATGAGGGTTACAACATTTGCTCTTCTCTAATTTGTTTACAATTTCCCATAGCATGAGGGTTACAACATTTGCTCTTCTCTAATTTGTTTACAATTTCCCATAGCATGAGGGTTACAACATTTGCTCTTCTCTAATTTGTTTACAATTTCCCATAGCATGAGGGTTACAACATTTGCTCTTCTCTAATTTGTTTACAATTTCCCATAGCATGAGGGTTACAACATTTGCTCTTCTCTAATTTGTTTACCACCCCAAAAGTACATAAATCACTGATTATAGTGTTGTCATCGTTCAGGTAAGGCATATCTTGTATCATTACACAGCCATAAAGACAAAAAAATCAGACTTTGCCATGTCCACTTATCACATCTTCTCTTCTCTAATCCAAGAAGTACAGAATGTAATGTAAATTACTTATTATAATGTTGTCATTGCTAGTGCAAAACATAAATTTTAAACTTTCAATCTTGTTTAGTTACAGAGCCATGAAATACAGTTATACCCACATCCACCAGTTACATCCTCCCTTTCAGAAGTTACCAATAGTTCTTCTTAAACTTTATTCCAATGGGAACCACATCAACTAGCAATAATAAATTTTCACAGTGTAACCCATGTGTATCCTGACATTATGTAATACTGCCAAATGGTTTACAGACCTTTATAGTTAGAAAAGTTTCACATGGTTCAAAAGGTAATAAATCTCTTAGTAAGTACAATCAGATTTACACTGTTATGAGATTTAATGTGTTTCACATAAAGAAGTGTAGTTTCATGTTACAGTTTGAAGTCATTCTAGAAAATAAGATATTTACTTTGTATTGTTTTATAGTAATTACCATGCCAGTTAATCGAACAGCCATATTTGGTGTTACAGTAGACAAAATAACAGATAAAATACAGTTTTACTGACACAAATTTGTAATTATTTACGAGGTTTAAGAGATTACAAAAAGACTTTTGTAATTTTTCAAGTTAATAGAAGTACTTTTAATGATAAAATAACTTTGTTGTCAGACTAATAAATACATTTTTAATGGCAAATTGATAGCGAGTCCGTAGAACTGTAAGGACCTAATGTTTGGTACAGTTTTATTTGCTGAAGTTGTTGTATGAAGTATAAAAATATTTTTTACAGTTTTGACATTTTGTAATCTCTAGAATATTCTAAATGAGTATCAAAATTTGTTTTCTATTTTCTTTATTATACCAATAACTGTAGTAATTATTATCAATGTAAAATTAAAATGTTTTTAAAATTAAGAAATATGTACATATCTTAAAAATAGAATACTGTTTAGATATAGAATACTGTTCACATGTGGAATAATGTTTAAATAGAGAATACTGTTTAGATATCTTTGGGTCATGTGCTTTCATTTCATTTATAGAGTATTCTTAATGTTTTCTTTTCTTTTCCAATACTTTATGCTTTTATTATTTTAAGCCAAAATGCAACCTGGTGCCCACAGTCTATTATTACCTACTGTTTGTGAGAGATGGTAAATACAGACAAAATGTTTGCACATATACTTTGTTTATAAATCTTAGTGAGATGGGAGACGAGTGAGTATACTTACAAAAATCATTAAACCATTCAAATATGAATTTTAAAACATAGATAATACATAATTAGCTAAAACATGAAAGTCTAGGACACCCATATCTACAACAGACATAAACAGAAGTTTGTTATTTCAAAATTATCTGTTACTCATGAATACCCCATGATTATGAACTGGGTCAATTTGAACAAGTTTGTGTGGAGAGTTAGAAATTCATCTTTATGTTCATAATGATGAGAAAACCCACTTGTAGATAAAACTATATCTTTATGTTATTATTATTGAACTTCTGTGGTGTTAGAAAGTCTGTTCACATGTGATATTTATGGTTTTTAGATTTCCGTCCATCTTTTAAGAGTGATTTTTGTTCAGTTCATCCAGAAGTGCTGAAAGCGTTTGTCAACAGTGGACTGACCAGTAAGATAGTTTTCATGAGCTTACTAGTAAATGAATGAATTGATTATTGTTATGATAAGGATTATAATTATAAAAGTATAGTGAAGGTGTAACACTAATAGTGCTGATTCTTCATAACTGTTGTCACAAGTTCTAATTAATATCTATCTTGTAAAATTTAACTTTGTGTTAATAGTGATTCACAATATTCTTGTGTGACAAATAACAGTACAGTTAAGGTACTTATTTTTAAGCGATGAGTGGTGAGAAGCGTGCTGTGTTTTCATGCTTATAGAAATAATGGGGGGTTGTAACATCCAAAGCCTGGACTTTAGGGTTGTTTGGTAAATCCACCTGAGAAACAGCTCTGGTTATGTACATAAGAGAAATTTGCAAACTTGTATGTGGTAAAATACCTAAGATGCTTTTACAGTATTTAATTGTATGTATAGAGACTCAAAATGCATATCAGAGATGTTTTTTAAAGTTTAGTTAGTCTATTTTATTATCTATATATATCCATAAGCTTGGCATTAAGTAATAGTGTATCCTTCAAATTTTTGTATTATATAATATTTAATTTCTTAATCTCTAAATAAAATATTCTTAACCTTGAAAATGGCTGTTTGATAAATTGTCATAATTATTTGTTAGTCTGAAGTTGTCCTATAAAAATATTTTATTTCATTACAGTTAATGTTAGAGAATATAGTAGATAAAATATAGAGGTTTACCAAATAATTTGTGATGTTCATTTAGATGGTTTTAGAGGATACACAAATGAAATAAGAAAATTGTAAAAAGATACAAGATAGAAAGAAATATTTCTATTGTTATCATGAAAATTACCTTTTACTCATAGTGACTCAATAAAGGCCTCAAATGACGTCCACACCAGATATTTATAATAAACTTCCTTGTATAAAAACATATTTTTTGAACACACTTTTAATGTTTACCAAAATCTACCCAAATTTCATGAAAATTCAATCAGAGTTATAGTTTCATGGTTACTGAACTAGATACAGAAGTAGTGGTCCAACCAAGTTGAATGTAGCTGGTTTAATTAGAGAAGAAACATTCACTTGACAACAAAACAATGATTTACAGTTTAAATAGTGTTATAGAACAGTGTTTTATTGATCAAATAGTAAGTGGCTCAGTAGGTTGTAATTAAAATGTTGTGTGATCTAATGAGCTATTCTTGTTTGGGATGGAACTAATCAAATTTGAAATGTCATAGCGTATTCTTATTTGCATAATCGTGTGGTACAGTTTGTTACTAGCGTAAGAGGAACAAACAGAAACAGTAGCTGAGCTCATACATGCGTGTCTTGTTTAGTACTGATGCCTTCTCAATATTATTATACTGATATCTTCCACCAAGTTCATTGTCTTGCTACTCTGGTCCATATTGTATAGTTCAGAGTAATTAGAATTCATAGCACTTATTAAATTGGTTCATAAACAACATATTCCAGCCAAAACCAGCACACACTACAGTGAACAACATTTAACATAAGCTTGTGCA
Organism: Tachypleus tridentatus; assembly: GCF_004210375.1. NCBI lineage: Eukaryota > Metazoa > Arthropoda > Merostomata > Xiphosura > Limulidae > Tachypleus > Tachypleus tridentatus. Next base: position 21,111,456 of record NW_027467777.1, read on the forward strand.
TTATGAGATTGCAGTCTGCTGTCTTATTTACATGCCCAAGATTAGGTTCTCGAGTTTGGATACTAGAAGTGTGCAATCAACTTTGTCCCGAGATGCATGAGGCGTTAGTGGGCTTGACCTGCTTTAGTCCATGTTAGTTTGGATACTAGAAGTGTGCAATCAACTTTGTCCTGAGATGCATGAGGCGTTAGTGGGCTTGACCTGCTTTAGTCCACATTAGTTTGGATACTAGAAGTGTGCAATCAACTTTGTCCTGAGATGCATGAGGCGTTAGTGGGCTTGACCTGCTTTAGTCCATGTTAGTTTGGATACTAGAAGTGTGCAATCAACTTTGTCCTGAGATGCATGAGGCGTTAGTGGGCTTGACCTGCTTTAGTCCACATTAGTTTGGATACTAGAAGTGTGCAATCAACTTTGTCCTGAGATGCATGAGGTGTTAGTGGGCTTGACCTGCTTTAGTCCATGTTAGATTAATGTGTTCTGCTTTAAACACACTCTTCATTGATTCAGATTCAAAATACATCAGGGAACATAAAGTGTAACTAGCACATGTTAGTTTTTAATGTTAACAAGACTTCTTAATACTTTAACTTAATTAGTGCTAAGATATTAACCTGTTGCATATGAAATGTCAAATTTCTAAAGGAAAATGTGGAACAAGTAAATTGTTGTGTAATTTATTTAATTAAAATAAACTACACTCTTTAAACACACTCTTCATTGATTCAGATTCAAAATACATCAGGGAACATAAAGTGTAACTAGCACATGTTAGTTTTTAATGTTAACAAGACTTCTTAACACTTTAACTTAATTAGTGCTAAGATATTAACCTGTTGCATATGAAATGTCAAATTTCTAAAGGAAAATGTGGAACAAGTAAATTGTTGTGTAATTTATTTAATTAAAATAAACCTTTAAACTCAACTTCTGCCAGTGAGTTGCAAGTTTATAAAACTTGGGCGTCCTTTGATGCAGTGAAGTCTTCAAAGACACTTTCAAGTGATCTTTGGTTTGCAAACGTTTTTCCTTTTAAAATGTCAATTGTTTAAAAGGTGATAATCTATAGGAGAAAGTAGTGGTAGATGATATAGCAGCTTGATACGAGGTTTGTTTAGTTTTGGACTGTAACATGAGACATGAGGTTGTGCATTATCATAAACCAGTATTGGTCCACTGCAGTTGACTGTTGCTGGATATTTTTGTTACAACTTTGGTTACAAAATTTCAAGTTCACAACAATATTTCTCTGCCGTGATTTTTTCTCCATGATTTACGACCACAAAATACTGATTTTGATGTACGTTTTGGAGCTTCTTTATATTCATGCTACTGACCAGATAGTTGTCAGTTGTAAAGTGTCCATTTTTCACTGCAGGAGACAGTTCTATGGGTCATTTATTTGATAGGTTTCAGTCAGTTTGTGAGGTACACACCTGTTGATCTTTTCTACCTTACCAGTTGCTGCAAAATGTCTGGAAACTGTTGAATAATGAACACTGAGTGTGTCAGCAAGTTCTCTTCGTGGTTTGACAGATATCTGATTCAACTAATGCACTCCAATTCTTTCTCTCATTAATGGCTGTATGAGGGTGGCCTGAGGCTTATCTTTAAAGGCAATGTTACCAGAGAAAAATATCTTAAACCAATGCTGTACTGTGTGCTCATTAGCTCTGCCATCACAAAATACATGATTGATATTATGAGCTGCTATCATCATGCTGTGACTGGGCTTGAACCACGTTACAAGAAAATTACACAAACATCAGTTTCATCTGTAGTGATGAAAATCAGTGTAAATATTAAATAATAAAGTGAGCTTGAAATGAACTGGACAGTATATTTTTTTATTCTAACAAATATATGATAATGCTTTTCTTTCAGCCACTAAAACTTCAGACTCAAATTTGCAGATGAAAATCTGAACTTTTTATGTGCAATAACCTCATCCACTAACAAACTAATGTATACCAGGCTTTTCGTGTTTAATGTATATATATATACTGAAACAGATCTGTCCCTTACCATGTTGTTTCACATGTTTAATGTGTATATATTGAAACAGATCTGTTCTTACCATGTTGTTTCACTTATGTATGTGTGTATACTGAAACAGATCTGTCCTTACCATGTTGTTTCACATGTATGTGTATATACAAACAGATCTGTTCTTACCATGTTGTTTCACATGTTTAATAATGTGTATACTGAAACAGATCTGTCCTTACCATGTTGTTTCACATGTATAATGTGTATATACTGAACAGATCTGTTCTTACCACGTTGTTTCACATGTATAATGTGTATATACTGAAACAGATCTGTCCTTACCCGCGTTGTTTCACATGTATAATGTGTATATATTGAAACAGATCTGTCCTTACCACGTTGTTTCATATGTATAATGTGTATATACTGAAACAGATCTGTTCTTACCATGTTGTTTCACATGTTTAATGTGTATATAGAAACAGATCTGTCCTTACCATGTTGTTTCACATGTTTAATGTGTATATACTGAAACAGATCTGTCCTTACCATGTTGTTTCACATGTTTAATGTGTATATACTGAAACAGATCTGTTCTTACCATGTTGTTTCACATGTATAGTATTTGTATATACTGAAACAGATCTGTCCTTACCATGTTTTTTCATGTGTATAATGTGTATATACTGGAAACAGATCTGTCGCTTACCATGTTGTTTCAGCGTTATAATGTGTATATAAAGAAGGATCTGTCCTTACCATGTTGTTTCCGTGTATAATGTGTATATACTGAAACGCCTCTATCCTTACCGTGTTGTTTCATCGTGTATAGCGGTGTATACAGAGTAAGATCACTGCGTACCATGTTGTTTCGCGTGTATAATGTGTATATACTGAAACAGATCTGTCCTTACCATGTTGTTTCCGCGTGTATATATGTGTATATACTGAAACAGATCTGTCCTTACCATGTTGTTTCACGCGTGTATAGTGTATATGCTGAAACAGGTCTATCCTTACCATGTTGTTTCCGCGTGTATAGTAATGTATATACTGAAACAGATCTGTCCTTACCATGTTTTTTCCGTGTATAGTATTGTATATACTGAAACAGATCTTATGCTTACTATGCTGGCTGACGCGTATAGTAATGGCTATACTGGAACAGATCATCGTCCTTACCATGTTGTTTCCGCGTGTATT